>NC_086447.1:482438709-482742637 GCF_028390025.1 Pseudophryne corroboree | reverse complement strand
CACTTACTCTTGATGCCAGTCGGCAAATATCCCTCTGTGCATCACGCATATATAAAAATGCATCTTTTAAATGCTCTATAGTCAGTAATATACTATCCCTATCCAGGGTCGCAGTATAACACCAGTATGTGTGTATATACATTTTAGGATATTCTCCTGCTTTCTGTCAGCAGGTTCCTTAAGGGCGGCCGTATCAGGAGACGGTAGTGCCACTTGTTTTGACAAGCGTGTGAGCGCTTTATCTACCCTAGGGGGTGTTTCCCAACGCGCCCTAACCTCTGGCGGGAAAGGGTATAATGCCAATAATTTTTTAGAAATTAGCAGTTTTTTATCGGGGGAAACCCACGCTTCATCACACACCTCATTTAATTCATCTGATTCAGGAAAAACTACGGGTAGTTTTTTCTCACCAAACATAATACCCTTTTTTGTGGTACTTGTAGTATCAGAAATGTTCAAAACCTCCTTCATTGCCGTGATCATGTAACGTGTGGCCCTACTGGAAAATACGTTTGTTTCCTCACCGTCGACACTGGAGTCAGTGTCTGTGTCGACCATCTGAGGTAACGGGCGCTTTAGAGCCCCTGACGGTGTTTGAGACGCCTGTACAGGTATCAACTGATTCGCCGGCTGTCTCATGTCGTCAACAGTCTTTTGTAAAGTGCTGACACTATCACGTAATTCCTTCCATAAGACCATCCAGTCAGGTGTCGACTCCCTAGGGGGTGACATCACTAATACAGGCAATTGCTCCGCCTCCATACCATTTTCCTCCTCATACATGTCGACACAACGTACCGACACACAGCACACACACAGGGAATGCTCTGATAGAGGACAGGACCCCACTAGCCCTTTGGGGAGACAGAGGGAGAGTTTGCCAGCACACACCAGAGCGCTATATATATATATACAGGGATAACCTTATATAAGTGTTTCTCCCTGATATAGCTGCTGTATATATTTATCTGCCAAATTAGTGCCCCCCCTCTCTTGTTTTACCCTGTTTCTGTAGTGCAGGACTGCAGGGGAGAGTCAGGGAGCTTCCCTCCAACGGAGCTGTGAGGAAAAAATGGCGCCAGTGTGCTGAGGAGATAGGCTCCGCCCCCTTCTCGGCGGCCTTTCTCCCGCTTTTTTATGGAAAAATTGGCAGGGGTTAAATGCATCCATATAGCCCAGGAGCTATATGTGATGTATTTTTTGCCATATAAGGTGTTTTTATTGCGTCTCAGGGCGCCCCCCCCCAGCGCCCTGCACCCTCAGTGACCGGAGTGTGAAGTGTGCTGAGAGCAATGGCGCACAGCTGCGGTGCTGTGCGCTACCTTATTGAAGACAGGACGTCTTCTGCCGCCGATTTTCCGGACCTCTTCAGTCTTCTGGCTCTGTAAGGGGGCCGGCGGCGCGGCTCTGGGACCCATCCATGGCTGGGCCTGTGATCGTCCCTCTGGAGCTAATGTCCAGTAGCCTAAGAAGCCCAATCCACTCTGCACGCAGGTGAGTTCGCTTCTTCTCCCCTTAGTCCCTCGGTGCAGTGAGCCTGTTGCCAGCAGGTCTCACTGAAAATAAAAAACCTATTTAAACTTTTACTCTAAGCAGCTCAGGAGAGCCCCTTAGTATGCACCCTTCTCGTTCGGGCACAAAAATCTAACTGAGGCTTGGAGGAGGGTCATGGGGGGAGGAGCCAGTGCACACCAGGTAGTCCTAAAGCTTTACTTTTGTGCCCAGTCTCCTGCGGAGCCGCTATTCCCCATGGTCCTTACGGAGTTCCCAGCATCCACTAGGACGTCAGAGAAATGGTGGTAAAGCGGGCACAGACACCAGATTTCATCATTTTGAATAAGAAGCTGTAGTTTTACAAGGGTTAAACAGCGTTGGTCAAAAGATTTGACACTTGAAACTCACACAGGGTGGTCACTTACCTATCACCCACTTGCAATTTGCCTTGACCAACAAGCATTTCGGCATGAAAATGGTGGTAAAGCAGGCACAGTCACCATATTTCATCATTTTGAATAAGAAGCTGTAGCTGTGCAAAGGTTAAACAGCGTTAGTCAACAGATTTGACACTTGAAACTCACACAGGGTGGTCACTTACCTATCACCCACTTGCAATTTGCCTTGACCAACAAGCATTTGGGCATGGAAATGGTGTTAAAGCGGGCACAGACACCAGATTTCATCATTTTGAATAAGAAGCTGTAGTTGTGCAAGGGTTAAACAGCGTTGGTCAACAGATTTGACACTTGAAACCCACACAGGGTGGTCACTTACATATCACCCACATGCAATCTGGTGTCTGTGCCCGCTTTACCACCATTTCCATGCCCAAATGCTTGTTGGTCAAGGCAAATTGCTTGTGGGTGATATGTAAGTGACCACCCTGTGTGGGTTTCAAGTGTCAAATCTGTTGACCAACGCTGTTTAACCCTTGCAGAACTACAGCTTCTTATTCAAAATGATGAAATCTGGTGTCTGTGCCCGCTTTACCACCATTTCCATGCCCAAATGCTTGTTGGTCAAGGCAAATTGCATGTGGGTGATATGTAAGTGACCACCCTGTGTGGGTTTCAAGTGTCAAATCTGTTGACCAACGCTGTTTAACCCTTGCAGAACTACAGCTTCTTATTCAAAATGATGAAATCTGGTGTCTGTACCCGCTTTACCACCATTTTCATGCCCAAATGCTTGTTGGTCAAGGCAAATTGCATGTGAGTGATATGTAAGTGACCACCCTGTGTGAGTTTCAAGTGTCAAATCTTTTGACCAACGCTGTTTAACCCTTGCACAACTACAGCTTCTTATTCAAAATGATGAAATCTGGTGTCTGTGCCCGCTTTACCACCATTTCCATGCCCAAATGCTTGTTGGTCAAGGCAAATTGCATGTGGGCGATATGTAAGTGACCACCCTGTGTGAGTTTCAAGTGTCAAATCTGTTGACCAACGTTGTTTAACCTTTTCACAGCTACAGCTTCTTATTCAAAATGATGAAATCTGGTGTCTGTGCCCGCTTTACCACCATTTTCATGCCTAAATCAATTTTGTTTAATGCAAAATGTCATGTAAATTGGTGTAAGGGACACTATTTGAAGTTTATGCAATGTTAACTTAGTGATCTAACCTTATTTAATTTATTTTAATATAATAATTTCTGAATAAGAAGCTGGAGCCGAATAAGAAGTGAATAAGAAGCTGGCCGAATAAGAAGCTAACTTCAGCCTCGTCAGGACATAAGTGAAAAAAAATAAGCAGAAATAAAACAGCAGACATATGCACAGTGCAATCAGGTTATCACTGACACCCATGTCTCTATAATCAATCTAAAAATAGTTACGTACCAAGAATTCATATCAACCTTTAAAAAACGTAAAAAAAAAAAAGAGGGGAGAGTATAAAAGGGGGCGGGGATCAGACATCCATAGACCTTCCAAAAATCAGAGCTGCTGTCGTAACAAGAAAATGCACACAAGAGACGTTGTCAAACTTTAGAAAGAGTAAACAAAGTGAGCTGTTACACCCAATCCAATCCAGCAGCTGAATGCGACTGGGAAATGTAGATTTCCAATACAGTTTTCCATTACCATGTGAGACACTGCTGGCTGTGTGGGAATAAAGTTTGCGCCAAGTCATGTGAGAGCTGCGTGACCATGTCAGTACACACGCACAGCTGATTTCCACCCTCCTCCAGTGGATAATACATGAGTGACTGTGTCCTTGATGAGTGTTCCCCACACCCTCCCGCCTGTGCCGTGTCCTGGTTGCGTGAATTATGTGCAAGTGGAGAGAGGGCAGGGGGCTGTTCCCACTACAGCCTCTGTCTCCCTGTGTCCTTCTGCGGAAATGACACACACGGAGTCCCGTCACGTCACGCGAGAGCGCACGGACACGAAGCACACAAAGACACACCGGGGGGAGGCGGTGGGAAAAAAGACACGACACGGAGAGACCCCCAGTATCGGGTCGCTGGAAGCGCGTCCGCTCAAAAACACTGCAGACACTGGAGTGCGGGACACGCACCAGATTCACAGCCGCGCTCTCGATGCAAAGTAAGTGGGAGCATGCAGTGGGCAGCCTAAAACACGGCGATAACACGAGCTTTCCAGCCTTTTATAGCTGTTTAAGGAGGACTGCTAAATGCAGCCGGGCGGGAGTGGGAACCACGCGCAGCCACTAACGGCGACACCTTCCCCAAACTCACAACAGCTAGATCGTGCGTGGGGCTGACTCTGACGCGCGCCGAGCTGCTGAATTGTACGCCAGTGTCTCGGTGACGTCACAGCCCGCTGGCCCGCGGCCACAGAACACAAGGGGCGTGGCCAGCCCGGCGGCAGCAGCACGCCTCACCTGCTGTAAGCTCTGTGCGTCTCAGCATCGCTTGCTTTGCACACTTCAGATACTGTAATTAGGACTGTCATTGGAAACTTAGATGCTTGTTTCAGTGCTTTGTTACAGTACTGTAAGATAATACAGATTGCACGTGCCATTGTCAGATTTTGATAATATAGGTTTTTTTTTTGTTTTTTTTATGATTTGACTGTCTTGTTATGTTGTGCATTGAGGTGAATGTGTTTTTAATTTCAACCAAATATGCAGTTTAAAATATGTACATATTAAAAACTTAATATAGTGGGAGTAAATCACCATGCAGATCATTCCTGAACATTTTTAATTTTATTTTATCCAATTCTGGTGAAACATCCACTGCATTATCCACGTTAATTGTTTATCCTCTACAATCCTGCAGTTACTGCCATCTCTACACTCGTGCCCCAAACTATTGCTGCTTTCACATTAAATGGAAGTTGTACTCGTTTTATCCTTAGAATACTGCTTCATAGACAGAGGAAGAACTTTTGAGGTGGATTGGGTAAAAACTAGAGATGAGCGGGTTCGGTTTCTCTGAATCCGAACCCGCACGAACTTCATGTTTTTTTTCACGGGTCCGAGCGACTCGGATCTTCCCGCCTTGCTCGGTTAACCCGAGCGCGCCCGAACGTCATCATGACGCTGTCGGATTCTCGCGAGGCTCGGATTCTATCGCGAGACTCGGATTCTATATAAGGAGCCGCGCGTCGCCGCCATTTTCACACGTGCATTGAGATTGATAGGGAGAGGACGTGGCTGGCGTCCTCTCCATTTAGATTAGGAGAGAGAGAGAGAGATTGACCTGAGGCTGATACTGTAGAAGAGAGTGCAGAGTTTAGTGACTGACCACAGTGACCACCAGCAGTGCAGTTGTTTTATTTAATATATCCGTTCTCTGCCTGAAAAAAACGGTACACACAGTGACTCAGTCACATACCATATCTGTGTGCACTGCTCAGCCCAGTGTGCTGCATGCCTGCATCATCTATGTATATATTATATATCTGACTGTGCTCAGCTCACACAGCTTATAATTGTGGGGGAGACTGGGGAGCACTGCAGTGCCAGTTATAGGTTATAGCAGGAGCCAGGAGTACAAGACAGTCACATACCATATCTGTGTGCACTGCTCAGCCCAGTGTGCTGCATCATCTATGTATATATTATATATCTGACTGTGCTCAGCTCACACAGCTTATAATTGTGGGGGAGACTGGGGAGCACTGCAGTGCCAGTTATAGGTTATAGCAGGAGCCAGGAGTACATATTATATTAAAATTAAACAGTGCACACTTTTGCTGCAGGAGTGCCACTGCCAGTGTGACTGACCAGTGACCTGACCACACTGACCACCAGTATAGTTAGTAGTATACTATATTGTGATTGCCTGAAAAAGTTAAACACTCGTCGTGTGACTTCACTTGTGTGGTGTTTTTTTTTTTATTCTATAAAAAACTCATTCTGCTGACAGACAGTGTCCAGCAGGTCCGTCATTATATAATATATATACCTGTCCGGCTGCAGTAGTGATATATATATATTTTTTATATCATTATTTATCATCCAGTCGCAGCAGACACAGTACGGTAGTTCACGGCTGTAGCTACCTCTGTGTCGGCACTCGGCAGTCCATCCATAATTGTATACCACCTACCCGTGGTTTTTTTTTCTTTCTTTATACATACATACTACTACATCTCTTTATCAACCAGTCTATATTAGCAGCAGACACAGTACAGTACGGTAGTTCACGGCTGTGGCTACCTCTGTGTCGGCACTCGGCAGTCCGTCCATAATTGTATACCACCTAACCGTGGTTTTTTTTTCTTTCTTCTTTATACATACATACTACGACATCTCTTTATCAACCAGTCTATATTAGCAGCAGACACAGTACAGTACGGTAGTTCACGGCTGTGGCTACCTCTGTGTCGGCACTCGGCAGTCTGTCCATAATTGTATACCACCTAACCGTGGTTTTTTTTTCTTTCTTCTTCATACATACATACTACGACATCTCTTTATCAACCAGTCTATATTAGCAGCAGACACAGTACAGTACGGTAGTTCACGGCTGTGGCTACCTCTGTGTCGGCACTCGGCAGTCCGTCCATAATTGTATACCACCTAACCGTGGTTTTTTTTTCTTTCTTCTTTATACATACATACTACGACATCTCTTTATCAACCAGTCTATATTAGCAGCAGACACAGTACAGTACGGTAGTTCACGGCTGTGGCTACCTCTGTGTCGGCACTCGGCAGTCCGTCCATAATTGTATACCACCTAACCGTGGTTTTTTTTTCTTTCTTCTTCATACATACATACTACGACATCTCTTTATCAACCAGTGTATATTAGCAGCAGACACAGTACAGTACGGTAGTTCACGGCTGTGGCTACCTCTGTGTCGGCACTCGGCAGTCCGTCCATAATTGTATACCACCTACCCGTGGTTTTTTTTTCTTTCTTCTTTATACATACATACTACTACATCTCTTTATCAACCAGTCTATATTAGCAGCAGACACAGTACAGTACGGTAGTTCACGGCTGTGGCTACCTCTGTGTCGGCACTCGGCAGTCCGTCCATAATTGTATACCACCTACCCGTGGTTTTTTTTTCTTTCTTCTTCATACATACATACTACGACATCTCTTTATCAACCAGTCTATATTAGCAGCAGACACAGTACAGTACGGTAGTTCACGGCTGTGGCTACCTCTGTGTCGGCACTCGGCAGTCCGTCCATAATTGTATACCACCTACCCGTGGTTTTTTTTTCTTTCTTCTTCATACATACATACTACGACATCTCTTTATCAACCAGTCTATATTAGCAGCAGACACAGTACAGTACGGTAGTTCACGGCTGTGGCTACCTCTGTGTCGGCACTCGGCAGTCCGTCCATAATTGTATACCACCTAACCGTGGTTTTTTTTTCTTTCTTCTTCATACATACATACTACGACATCTCTTTATCAACCAGTGTATATTAGCAGCAGACACAGTACAGTACGGTAGTTCACGGCTGTGGCTACCTCTGTGTCGGCACTCGGCAGTCCGTCCATAATTGTATACCACCTACCCGTGGTTTTTTTTTCTTTCTTCTTTATACATACATACTACTACATCTCTTTATCAACCAGTCTATATTAGCAGCAGACACAGTACAGTACGGTAGTTCACGGCTGTGGCTACCTCTGTGTCGGCACTCGGCAGTCCGTCCATAATTGTATACCACCTACCCGTGGTTTTTTTTTCTTTCTTCTTCATACATACATACTACGACATCTCTTTATCAACCAGTCTATATTAGCAGCAGACACAGTACAGTACGGTAGTTCACGGCTGTGGCTACCTCTGTGTCGGCACTCGGCAGTCCGTCCATAATTGTATACCACCTAACCGTGGTTTTTTTTTCTTTCTTCTTCATACATACATACTACGACATCTCTTTATCAACCAGTCTATATTAGCAGCAGACACAGTACGGTAGTTCACGGCTGTAGCTACCTCTGTGTCGGCACTCGGCAGTCCGTCCATAATTGTATACTAGTATCCATCCATCTCCATTGTTTACCTGAGGTGCCTTTTAGTTGTGCCTATTAAAATATGGAGAACAAAAATGTTGAGGTTCCAAAATTAGGGAAAGATCAAGATCCACTTCCACCTCGTGCTGAAGCTGCTGCCACTAGTCATGGCCGAGACGATGAAATGCCAGCAACGTCGTCTGCCAAGGCCGATGCCCAATGTCATAGTACAGAGCATGTCAAATCCAAAACACCAAATATCAGTAAAAAAAGGACTCCAAAACCTAAAATAAAATTGTCGGAGGAGAAGCGTAAACTTGCCAATATGCCATTTACCACACGGAGTGGCAAGGAACGGCTGAGGCCCTGGCCTATGTTCATGGCTAGTGGTTCAGCTTCACATGAGGATGGAGGCACTCAGCCTCTCGCTAGAAAAATGAAAAGACTCAAGCTGGCAAAAGCAGTAGCACCGCAAAGAACTGTGCGTTCTTCGAAATCCCAAATCCACAAGGAGAGTCCAATTGTGTCGGTTGCGATGCCTGACCTTCCCAACACTGGACGTGAAGAGCATGCGCCTTCCACCATTTGCACGCCCCCTGCAAGTGCTGGAAGGAGCACCCGCAGTCCAGTTCCTGATAGTCAGATTGAAGATGTCAGTGTTGAAGTACACCAGGATGAGGAGGATATGGGTGTTGCTGGCGCTGGGGAGGAAATTGACCAGGAGGATTCTGATGGTGAGGTGGTTTGTTTAAGTCAGGCACCCGGGGAGACACCTGTTGTCCGTGGGAGGAATATGGCCGTTGACATGCCTGGTGAAAATACCAAAAAAATCAGCTCTTCGGTGTGGAACTATTTCAACAGAAATGCGGACAACAGGTGTCAAGCCGTGTGTTCCCTTTGTCAAGCTGTAATAAGTAGGGGTAAGGACGTTAACCACCTCGGAACATCCTCCCTTATACGTCACCTGCAGCGCATTCATAATAAGTCAGTGACAAGTTCAAAAACTTTGGGTGACAGCGGAAGCAGTCCACTGACCAGTAAATCCCTTCCTCTTGTAACCAAGCTCACGCAAACCACCCCACCAACTCCCTCAGTGTCAATTTCCTCCTTCCCCAGGAATGCCAATAGTCCTGCAGGCAATGTCACTGGCAATTCTGACGAGTCCTCTCCTGCCTGGGATTCCTCCGATGCATCCTTGCGTGTAACGCCTACTGCTGCTGGCGCTGCTGTTGTTGCTGCTGGGAGTCGATGGTCATCCCAGAGGGGAAGTCGTAAGCCCACTTGTACTACTTCCAGTAAGCAATTGACTGTTCAACAGTCCTTTGCGAGGAAGATGAAATATCACAGCAGTCATCCTGCTGCAAAGCGGATAACTGAGGCCTTGACAACTATGTTGGTGTTAGACGTGCGTCCGGTATCCGCCGTTAGTTCACAGGGAACTAGACAATTTATTGAGGCAGTGTGCCCCCGTTACCAAATACCATCTAGGTTCCACTTCTCTAGGCAGGCGATACCGAGAATGTACACGGACCTCAGAAAAAGACTCACCAGTGTCCTAAAAAATGCAGTTGTACCCAATGTCCACTTAACCACGGACATGTGGACAAGTGGAGCAGGGCAGGGTCAGGACTATATGACTGTGACAGCCCACTGGGTAGATGTATGGACTCCCGCCGCAAGAACAGCAGCGGCGGCACCAGTAGCAGCATCTCGCAAACGCCAACTCTTTCCTAGGCAGGCTACGCTTTGTATCACCGGTTTCCAGAATACGCACACAGCTGAAAACCTCTTACGGCAACTGAGGAAGATCATCGCGGAATAGCTTACCCCAATTGGACTCTCCTGTGGATTTGTGGCATCGGACAACGCCAGCAATATTGTGTGTGCATTAAATATGGGCAAATTCCAGCACGTCCCATGTTTTGCACATACCTTGAATTTGGTGGTGCAGAATTATTTAAAAAACGACAGGGGCGTGCAAGAGATGCTGTCGGTGGCCAGAAAAATTGCGGGACACTTTCGGCGTACAGGCACCACGTACAGAAGACTGGAGCACCACCAAAAACTACTGAACCTGCCCTGCCATCATCTGAAGCAAGAAGTGGTAACGAGGTGGAATTCAACCCTCTATATGCTTCAGAGGTTGGAGGAGCAGCAAAAGGCCATTCAAGCCTATACAATTGAGCACGATATAGGAGGTGGAATGCACCTGTCTCAAGCGCAGTGGAGAATGATTTCAACGTTGTGCAAGGTTCTGATGCCCTTTGAACTTGCCACACGTGAAGTCAGTTCAGACACTGCCAGCCTGAGTCAGGTCATTCCCCTCATCAGGCTTTTGCAGAAGAAGCTGGAGACATTGAAGGAGGAGCTAACACGGAGCGATTCCGCTAGGCATGTGGGACTTGTGGATGGAGCCCTTAATTCGCTTAACAAGGATTCACGGGTGGTCAATCTGTTGAAATCAGAGCACTACATTTTGGCCACCGTGCTCGATCCTAGATTTAAAGCCTACCTTGGATCTCTCTTTCCGGCAGACACAAGTCTGCTGGGGTTGAAAGACCTGCTGGTGAGAAAATTGTCAAGTCAAGCGGAACGCGACCTGTCAACATCTCCTCCTTCACATTCTCCCGCAACTGGGGGTGCGAGGAAAAGGCTCAGAATTCCGAGCCCACCCGCTGGCGGTGATGCAGGGCAGTCTGGAGCGACTGCTGATGCTGACATCTGGTCCGGACTGAAGGACCTGACAACGATTACGGACATGTCGTCTACTGTCACTGCATATGATTCTCTCACCATTGAAAGAATGGTGGAGGATTATATGAGTGACCGCATCCAAGTAGGCACGTCACACAGTCCATACTTATACTGGCAGGAAAAAGAGGCAATTTGGAGGCCCTTGCACAAACTGGCTTTATTCTACCTAAGTTGCCCTCCCACAAGTGTGTACTCCGAAAGAGTGTTTAGTGCCGCCGCTCACCTTGTCAGCAATCGGCGTACGAGGTTACATCCAGAAAATGTGGAGAAGATGATGTTCATTAAAATGAATTATAATCAATTCCTCCGCGGAGACATTGACCAGCAGCAATTGCCTCCACAAAGTACACAGGGAGCTGAGATGGTGGATTTCAGTGGGGACGAATTGATAATCTGTGAGGAGGGGGATGTACACGGTGATATATCGGAGGGTGATGATGAGGTGGACATCTTGCCTCTGTAGAGCCAGTTTGTGCAAGGAGAGATTAATTGCTTCTTTTTTGGGGGGGGTCCAAACCAACCCGTCATATCAGTCACAGTCGTGTGGCAGAACCTGTCACTGAAATGATGGGTTGGTTAAAGTGTGCATGTCCTGTTTTGTTTATACAACATAAGGGTGGGTGGGAGGGCCCAAGGACAATTCCATCTTGCACCTCTTTTTTCTTTTCTTTTTCTTTGCGTCATGTGCTGTTTGGGGAGGGTTTTTTGGAAGGGACATCCTGCGTGACACTGCAGTGCCACTCCTAAATGGGCCCGGTGTTTGTGTCGGCCACTAGGGTCGCTAATCTTACTCACACAGTCAGCTACCTCATTGCGCCTCTTTTTTTCTTTGCGTCATGTGCTGATTGGGGAGGGTTTTTTGGAAGGGACATCCTGCGTGACACTGCAGTGCCACTCCTAAATGGGCCCGGGGTTTGTGTCGGCCACTAGGGTCGCTAATCTTACTCACACAGTCAGCTACCTCATTGCGCCTCTTTTTTTCTTTGCGCATGTGCTGATTGGGGAGGGTTTTTTGGAAGGGACATCCTGCGTGACACTGCAGTGCCACTCCTAAATGGGCCCGGTGTTTGTGTCGGCCACTAGGGTCGCTAATCTTACTCACACAGTCAGCTACCTCATTGCGCCTCTTTTTTTCTTTGCGTCATGTGCTGATTGGGGAGGGTTTTTTGGAAGGGACATCCTGCGTGACACTGCAGTGCCACTCCTAAATGGGCCCGGGGTTTGTGTCGGCCACTAGGGTCGCTAATCTTACTCACACAGTCAGCTACCTCATTGCGCCTCTTTTTTTCTTTGCGCATGTGCTGATTGGGGAGGGTTTTTTGGAAGGGACATCCTGCGTGACACTGCAGTGCCACTCCTAAATGGGCCCGGTGTTTGTGTCGGCCACTAGGGTCGCTAATCTTACTCACACAGTCAGCTACCTCATTGCGCCTCTTTTTTTCTTTGCGTCATGTGCTGATTGGGGAGGGTTTTTTGGAAGGGACATCCTGCGTGACACTGCAGTGCCACTCCTAAATGGGCCCGGTGTTTGTGTCGGCCACTAGGGTCGCTAATCTTACTCACACAGTCAGCTACCTCATTGCGCCTCTTTTTTTCTTTGCGTCATGTGCTGATTGGGGAGGGTTTTTTGGAAGGGACATCCTGCGTGACACTGCAGTGCCACTCCTAGATGGGCCAGGTGTTTGTGTCGGCCACTAGAGTCGCTTAGCTTAGTCATCCAGCGACCTTGGTGCAAATTTTAGGACTAAAAATAATATTGTGAGGTGTGAGGTATTCAGAATAGACTGAAAATGAGTGGAAATTATGGTTTTTGAGGTTAATAATAATATGGGATCAAAATGACCCCCAAATTCTATGATTTAAGCTGTTTTTTAGTGTTTTTTTAAAAAAACACCCGAATCCAAAACACACCCGAATCCGACAAAAAAAATTCGGTGAGGTTTTGCCAAAACGCGGTCGAACCCAAAACACGGCCGCGGAACCGAACCCAAAACCAAAACGCAAAACCCGAAAAATTTCAGGCGCTCATCTCTAGTAAAAACCAGTGCAGCAGACCGACTTCTTGCAATGACCTGTGACACAGTGGAGCTTGGAGTGCGAGTCTCCATCCAGGGTTGGTGAAGCTGTGGGGCAGGGATGTGTGGTGAGGTAAATGGCTCAGGAGGCACTAGCTAGTACCAGAGCCAGATTTACACACAATATATGTGCTAAAGGGTTCATGTGGGATTATACACAGGTGCAGCAGTATAAACTCTTGTAAATGTGGTGCGTTTTGATCAGAGATGTGCAGAAAAGGTTGGCAGGGGAGGCACTACATCACCTGCCATAGACTTTTTACTCCAGAATTTTTTTATAAAAATGACTAGAATAATACAAAGAAGATATTTCTAACATATTCTTTGTATTTTTAATTTCTCTTACGTCCTAGAGGATGCTGGGGACTCCGTAAGGACCATGGGGTATAGACGGGCTCCGCAGGAGACATGGGCACTATAAAGAACTTTTAGTATGGGTGTGCACTGGCTCCTCCCTCTATGCCCCTCCTCCAGACCTCAGATTTTGTGCCCAGAGGAGATAGGGTGCATTACAGAGGAGCTCTACTGAGTTTCTCTAAATAAAGAATTTTGGCCCTCATTCCAAGTTGTTCGCTCTGTAAAAATCTTCGCATCGCAGCGATTTTCCGCTCAGTGCGCATGCGCAATGTCCGCACTGCGACTGCGCCAAGTAAATTTTCTATGAAGTTAGGATTTTTACTCACGGCTTTTTCTTCGCTCAGGCGATCGTAGTGTGATTGACAGGAAATGGGTGTTTCTGGGCGGAAACAGGCCGTTTTATGGGCGTGTTGGAAAAAACGCTACCGTTTCCGGAAAAAACGCAGGAGTGGCCGGAGAAACGGAGGAGTGTCTGGGCGAACGCTGGGTGTGTTTGTGACGTCAAACCAGGAACGACAAGCACTGAACTGATCGCAGATGCCGAGTAAGTCTGAAGCTACTCAGAAACTGCTACGAGGTGTGTAATCGCAATATTGCAAATACATCGTTCGCAATTTTAAGATGCTAAGATTCACTCCCAGTAGGCGGCGGCTTAGCGTGAGCAACTCTGCTAAAATCGCCTTGCGAGCGAACAACTCGGAATGAGGGCCTTTGTTAGGTTTTTTATTTTCAGGGAGCACTGCTGGCAACAGGCTCCCTGCATCGTGGGACTGAGGAGAGAGAAGCAGACCTACTTAAATGATAGGCTCTGCTTCTTAGGCTACTGGACACCATTAGCTCCAGAGGGATTCGGAACGCTGGTCTCACCCCGCCGTTCGTCCTGGAGCCGCGCCGCCGTCGTCCTCGCAGAGCCAGAAGATAGAAGCTGGGTGAGTATAAGAAGAAAAGAAGACTTCAAGGCGGCAGAAGACTTCAGATCTCCATTCAGGTAAGCGCCATTGCTCCCACACACTACACACACAGTACAGGCACTGATGGGTGCAGGGCGCAGGGGGGGCGCCCTGGGCAGCAATAAACCTCGGGTATGGCATGTCAGGAGGCATTAGGCTGCGGAGGCAGTAAATGGAGAAATCCCCCGCCATTTTTCACATATTGAAGCGGGACCGAAGCCCGCCGCTTGAGGGGGCGGAGCTTGATCCCTCAGCACTAACAGCGCCATTTTCTCCACAGAACACTGCAGAGAAGCTGGCTCCCCGGTCTCTCCTTTGATGAACTCTGTGACAGAGGGCTGGAAAAGAGGGGGGGGGGGCATTTTCAAGGCGCAGTGAGTGTATTACACATTGATTGGTGATAAAAGCGCTATCTGGGTTATTTTCCAGTATCTGTAGGTGCTGGGTGTGTGCTGGCATACTCTCTCTCTGTCTCTCCAAAGGGCCTTGTTGGGGAATTGCCCCCTTATAGCTATATCCCTGTGTGTGAGGGGGTGTCGGTACGTGCGTGTCGGCATGTCTGAGGCGGAAGGCTCGTCCAAGGAGGAGGTGGAGCGAATGAGTGGTGTGTCTCCGTCGGCAACGCGGACTTATGAATGGATGGACATGTGGCATATGTTAAATGCAAGTGTGGCCTCATTACATAAGAGACTGGACCTGGCAGAGTCCAGGGAATAAGCTGGGGGTCAATCCACAGATTGGGCTGGGTCACAGGGCTCGTCGGGGTCTCAAAAACGTCCCCTATCTCAAATAGCTGACACTGATACCGACACGGATTCTGTTTCCAGTGTCGATTATGATGATGCTAGATTGCACCCAAGGGTGGCAAAGGGTATTCAGTGTATGATTATTGCAGTGAAAGAGGTTTTGCATATCACGGATGACCCCTCTGTCCCTGACACGAGGGTGCGCATGTATAAGGAGAAGAAACCTGAGGTAACCTTTCCCCCTTCTCATGAGCTGAACGAGTTGTTTGAAAAAGCTTGGGAAACTCCAGATAAGAAACTGCCAAAAGGATTCTTATGGCATATCCTTTCCCTGCTCAGGACAGGGTGCGTTGGGAATCCTCTCCCAGGGTGGACAAGGCTTTGACGCGCCTGTCCAAGAAGGTGGCGCTACCGTCTCCGGACATGGCAGCCCTCAAGGATCCAGCTGATCGCAGACAGGAGACTACTTTAAAGTCTATTTACGCGCATACAGGTGTTTTGCTCAGACCGGCAATAGCATCTGCATGGGTATGTAGCGCAGTTGCAGCATGGACAGATACCTTGTCAGATGGCCTTGATACCCTAGACAGGGATACCGTTTTATTAACATTAGCCCACATTAAAGACGCAGTCTTATTTATGAGGGACGCTCAAAGAGACGTTGGGCTGCTGGGTTCCAGAGCCAATGCGATGGCTAATTCTGTGAGGCGAGCTCTATGGACCCGCCAATGGACGGGTGACGCAGACTCCCAAGAAACATATGGAGGTTTTGGGATCCGGTCTGAAGATCAACAGTGTCTAGGTCGACAATGTTTAGGTCGACCACTATAGGTCGACATGGATGGAAGGTCGACAGGGTTTCTAGGTCGACATGTGCTAGGTCGACAGGTCTAAAGGTCGACATGAGTTTTTCAATTTTTATTTTATTTTTTCATACTTAACGATCCACGTGGACTACGATTGGAACGGTAAAGTGTGCGGAGCGAAGCGGTAGCGGAGCGAAGGCACCTTGCCCGAAGCATGACGAGCGAAGCGAGCCATGCGAGGGGACGCGGTGCACTAATTTGGGATCCCGGTCACTCTACGAAGAAAACGACACCAAAAAAAAAAAAATCCTCATGTTGGCCTTTTAGACCTGTCGACCTAGCACATGTCGACCTAGAAACCCTGTCGACCTTCCATCCATGTCGACCTAGTGACTGTCGACCTATAGTGGTCGACCTAAACATTGTCGACCTAGATACTGTCGATAAAAGGAACCACACCCCGAAGGTGAAGTGTTGTTTGGGGAGGGGCTCGCAGACCCCTGGTTGCCACAGCTACCGCTGGTAAATCTAAATTTACCAACAGCAAAAGAAAACTCCACAGTATCAGATGCATTCCTTTCGGTCGCATAAGGCCAGAAGAGGTCGGGGCTCCTCTTTCCTTGCCAGAGGTAAGGGTAAAGGGAAAAGAACACCTGCGTTGGCTAGCTCCCAGGAGCAAAAGTCCTCCCCGGCTTCTACAAAATCCACCGCATGACGCTGGGGCTCCCCTAAGGGAGTCCGCACCGGTGGGGGCACTTCTTCGACTTTTCAGCCGAATCTGGATTCTTTCAGAAGTGGATCCTTGGGCAATCGAAATTGTTTCCCAGGGCTACAAGCTGGAATTCGAAGAGGTGCCCCCACCCCCCACCCCGCCAATTTTTCAAGACGGCCTTCCCAGCTTCACCACCGGAAAGGGAGGTGGTGTTAGCTGCAATTCAAAAGCTGTGTCAACAGCAAGTGGTGGTCAAGGTTCCCCTGGTTCAACAGGGAAAAGGGTATTATTCAACACTATTTGTGGTCCCGAAGCCGGATGGTTCGGTCAGACCCATTTTAAATCTGAAATCCCTAAACCTGTACTTGAAAAATTTCAAATTCAAGATGGAATCGCTCCGAGCGGTCATATTCAGCCTGGAAGGGGGGGATTTTATGGTGTCACTAGATATATAGGATGCATACCTTCATGGACCCATATACCCTCCTCATCAGGAATACCTGAGATTCGCTGTACAGGACTGTCATTACCAGTTTCAGACGTTGCCGTTTGGGCTTTCCACGGCCCCGAGGATTTTCACCAAGGTAATGGCAGAGATGATGGTGCTCCTGCGCAGGCAGGGAGTTACAATTATCCCATACTTGGACGATCTCCTGATAAAGGCGCGATCGAGAGACAAACTGCTGGAGAGCGTGTCGCTCTCCTTGAAAGTGCTCCAACAGCACGGTTGGATTCTCAAGCTGCCAAAGTCACAATTGGTTCCAACGACTCGGCTATCGTTCCTAGGCATGATTCTGGATACGGAACAAAAGAGGGTTTTTCTCCCGATGGAAAAAGCCCAGGAACTCCAGAACATGGTCAGAGACCTGTTAAAACCGAAAAGAGTGTCAGTCCATCAATGCACTCGAGTACTGGGAAAAATGGTGGCAACCTACGAGGCCATCCCCTTCGGCAGGTTTCATGCGAGGACATTTCAGTGGGACCTTCTGGACAAGTGATCCGGGTCCCATCTTCAACTTCATCAGAAAATAAGCCTGTCCCCCAGGGCCAGGTTGTCTCTTCTGTGGTGGCTGCAGAGTGCTCACCTCCTAGAGGGTCGCAGGTTCGGCATTCAAAACTGGGTTCTGGTGACCACGGACGCGAGCCTCCGAGGATGGGGAGCAGTCACACAAGGAAGAAATTTTCAGGGACTATGGTCAAGCCGGAGGTTTGTCTACACATCAACATACTGGAGTTGAGGGCCATATACAACGGCCTACGGCAAGCGGAGAATCTTCTTCGGGCCTCCCAGTTCTGATTCAATCAGACAACGTCACAGCCGTGGCTCATGTAAACCGCCAAGGCGGGACAAGGACCAGAGTGGCGATGGCGGAAGCCACCAGGATTCTTCGCTGGGCGGAAAATCACGTAAGCGCTCTGTCAGCTGTCTTCATTCCGGGAGTGGACAACTGGGAAGCAGATTTCCTCAGCAGACACGATCTCCATCCAGGAGAGTGGGGACTTCATCAAGAAGTTTTTACAGAGATAACAAGTCTTTGGGGAATTCCTCAAATAGACATGATGGCGTCACGCCTCAACCCGAAGCTTCGACGGTATTGCGCCAGGTCACGGGACCCTCAGGCAGTAGCAGTAGACGCCCTAGTGACACCATGGGAGTTTCTGTCGGTCTATGTGTTTCCTCCTCTTCCTGTTATCTCAAAAATTTTGAGGCTCCATAAGGCAAAGGAGAGTGCAGGCAATACTCATTGTTCAAGATTGGCCTCGAAGGGCCTGGTACTAAGATCTTCAGGAAATGCTCACAGAAGATCCGTGGCCTCTTCCTCTCAGAGAGGACCTGTTACAGCAGGGGTAATGTGTGTTCCAAGACTTACCGCGGTTACGTTTGACGGCATGGCGGTTGAGCGCCGAATCCTAGCTGAAAAAGGTATTCCGGAGGAAGTCATCCCTACTCTACTAAAGGCTAGAAAAGATGTGACGGCAAAGCATTATCACCGTATTTGGAGGAAATATGTTTCTTGGTGTGAAGCCAAGAATGCTCCTACGGAAGATTTCCATCTGGGCCGATTTCTCCACTTTTTACAGACAGGAGTGGATATGGGCCTGAAATTAGGCTCCATTAAGGTACAGATTTCGGCCTTATCTATCTTCTTTCAGAGGGAATTAGCTTCTCTCCCAGAAGTCCAAACGTTTGTGAAGGGAGTGCTGCACATCCAGCCCCCAGTGGCACCGTGGGACCTTAACGTGGTCTTAAACTTTCTGAAGTCTCACTGGTTTGAACCTCTTCAAACAGTTGAATTAAAATTTCTCACGTGGAAGGTGGTCATGTTATTGGCCTTGGCGTCTGCAAGGCGGGTGTCCGAATTGGCGGCCTTGTCCCACAAGAGCCCCTATTTGATTTTCCATGTGGATAGAGCTGAGTTGAGGACGCGTCCTCAATTTTTGCCTACGGTGGTTTCTTCTTTTCACATGAACCAACCTATTGTGGTGCCTGTGGCTACGGGGGACTGGGAGGACTCCAAGTCCCTGGATGTGGTCAGAGCCTTAAAGATTTATGTAGCCAGGACGGCTAGGATTAGGAAAATAGAGGCTCTGTTTGTCCTGTATGCAGCCAACAAGGTTGGCGCTCCTGCTTCTAAGCAGACTATTGCTCGCTGGATCTGTAACACGATTCAGCAGGCTCATTCTACGGCTGGATTGCCGTTACCAAATTCTGTAAAGGCCCATTCCACTAGGAAAGTGGGCTCTTCTTGGGCGGCTGCCCGAGGCGTCTCGGCATTACAGCTTTGCCGAGCAGCAACTTGGTCGGGTTCAAACACTTTTGCTAAATTCTACAAGTTTGATACCCTGGCTGAGGAGGACCTTGCGTTTGCTCAGTCGGTGCTGCAGAGTCCTCCTCACTCTCCCGCCCGGTTTGGAGCTTTGGTATAAACCCCATGGTCCTTACGGAGTCCCCAGCATCCTCTAGGACGTAAGAGAAAATAAGATTTTAAACCTACCGGTAAATCTTTTTCTCCTAGTCCGTAGAGGATGCTGGGCGCCCGTCCCAGTGCGGACTAAATCTGCAAGACTTGTATATAGTTGTTGCTTTCATAAGGGTTATGTTGCAGTTGGAATCGGTCTTTGACTGATGCTGTTTATTGTTCATACTGTTGACTGGTTGTGTATATTCCAGGTTATATGGTATGTTTGGTGTGGGCTGGTATGAATCTTGCCCTTAGATTAACAAAATCCTTTCCTCATATTGTCCATCTCCTCTGGGCACAGTTCTCTAACTGAGGTCTGGAGGAGGGGCATAGAGGGAGGAGCCAGTGCACACCCATACTAAAAGTTCTTTATTGTGCCCATGTCTCCTGCGGAGCCCGTCTATACCCCATGGTCCTTACAGAGTCCCCAGCATCCTCTACGGACTAGGAGAAAAAGATTTACCGGTAGGTTTAAAATCTTATTATCCTTTATACAGTCAAAACTCTAGTATAAACATTAGTATGACAGGAAATGCTCTGCCTCACCCCACTTTATGTCACTGGTGTTGTGGGGTGTCTATGCGATGGCTGGCACCGGGGAGATGGCGAGGGAGAGATTACAGCTTCCCTCTAAGGTCCTGCAATCTCTTTCTCTTCATCTCCCCAGTGACATCTGCTACAGACAAAACCCCCCCTGAATGGGGATGCATTTTACAAGTTCCGCATTTAGGGGTCTGGAGCGTTCTGTTTATTAGCCAATTCTCTCTCTAAGTAGTTGCCTGCTTTTTGGCTGCTCCCTTCGGGAGGAAACAGCCAGTTTGCACAGGAGGGGGGGCGTGGAGATGCAATTACATAATCATAGCCCTGCCCCCACTTTACAATGCCCACATTACCAGCATTGTCAAGTGGGGGTGGGGCTGCAATAATGCAATTTATCGCAAATCGCATCATTACCCCACCCACTTCTCCTGCGTGATGGGATACCACTGGTGGTGCGGCGGGATGCGAGAGACTTGCCCACTTTCCCGGGGGGAAGGGGGGCGGGAGTGTCCCCCAATATCCGGGACAATATCCTGGCCTCTCCCTGAGAATAGGTAATTATGACTTTAATGTACAGTGCATCCAGAAAGTATTCACAGCGCTTCACTTTTTCCACATTTTGTGATGTTACAGCCTTATTCCAAAATGGAATAAATTCATTTTTCCCTCGAAATTCTACACACAATACCCCATAATGACAACGTGAAAAAAGTTTTTTTGAGATTTTTGCTAATTTATTAAAAATAAAAAAACTAAGAAATCACATGTACATAAGTATTCACAGCCTTTGCAATGAAACTGAAAATTGAGTTCAGATTCATCCTGTTTCCACTGATCATCATTGAGATGTTCCTACAGCTTAATTGGAGTTCACCTTTGGTAAATTCGGTTGATTGGACATGATTTGGAATGGCACACCCCTGTCTATATAAGATCCCATACTTGACAGTGCATGTCTGAGCACAAACCAAACATGAAGTCAAAGGAATTGTCTGTAGACCTCCGAGACAGGATTGTCTCGAGGCACAAATCTGGGGAAGTGTACAGAAAAATATCTGCTACGTTGAAGGTCCCAATGAGCACAGTGGCCTCCATCATCCGTAAATGGAAGAAGTTTGGAACCACCAGGACTCTTCCTAAAGATGGCCGGCCGTCTAAACTGACCTATCGGGAGAGAAGTGCCCTAGTCAGGGAGGTGACCAAGAACCCGATGGTCACTGTGTCAGAGCTACAGCATTCCTCTGTGGAGAGAGGAGAACCTTCCAGAAGGACAACTATCTCTGCAGCAATCCACCAATCAGGCCTATATGGTAGAGTGGCCAGACGGAAGCCACTCCTTATTAAAAAGCACATGGCAGCCTGCTAAGCTGCACCTGCAGGAGGCTTCCTTAGTTTCTGCTAACAAGCAGAAATTCCGATGTGTTCGCAATTTCTGCTTGTTCAACTGGGGGGAGGCTCCGGTCAGCATGCTGGGCAGCCTTGCCCAGCGATGGGCGGCCCCCAGCATGCGCTCCAGAGCATTGCAAATTCTGCTAATTAGCAGAATTTGCAATCTTTGCTAAATTAGGCCCTCTTTTAAATTTGGCTCACTGTGTCTTTCCCTGTGTCTATCTGTGCCTCAAAGAATCGTAGCTTTGGAAGTATAAAATCACTTATTGCTGTTCCAATAATCCAACCATGTTCCTGTAGGAATATCCTTCCCTGAGTTGTGCTGTCTTTGAAAACATGCTTTGACTTATGAGTATGACTTATCTAAGGGACTGTTGAGCTATAATAGGGATGGGAGAAGTGCCTTGCAGATCTGTGGAGGTAAGGACTTCTCCTTTCCCTCCTGCCAGAAGAATGGACTCTACTGACTCCTTGCGGAAATGTATTGATTGCGCTGCCTCAGATGGAGAACGTTTTGGAAATGTCTTGATGATTTTTCTATTATGTAAAGCTTGGAAAAGAAGCCTTTATCTCCCTGTGTAAAAGGAATATGAGAATCACACCTTTCTTTAGCATGGTTCGTAAGCTTTTCCATAATGCCGCCAGTTCAAGTGGTGAGGTTGGGACTGTGCAAACATATTGCTAGTAGGTACTGAGTGGTATTCTATTAAGTATAATGTAACTGATGGGCACCCATATAGCCACATGATGACCTTACTCAGGACTCCATGTAGATGATCTGGGAAATTGTCATTGCAAGGTCCCAGTTTAGCTTCATTACTCCTGCTTTCCAGGCCAGTAGCTTTGTGCATCCTTGAAATGCAAGGATGGGTAGGGTTCCTTGCCAAGAAGAAGATGACGAAAAACACCAAGTTCTCATGTTTTGTGGCAAATTATGGCATATATACTTTGAGTGACTTTCACAATAAATGAATAACATTTTCAGTAAAAATAAAATCCCCAATAAATGAAAGTGTGGTTGAAAAATTGTTTAACTGGGTGTCTGCCAGTAGACAGTCTTCCTCTGGTGGTGCTCTGCTCCATCTGCAGGGGCACAGGGTCCAGCAGGTACATTGCCAGGAGAAAGTGCTCCCCCAGCTCCAGGAACAGTAGTGGCAGATCTCAGCACAGAGCAGCTGTCTCATGCCCTTTTTCCGCTGTTGGCCACCCAGTCCCGCCGTCTGCACCGCCCAGTGCAGCTCCGATGGCAGATGCAAGGGGAACCTGGGATGGTGGCAAGCATAGCCCGCAGGAAACTGACAAAGGGAGAGGGGCAGAGACATCCAGAGCCTGTGAAGGGGAGGAGAGAGGCATTGTGGAGTAGGTGGAGTAGAGTGGGAATCAGAAGGAGAAGGGAGCTGTGAGCTACACTGTGGTGTGGTTCATTCAGCCAGGAGGGAAAGGAGAGAGAGTGTCAAGCGGCAGGGGATTTTTACCAGGCAGACCGCCTGAAAAATAGCCTGGGGCGAACACTGCATCAAGCCCCATCATATTCGTTCGATAAAGGTTTATCACATGCTCCTCAAACATGATGGTTCGGGTTCGTTTGGGATCCCGCCGGTCACCTGAACCCAACCTATCATGTTTGTGGAGCATGTGATAAACCTTTATTGAACTAATATGATGGGGCTTCATGCAGTGTTCGCCCCAGGCTTTATTTTTCAGGTGGTCCGGCGCTGGGATCCCGATGATTAGATTGCTGGCGGGGAGGCGAGCGCAGCGAAGCCCTTTGCCTACCTACCAACAAGATGATGAGGGGTGGTCTTCAGTTTGCTGGCTGTTGGGATCCCGGCGCACAATATACCGGAGGGAGAATAGATACCGCAAGGGGCTCATTTGCGCTCGCCCAGCTGTCGGTATGCCGGCGGTCGGGATTCCGGCGCCAGTTTGCTGGCCGCCGGGAGCCCGGCCGCCAGCATACCATACTACACCCGATGATGAGACTTCAGCACCAAATGCATAATTCCGAAGGAATGGTCACGCAGTTTCAACAATTAATTAAAATAACCTTGGAGTTGTGGTTTCAGATTATATCAATAGTCAAATCAACTTTCTACAATATTAAGAGGCAAGAAGTACAGAAAGTTAATGTAAGATATTTTTTTCAACTTTTTCATACTTTACCATTCACGTGGACTATGGGGTAAATTTACTAAGGTGTGATTTTTTTTTTTTAGAACTGGTGATGTTGCTGATAACAACCAATCAGATGATACTTAACATTTATCTTGCTGCTTCTAGAAGATAAGAATCTGATTGGTTGCTATGGGCAACATCACCATTTCTAAAAAAACAAAAGCCTCCCACCTTAGTAAATTTACTGCTATGATTGGGAATAGTAACCTTGTCCGCAGCATGATGAGCGAAGCGAACCATGCAAGGGAACCTGGTGCACTAATTGGAATTCCCGGTCATTTTTCAGAGTAAACAACACTTTAAAGGCGGTCATTTTCCTTGTTGACCTTTTTACCATGTTGACCTTTTTACAATGTCGACCATATGCATGTTGACCTTTTGGGGTCGACCCAGTGATCCATACCCGAATGGCTTGTATTCTCACGAATAGTTGTCGAACACAGAATTTCATTCACTGGGGGATATTCAATTGTTTGAAAAGTCAGTTGGGTGTCTGTTTTTTCCTATCTGTTAGACAGGAGAAAACCGACACCCAAACGACTTTTCAAACATCTGAATTCCCCCCATTGTGTGTCAGGTGTACTGTACAATTGAAATGGTGTTTATGTTTATCGTTACACACAGGTGGGTAGGAAAATGAACTCTGTTGAATTCCGACAGGAAGATGATACTGAAGGTATGTGCTTAAACGGATTCACAATTGTGTGCACTATTTATTTCAAATACATTGCATTAATACTGACAAGGAATTTAAAATAAATAAATAAATATATATACTGGTGGCCAAAATTGCGGACACTTTGAAATTTGAATGTTTTTCAACTTCGAATGCTTATAGAAACTGTTAAGGGCCCTATACACTAGGACGATAATGCCCGATTTCATCCGATTTCAGGCATTCGCCCCGATATATCGGATGAAATCAGGCATTTTGGAGGTGTTTCCGATCCAATCCGATGCGCGTTCCCGTGAGCATCGGATCCTCCAGATTGAATGTGCTGCACATTCAATCATGTCAGACCCCGCAGGCATGGCTGAGATCGCCCAAGATACATCGGATGCAAAAGGACAGCATACGATGTATCTTGGGCGATCCTGCCCCCCGGGAGGCTGCCGGGGTGATCGCCTGTGACATGTTGCGTTACTGTATGGGGCCCTTTACACTTCATGCAGTGCGATGATTTATATATAAAATGAAAGGGAATTTAATGCTGAATTCAACACAATAAACAGAGGTCAAATATTGGCATTACAAGGGAAGTTATGCAGTGAAAGCAACACTTAGGATAAAAATCCCTGTGTACTTATGATGTCCCTGTCCTATCAGTATTTTGTTGGGTATCCTTTATTTTTCAAGACAGCAGCACAGCGACGTGGCATTGAGCCAACCAATGTTTGGAGCTCTTCCTTCTTTATTATGTGGTGCCATGAGACAATTATAACCTCAATTAATTCTCTTTTTATTGGATGGATGCCTCAGATGTACCAGTTTTTTTCAAACTGAACCACAAATGTTCTATGGGTTCAGACGTGCAAAGGCAGAAGCTGAGGAGAAAATGGCCCAGTCAGTAGATAAAGGGGGCAAAACTTTTTTTAAGTATATAAGTGAAAGGAGAAAATCAAATGGAGGAATAATAAGACTTAAGACAGAGAGTGGGCATTTGGTGGAGGGAGACAAGGCAAAAGCAGATCACCTAAATAATTATTTTTGCTCAGTATTTACTACAGAAGAAGGGATGGGTCCACAGTTAAGTTGCAAGGACATTCATAAAAATAAGGTAGATGAAAGTACATTTACAGAGGACTTTCAAAACTAAAAGTGGATAAATCAATGGGACCAGATGGGATACACCCAAGGATACTCAAAGAGCTAAAAGATGTGCTGGTTACACCTTTAACAGAATTATTTAACCAGTCACTAAATACAGGTGCTATTCCAGAGGACTGGAAAAGAGCAAATGTAGTTCCACTGCACAAAAGTGGAAGCAAGGAAGAAGCAAGTAACTACAGACCAGTAAGCCTTACATCAGTAGTAGGGAAAGTAATGGAAAAACTATTAAAAGAAAGAGTAGTGGAATATCTTAAATCAAATAACTTACAGGATCCAAAACAGCATGGATTTACTGGTGGGAGATCATGCCAAACAAATCTTATTGACTTGTTTGACTCTGTGATGAAAATAATAGATCAAGGGGGAGCTGTAGATGTAGCATATCTAGACTTTAGTAAGGCATTTGACACTGTCCCACATCGCAGACTGCTAAATAAACTTGAAAGCCTGGGGGTGGATTATAAATCAGTTAAATGGATAAGAACCTGGTTGCAGGATAGGAAACAGACAGTCGTAGTTAATGGAGTGCAATCTATGGAGGGAAATCTTACCAGTGGAGTACCCCAGGGATCTGTACTTGGTCCAGTTCTCTTTAATATCTTTGTTGGTGACATTTCAGATGGTATTGAAGGGAAGATATGCCTTTTTGCAGATGATACAAAGATATGCAACAGGGTAGACACACCGGGAGGGGTCAAACAAATGATTAATGACCTAGGTAGGCTTGAGAAATGGTCAAGAACGTGGCAACTACAGTTTAATGCTAAAAAATGCAAAATCATGCACTTGGGTCTCAAAAACCCAAAGGCTAAGTATAGTATCATGGGTACTATAATGGAAACTACTGAGGAGGAAAGAGATTTAGGAGTCACTATTTCAAGTGACATGAAAGCAATGCAACAAAGCAATGAGAAAGGCAAGTCAGATGCTTGGTTGCATAGGGAGAGGAATCAGTAGCAGGAAAAAAGAAGTGATAATGCCACTGTATAGGTCATTGGTACGGCCCCATCTGGAATACTGTGTCCAGTTCTGGAGACCCTATCTCCAGAAAGATATATTTATACATTAGAGAGTGTACAAAGAAGGGCAACTAAAATGGTGCATGGCCTACATCACAAAACTTACCCGGAAAGGCTAAAAGATCTTAACATGTATAGTTTGGAGGAGAGAAGGGAAAGGGGGGACATGATAGAAACTTTCAAATATATCAAGGGTCTTAACAAAGTTCAGGAGGGAAACATTCTTCAAAGGAAAAGAAGTATTAGAACTCGAGGGCATACATTGAGACTGGAGGGGGGGGGGGGTTCAGGGGAAATTTAAGGAAAAATTACTTCACAGAAAGGGTAGTGGATAAGTGGAATAGCCTCCCATCAGAGGTGGTAGAGGCTAAGACTGTAGGGCAATTTAAACATGCTTGGGACAGGCATATGAATATCCTTACAAAGAATAAGGTTAAAAAATGGTTGAGATTGCCTAAAGGATAAAATAAAAAAGGGGCAGACTAGATGGGCCAAGTGGTTCTTATCTGCCGTCAAATTCTATGTTTCTATGTTTAGGTCTGGGCTGTTTCCTGGCCATCCCAGCACCTGTATGTCATTCTCTGTGAACCACAGTTTGCATATACGTGCAGTGTGGCAGGGAGCTGAATCCTGCTGGAAAAAAATGGGGCATTATCTGGAAAAATATCCCTGATAGAAGGCAGAAGTTTTCGTTGTAGGATGGTGTCAGTGTACTTTCTGCTGTTCAGTGTGCCATCTATGACATGAAGGCTACTTACAGCATCTGTCATACATGCCTAGATCATAACAGTTGTAGGATTCTTTGTTGTCGCTTGAATGTAATCTGGATGTACCTCTTCCCCGATGCGACATCTCACATATTTTCTCTAGTGATGAGCGGATTCGGTTTTACTCGGTTTTACTCGGTTCTCAAAACCGAATCTTATTGGTTATCCAAAACACGTGACATCAGTGAGCCAATAAGATTCGGTTTTGAGAACCGAGTAAAACCGAGTAAAACCGAATCCGCTCATCACTAATTTTCTCCCATTACTACCAAATATCGATATCTTAGTTTCTCTAGCATCCATAAGGGATATTGGGGACAGATTTAGTATGATGGGGTATAGACTGGTCCAAAGGAGCCAGTGCACTTTAAATTTCTTCAACTGGGTGTGCTGGCTCCTCCCCTCTATGCCCCCTCCCACAGGCAGTTTAGAAAAAAGTGCCCTTAGGAGAGGATGCACACTCTGCAGCTCCAGAGTTTTTCTTCAATTTCATTTAAACTTTTACTTATTTTGGTATGCTGTTTGGGCAACAGCATACCTGCGCCGTGGGAGTTAGAGGGGGGGGGGGCAGTTACCGGTCTCATGAGGTGCAGAGCCGCTTCTCCGCTGCAGGAGGATTGGGAGCTGCTGCAGCTTGCCGCACACCCCTAACAGAGCCTGAAAGGTGATCGTCGTGGTGAGTACAAACCGGGGGCCCCCCGGTTCATTGTGCGGCAGAAGCATGGGTGAGGCGTACTGGTCCCTCCTGGGGAAGGCACTGGTTGTTGGGGTGTTGTACCAAGCATTTATGTGAGGCTACACAGCCTGTGGAGACATTGCTAGTATAAAACTTATTAGTAGCTCCGACGCCATAGCAGGGTGCAGAGCTACATTAGAGCGGGCTCAGCGGCATTTTGGCGCCTTCCTCTGCATAAGCAGCAGCAGCCTCATACAGCTCCTCAAAACGGTCACAGGATCACTGGTGCCGGGTGTAGAGTGGGAGAGCCGCTATTAGTGCACAGTTTACATTCCTTTGGGGAATTCTCTGTACAGCAGTATCACTGTTATATGTTACTGCATAAAACGCTGACAGTCTCACTGGGGCTGTACATCGTTGGGTGCGCTGGTGTCCTCTCTTCTGTGTCTCCTCTCACATGCAATAGGGCAGGCTTGTATAGTATTCAGAGAAAAGAGCAGGTCCAGATGCGCTGTCACAGCTGCCAGCAAGGGATTGTCAGTCCCAATAAAGAGTTTTTACAACAAAAGGCACTTAAGCCGGCGCTGGCTGTCTTTCCAATAATTAAGAAAACTATGGATGATTGAAAACACTTGAATTTATTAGCTAGACAATAATTAGTAAGTTAAAACATGAATAAAATATAAAATTCACATATACATATGAAGTTAAAGGGCATAGATGGAGCTGAGAAAAAAATTCAAATATGCTGCTAATATGTGTCCACTGAGGATCCCGGACTAGAACACTGGACAAAAGTTCCCTGGGGAGGAGAAATGAAATACAGCTGGTGTTACCCGTGAGGATGGAGGCTTCCAGAGGCTTTTGAAAACAGCAAGCAAGCTGTATCACTTGTATTCAAGCTGGGTCTCTCCAATCGGTGCTGTAATCGAAATGTCCCACAGAGAACAATTCCAAAGCAGGTGTTCCAAAATTAATTGTCATAAGTCCATATCTGGATCCGTTGTGATGTGGAGCACTGGTGATGGCAGCTTTTACACTTAACGCGTTTCCCTAGGCACGGTCACCTAGCTTCATCAGAAGCTAGGTGACTGTGCCTAGGGAAACGCGTTAAGTGTAAAAGCTGCCATCACCACCATCACCAGTGCTCCACATCACAACGGATCCAGATATGGACTTATGACAATTAATTTTGGAACACCTGCTTTGGAATTGTTCTCTGTGGGACATTTCGATTACAGCACCGATTGGAGAGACCCAGCTTGAATACAAGTGATACAGCTTGCTTGCTGTTTTCAAAAGCCTCTGGAAGCCTCCATCCTCACGGGTAACACCAGCTGTATTTCATTTCTCTTCCCCAGGGAACTTTTGTCCAGTGTTCTAGTCCGGGATCCTCAGTGGACACATATTAGCAGCATATTTGAATTTTTTTCTCAGCTCCATCTATGCCCTTTAACTTCATATGTATATGTGAATTTTATATTTTATTCATGTTTTAACTTACTAATTATTGTCTAGCTAATAAATTCAAGTGTTTTCAATCATCCATAGTTTTCGTAATTATTGGAAAGACAGCCAGCGCCGGCTTAAGTGCCTTTTGTTGTATAGTATTCAGTCTGTGTTGTATGTGTATTGTTTCTGTCTTTCATTATGGTGAAACAGAAGTCATGCAATGTATGTAATGCCAGATTCTCCCCTAGTTCATCTGCTTTATATCCTGTGAGCACAGTAGTCAGTCATCACAAAATGCTTATAACAACATGGGGGAGATTCCAGAGCCTTCCTGGCTGGGGGCTATAAAAACCATGATATCGGATATGTCATCTCAGCTCATTGCCAATGCCAATAAAACACAAGAACTGCAACAAGCAGTAGCTAGCCTAACTGCCAAGGCTGATGCATCCCATCCCCCGCTGTCTACAGGTGCACAAAAACGTGCTTTTCCTGCAATCCTATCAGATTCTGATGGGGATGGAATCCCCATCAGAATCTGATAGTGGGAATAGTCAGAATCTGATAGTGGGGATAGTCAGAATCTGATAGTGGGGATTCCACCCCTACACAGGGTATCGCACCCCTCATATTGGCTATACGGGATGTGTTAAAGCTCCCCATGGAGGACGCTACTAATCAGCAGTCACTTTTACTCCCACAAGACAAACTGACTTTCCTGATTCCAAAGAATTGGATGATTTATTTAAAGTAGCCTGGAAAAATCCAGATAAAAAATATCAGGTGTCCAAAAGGTTTTTTAAATACCTTCCCATTTGCCCCTGAAGGCAGGAAATTCTGCGAAGAATCTCCAGCAGTAGACATCTCAGTCTCTCACCTGCTCCCTGCTCCAGGCTCTTTTACCGTAAAGGACCCGGGGGATAGGAAAATAGAGACCACTCTAAAATCTATCTACACTGCTGCAGGTGTAGCTCAAAGACCGGTCATTGCTGGTTGCTGGATGGCACTTTCTATTCATACATGGGCTACTCAGATTCAAGAGAGTCTTTCATGTGATATAACCTTGGTTACTACTGTAACTTTCCTAAAACACATTCAGGACATGGCAAGAGTTCTCTGTGACTCCCTTAAAGAGATTGGCAATATAAATGCTAGAACCACTACTATGGCTGTGTCTGCACGCAGAGCCATATGGTTGCGTCAGTGGATTGCAGACGCTGACTCCAAACGTAATGTGGAATCTCTTCCCTTCACACGTGAATGGCTCCTCGGAGGTGAATTGGACGCATGGATCTCCAAAGCTACTGCTGGCAAATCCACATTTCTCTATCGTCCTTGTGGATGCTGGGGTTCCTGAAAGGACCATGGGGAATAGCGGCTCCGCAGGAGACAGGGCACAAAAAGTAAAGCTTTCCGATCAGGTGGTGTGCACTGGCTCCTCCCCCTATGACCCTCCTCCAGACTCCAGTTAGATTTTTGTGCCCGGCCGAGAAGGGTGCAATCTAGGTGGCTCTCCTAAAGAGCTGCTTAGAGAAAGTTTAGCTTAGGTTTTTTATTTTACAGTGAGTCCTGCTGGCAACAGGATCACTGCAACGAGGGACTTAGGGGAGAAGGAGTGAACTCACCTGCGTGCAGGATGGATTGGCTTCTTGGCTACTGGACATCAGCTCCAGAGGGACGATCACAGGTACAGCCTGGATGGTCACCGGAGCCGCGCCGCCGGCCCCCTTGCAGATGCTGAAGTAAGAAGAGGTCCAGAATCGGCGGCTGAAGACTCCTGCAGTCTTCTAAAGGTAGCGCACAGCACTGCAGCTGTGCGCCATTTTCCTCTCAGCACACTTCACACGGCAGTCACTGAGGGTGCAGGGCGCTGGGAGGGGGGCGCCCTGGGAGGCAAATGAAAACCTTTTTTGGCGAAAAATACCTCACATATAGCCCCCAGAGGCTATATGGAGATATTTAACCCCTGCCAAGATTCACTAAATAGCGGGAGACGAGCCCGCCGAAAAAGGGGCGGGGCCTATCTCCTCAGCACACAGCGCCATTTTCTCTCACAGAAAGCCTGGAGAGAAGGCTCCCAGGCTCTCCCCTGCACTGCACTACAGAAACAGGGTTAAAACAGAGAGGGGGGGCACTGATTTTGGCGATATTGAGATATATATAAAGATGCTATAAGGGAAAACACTTATATAAGGTTGTCCCTATATAATTATAGCGTTTTGGTGTGTGCTGGCAAACTCTCCCTCTGTCTCCCCAAAGGTCCTGTCCTCTGTCAGAGCATTCCCGGTGTGTGTGCTGTATGTCGGTACGTGTGTGTCGACATGTATGAGGACGATGTTGGTGAGGAGGCGGAGAAATTGCCTGTAATGGTGATGTCACTCTCTAGGGAGTCGACACCGGAATGGATGGCTTATTTAGGGAATTACGTGAGAATGTCAACACGCTGCAAGGTCGGTTGACGACGTGAGACGGCCGACAAACTATTAGTACCGGTCCAGGCGTCTCAGAAACACCGTCAGGGGCGTTAAAAACGCCCATTTACCTCAGTCGGTCGACACAGACACAGACACGGACACTGAATCCAGTGTCGACGGTGAATAAACAAACGTATTTCTCATTAGGGCCACACGTTAAGGGCAATGAAGGAGGTGTTGCATATTTCTGATACTACAAGTACCACAAAAAAGGGTATTATGTGGGAGTGAAAAAACTACCTGTAGTTTTTCCTGAATCAGATAAAATAAAATGAAGTGTGTGATGATGCGTGGGGTTACCCCGATAGCAAATATTGGCGTTATACCCTTTCCCGCCAGAAATTAGGGCGCGTTGGGAAACACCCCTTAGGGTGATAAGGCGCTCACACGCTTATCAAGTGGCGTTACCGTCTCCAGATACGGCCGCCCTCAAGGAGCCAGCTGATAGGAAGCTGGAAAGATATCCTAAAAAGTATATACACACATACGGTGGTTATACTGCGACCAGCGATCGCCATCAGCCTGGAGATGCAGTGCTGGGTTGGCTTGGTCGGATTCCCTGACTGAAAATATTTTATTCATATAGAGCATTTAATAGGATGCATTCTATATATATGTACGTGAGATGCACAGAGGGATATTTGCTCTCTGGCATCAAGATAAGTACGTTGTCCATATCACCCAGAAGATGTCATGGACACGACAGTGGTCAGGTGATACAGATCCCATACGGCACATGGAAGTATTGCCGTATAAAGGGAAGGAGTTAGTTGGGGTCGGTCCATCGGACCTGGGGACCACGGCAACAGCTGGGAAATCCAACCTTTTTACCCCAAGTTACATCTCAGCTGAAAAAGACACCGTCTTTTCAGCCTCAATCCTTCCTTTCCCATGAGGGCATGCAGGCAAAAGGCCAGTCATATCTGCCCAGACATAGAGGTAAGGGAAGTAGACTGCAGCAGGCAGCCCCTTCCCAGGAAAAGAAGCCCTCCACCGCGTCTGCCAAGTCCTCAGCATGACGCTGGGGCCATGCAAGCGGACTCAAGGTGGGGGGGTAGTCTCAAGAGTCTCAGCGCGCAGTGGGATCACTCGCAGGTTGACCCCTAGATAGTACAAGTATTATCCCAGGGGTACAGATTGGAGAGTCGAGACATCTTCTCCTCGCAGGTTTCTGAAGTCTGCTTTACCAACGGCTCCCTCCGACAGGGAGGCAGCATTGGAAACAATTCACAAGCTGTATATCCAGCAGGTGATAATCAAAGTACCCCTCCTACAACAAGGAAAAGGGTATTATTTTTCCACACTATATTGTGGTACTGACGCCAGACGGCTTGGTGAGACATAGTCTAAACTGAAATCTTTGAACACTTACATAAAAGGTTCAAATCGAGATGGAGTCACTCAGAGCAGTGATAGCGAACCGGAAAAAAGGGGACTATATGGTGTCCCTGGACATCAAGGATTACCTCCATGTCCAAATTTGCCCTTCTCAACAAGGGTACCTCTGGTTCGTGGTACAGAACTGTCAATATCAGTTTCAGACGATGCCGTTTGAATTATCCACGGCACCCCGGGCCTTTTACCAAGGTAATGGCCGAAAAGATGTTTCTTCAAAGAAAAAAGGCATCTAAATTATCCCTTACTTGGACGATATCCTGAAAAGGGCAAGTTCCAGAGAACAGTTGGAGGTCGGAAGAGCACTATCTAAAGTAGTTCTACGACAGCACGACTGGATTCTAAATATTCCAAGAATCGCAGCTGTTTTCCGACGATACGTCTGCTGTTCCTAGGAATGATTCTGGGCATAGTCCAGAAAAAGGTGTTCCTCCGGGAGGAAAAAGCCAAGGAGTTATTCGACCTAGTCAGAAACCTCCTAAAACCAGGCCAAGTATCAGTGCATCAATGCACAGGAGTCCTGGGAAAAATGGTGGCTTCTTACGAAGCGATTCCATTCGGCAGATCTCAGGGGATTTGCTGGACGAATGGTCCGGATCGCATTTTCAGATGCATCAGCGGATAATCCTGTCTCCAAGGACAAGGGTGTCTCTTCTGTGGGGGCTGCAGAGTGCTCATCTTTTAGAGGGCAGCACACTCAGCATTCAGGACTGTGTTCTGGGGACCACGGATACCAGCCTGAGAGGCTGGGGAGTAGTCACACAGGGAAAAAATTTCCAAGGAAGTGTGGTCAAGTCTGGAGACTTCTCTCCACATGAATATACTGGAGCTAAGGGCAATTTACAATGCTCTGAGCCTAGGAAGACTCCTGCTTCAAAGTCAACCGGTGCTGATCCAGTAGGACATCATCATGGCGGTCGCCCACGTTATCAGACGGGGCGACACAAGAAGCAGGAGGGCAATGACAGCAAGGATTCTTCGCTGGGCGGAAAATCATGTGATAACACTGTCAGCAGTGTTCATTCCGGGAGTGGGCAACTGGGAAGATTTCCTCAGCATAAATGAATTCCACCCGGAAAAGTGGAAACTTAATCTGGAAGTTTCCACATGATTGTAAACCGTTGGGAAAGACCAAAGGTGGTTATGATGGCGTCCCACCTGAAGCGCCAGGTCAAGAGACACTCAGGCAATAGCTGGGACGCTCTGGTAACACCGTCGGTGTACCAGTCGGTGTATGTGTTCCATCCTCTGCTTTTCATACCCAATGTATTGAAAATGATAGGAAGGAGAGGAGTAAGAACTATACTCGTGGCTCCGGTTTGGCCAAGAAGGACTTGGTTCCCGGAACTTAAAGAGATACTAAGAAGGGTCTTGATTCGGCAAGAACCGTGTCTGTTCCGGGACTTACCGCAGCTGCGTTGACGCCAAGGCGGGTGAACGCCGGATCCTAAGGGAAAGAGGCATTCCGGAAGAGGTCATCCCTACCCTGGTCAGAGCCAGGAAGGAGGTGACCGCACAACATTATCACCACTTAGGTGAAAATATGTGCCAGGGTGTGAGTCCAGGAAGGCTCCACGGAAGAATTTCAACTAGGTTAATTTCTACATTTCCTGCAAACAGGAGTGTCTATGGGTCTCAAATTGGGTCCATTAAGGTTCAAATTTCGGCCTGTTGATTTTCTTCCAGAAAGAAATTGGCTTCAGTTCCTGAAGTCCAGAAGTTGTTAAGGGAGTACTGCATATACAGCCCCTTTGATGTCTCCAGTGGCACTGGGCGATCTCAACGTAGTTTTGGGATTCCTAAAAAATCACATTGGTTTAAACAACTCAAATCTGTGGATTTGATATATCTCACATGGAAAATGACCATGCTGTTGGTCCTGGCCTCGGCCAGGCGAGTGTCAGAATTGGCGGCCTTTATCTCACAAAGCCATATCTGATTGTCCATTCGGACAGAGCAAAGCTGCGGACTCGTCCCCAGTTTCTCCTTAAGGTGGTGTCAGCGTTTCACCTGAACCAGCTTATTGTGGTACCTGCGGCTACTAGGGACTTGGAGGACTCCAAGTTGCTGGATGTTATCAGGGCCCTGAAAATATAGTTTCCAGGTTGGCTGGAGTCAGGAAATCTGACTTGCTGTTTATCCTGTATGCACCCAACAATGCTGGGTGCTTCTGCTTCTAAGCAGTCGATTGCTCGTGGGATTGGTAGCACAATTCAACTTGCACATTCTGTGGCAGGCCTGCCACAGTCTAAATCTGTTAAGGCCCATTCCACAAGGAAGGTGGGCTCATCTTGGGCGGCTGCCCGAGGGGTCTCGGCATTACAACTTTGCCGAGCAGCTACGTGGTCGGGGGAGAACACGTTTGTAAAATTCTACAAATTTGATACCCTGGCAAAAGAGGACCTGGAGTTCTTTCATTCGGTGCTGCAGAGTCATCCGCACTCTCCCGCCCGTTTGGGAGCTTTGGTATAATCCCCATGGTCCTTTCAGGAACCCCAGCATCCACAAGGACGATAGAGAAAATAAGAATTTACTTACCGATAATTCTATTTCTCGGAGTCCGTAGTGGATGCTGGGCGCCCATCCCAAGTGCGGATTATCTGCAATACTTGTACATAGTTATTGCTAACTAAATCGGGTTATTGTTGTTGTGAGCCATCTTTTCAGAGGCTCCGCTGTTATCATACTGTTAACTGGGTTCAGATCACAGGTTGTACAGTGTGATTGGTGTGGCTGGTATGAGTCTTACCCGGGATTCAAAATTCCTCCCTTATTGTGTACGCTCGTCCGGGCACAGTACCTAACTGGAGTCTGGAGGAGGGTCATAGGGGGAGGAGCCAGTGCACACCACCTGATCGGAAAGCTTTACTTTTTGTGCCCTGTCTCCTGCGGAGCCGCTATTCCCCATGGTCCTTTCAGGAACCCCAGCATCCACTACGGACTCCGAGAAATAGAATTATCGGTAAGTAAATTCTTATTTTTTTCATTCAGGGGCTCCGCCTGCTAGGCGTACCTACCTGAGACCGTCTACTCAGTCCTTTCAGTCCTCCAGATTTCGATCTAGGGCCCAGGATGCCTCCAATGCAACTAGAAGCTTCAGAGGTAAGCCTAAGAAACCAGCCATTGCTGACTCTCAGGAACAGAGCACCAGTTCAGCTTCCACAAAGACTTCGGCATGACTGTGCCCACCCACCCCGAGGGGATCTCGTGGTGGGAGCTCGGTTACGTCACTACAGCCACATCTGGGACGGTTCCTGCCAAGATGCCTGGGTAAGGGACCTTATCTCTCAGGGATACAAGCTGGAGTTCGACGGTGCTCCTCCCCAATGATTTTTCAAATCAGGCTTGCCAGTTTTGGAAAATATGTGTGTTACGTTACTACTGGCCATCGAAAAGTTGGTCCAGTCCCGGGTCATTGTTCCAGTACCCCTGCTACAGCAAGGACAAGGTTACTACTCCAGTCTGTTTGTAGTGCCGAAACCAGACGGGTCTGTGAGACCCATTTTGAATCTGAAGTCCTTGAATCCTTAACGGACGGTATTCAAATTCAAGATTGAATCTTTGAGCGCGGTGATCCGGGCCTGGAACAACAGGAATTCCTCGTGTCCCTGGATATCAAGGATGCCTACCTACATATCCCAATTTGGCCTCCTCATCAGGCTTATCTACGGTTCGCCCTACTGAACGATCACTACCAGTTTCAGGCGTTGCCCTTCGGCCTGTCTACAGCTCTGAGGGTGTTCACGAAGGTGATGGCGGAAATGATGTTCCAGCTCAGAGTCCAAGGGGTCAACATTGTCCCTTACTTGGACGATCTCCTGATAAAAGCGAGTTCCAGGGAGCTTCTACTTTCTGTTTCTGGGTATGATACTGGATACGGTAGCTCAGAGAGTGTTCCTCCCAGAGGACAAGGTGAGAACACTTCAAGAGATGGTTCGCATGGTTCTCCGACCTGCTCGAGTTTCCATTCATCTTTGCATAAAATTGTTGTGAAAAATGGTGGCCTCATACGAGGTGATACAGTTCCATGCCAGACCCTCCCAATTGGACATCCTGAACAAGTGGTCCGGTTCACATCTTCAGATGCACCGGATGAGTCAGCTGTCACCCCAGGCCAGGATTTCACTCCTGTGGTGGTTACAGTCTTCCAACCTGCTGGAAGGTTGACGTTTCGGGATTCAGGATTGGATCCTCCTCACGACGGGTGCGAGACTAAGAGGATGGGGAGCTGTCACCCAGGGGGTGCAGTTCCAGGGCAGGTGGTCTGCCTAAGAGGCCCTACTTTCGATCAACATTCTGGAACTTCAGGCTATCTACAATGCTCTGATTCAGGCCTCCCCTCCTACTCAGGGATCAGGCGATCCAGGTTCAGTCGGACAACACCACGTCGGTGGCATACATCAATCGACAGGGAGGGACAAAAAGCAGGGCCTGCATGTGAAAAGTGTCAAAAATACTTCTCTGGGCGGAAAGAAATGCAAGAGCGCTGTCCGCAATTTTCATTCCAGGAGTGGACAACTGGGAAGCGGACTTCCTGAGTCACCACGAAGGGGAGTGGGGATTACATCCTCAGGTATTTCAACAGATTGTCGACAGGTGGGGATACCCGCAGATCGACATGAATGCGTCTCACCTCAACAAGAAGCTTTGCTGCTACTACTCTCGAACCAAAGACCCTCAGGCGAGTGCAGTGGATACGCTGACGTCGCCTTGGTCTTACAGGCTGGTCTACCTATTTCCTTCGATTCCGTTGATCCCAAGGGTGCTCCAGCGGATCAGATATCACAGAGTACAAGCAATCCTGATTGCGCCGGATTTGCCCCGAAGGGAGTGGTACGCAGCTCTTCTGGACATGTCCATAGAAGACCCTTGGCCTCTGCCGCTAAGAAAGGATCTTCTTCAGCAAGGACCGTTCGTCTACCCGGACTTACGGCGGCTTCGTTTGACGGCATGGAAGTTGACCGGAACATCCTAGCTCACAAAGGACTTTACAAAAAACTAATTGCCGCTATGTTGCAAGACAGAAAACCTGTGACGTCAAAACGCTGTCATATCTAGAGGAGATATGTCTCTTGGTGCGAGGAACGCACGTATCCACCTGCAGAGTTTCACTTGGGACGTTTCCTACATGCTGGTGTGGATAAGGGCTTACGTCTGGGCTCCATTAAGGTCCAGATTTCGTCTCTCTCAATTTTCTTTCAGAAGAAATTGACTGTGTTGCCAGAAGTTCAGCCCTTCTTACAAGGGGTACTCCACATACAACCTCCCTTTGTGCCACCCACGGCACCCTGGGCTTTGGATGTAGTGTTGAAATTTCTACAGTCCTCCTGGTTTGAGCCTCTGATGATGGTAGAAGACAAGTACCTCACATGGAAGACCGTCTCCATATCCCTTATGGACTATGAGAAAAGGATTTACCGGTAGGTATTTAAAATCTTATTTTCGTCACTCCATATCACTTGTTTCTACTGACCTTCTGTCCATGCAATGTGTTTTTTTGCCCACTGTATTCGTTTCTGATGCTGCTTTTTATTCAGGAATGGCTTTTTTTCGTGGAATCCTAACTTTTAGGCCAACCTCCGTTAGTCTTCTCCGTACTGTTATTGGATTGACAAAAACACCAGTTGCACTCGGTTCAATGCTAATGGCCGCAGATGACATCCATCTGTCCCTGACGCAAATTTGTTTTATTCTCCTATTATCAATAGCTGTTCTGCACTTTTTCCGGCCTTTTCCTTCTTTGTTTTGTATAGATTGTGTTTCCTGATAGCGTAAACAAAACTTTTGTACTTTTGATGTCACATTCCCACCAGCTTCTCTCGCAATTGCTGCATACGATGGACCATTTTCACGTAACACCACAATCCTGGATCTCTTCCTGAGTGACCAGTCACCACTTTGCCTGGATGACATTGTTGTATTTATTTTTTACACCGTCAATAGCACTAAACAATACACACAAACACCCAACCGTAATTGCACTTCAGTAACCAACTGTATTCTGCAAAATGAAACAGCCAAACTGACCTTTCCCACCTTTGAACACGACCTTGCACCTGCTCATAAGCGACAGCTGATTGGTCCTCAGAACGACGATTCCGATTGGCTGGTAGTAGCTGTTACTACAAGCCGCTTCTTGAATCTCGCGCATCTGTGCTTCTTTGACTGAAAGTAGCATAACTTCCCTTGCAATACAAATATTTGACCTATCTTATTGTGTTGAATTCAGCATTAAATTTCCTTTCATTTGATATATAAATCATTGCACTGCGTGAAGTGAAACAGGTTTTTTTTTTTTAAGCATTCAAAGTTGAAAAACCTTCACATTTCAAAGTGTCCGCAATTTTGGCCTCCACTTGTATGTATGTATGTATGTATGTATGTGTGTGTGTGTGTGTGTGTGTGTGTATATATAATATATTAATATTATGTGTGTGTGTGTGTGTGTGTGTATATATATATATATATATATATATATATATAAAATCATATTCACAGGGGCTCTGCATTCGCTATATTAACTAACAATAATATTTCTCTATCGTCCTAGTGGATGCTGGGGTTCCTGAAAGGACCAGGGGGAATAGCGGCTCCGCAGGAGACAGGGCACAAAAAGTAAAGCTTTTCCGATCAGGTGGTGTGCACTGGCTCCTCCCCCTATGACCCTCCTCCAGACTCCAGTTAGATTTTTGTGCCCGGCCGAGAAGGGTGCAATCTAGGTGGCTCTCCTAAAGAGCTGCTTAGAGAAAGTTTAGCTAGGTTTTTTATGTTACAGTGATTCCTGCTGGCAACAGGATCACTGCAGCGAGGGACTGAGGGGAGAAGGAGTCAACTCACCTGCGTGCAGGATGGATTGGCTTCTTGGCTACTGGACATCAAGCTCCAGAGGGACGATCACAGGTACAGCCTGGATGGTCACCGGAGCCGCGCCGCCGGCCCCCTTGCAGATGCTGAAGACAGAAGAGGTCCAGAATCGGCGGCTGAAGACTCCTGCAGTCTTCTAAAGGTAGCGCACAGCACTGCAGCTGTGCGCCATTTTCCTCTCAGCACACTTCACACGGCAGTCACTGAGGGTGCAGGGCGCTGGGAGGGGGGCGCCCTGGGAGGCAAAATGAGTACCTATAAAGGCTAAAAATACCTCACATATAGCCCTAGAGGCTATATGGAGATATTTAACCCCTGCCTGATTTCTCAAAATAGCGGGAGACGAGCCCGCCGGAAAAGGGGCGGGGCCTATCTCCTCAGCACACGGCGCCATTTCCTCTCACAGCTCCGCTGGTCAGGACGGCTCCCAGGTCTCTCCCCTGCACTGCACTACAGAAACAGGGTAAAACAGAGAGGGGGGGCAAATTTATGGCGATATTTTTATATAACAAAGCAGCTATAGGGGAGCACTTATTATAAGGCTATCCCTGATATATATATAGCGCTTTTGGTGTGTGCTGGCAAACTCTCCCTCTGTCTCCCCAAAGGGCTAGTGGGTCCTGTCTTCATTAGGAGCATTCCCTGTGTGTCTGCTGTGTGTCGGTACGTGTGTGTCGACATGTATGAGGACGATATTGGTGTGGAGGCGGAGCAATTGCCAAATATGGGGATGTCACCTCCTAGGGGGTCGACACCAGAATGGATGCCTTTATTTATGGAACTACGGGATAGTGTCAACACGCTAAAGCAGTCGTTTGACGACATGAGACGGCCGGACAATCAATTAGTGCCTGTCCAGGCGACTCAAACACCGTCAGGGGCTGTGAAACGCCCTTTGCCTCAGTCGGTCGACACAGACCCAGACACAGGCGATGACTCCAGTGGTGACGGTGACGAATCAACCGTATTTTCCAGTAGGGCCACACGTTATATGATTTTGGCAATGAAGGAGGCGTTACATTTAGCTGATACTACAGGTACCACTAAACAGGGTATTATGTGGGGTATGAAAAAACTACCTATAGTTTTTCCTGAATCAGAAGAACTAAATGACGTGTGTAATGAAGCGTGGGTTGCCCCTGATAAAAAGCTGATAATTTCAAAGAAATTATTGGCATTATACCCTTTCCCGCCAGAGGTTAGGGAGCGCTGGGAAACACCTCCTAGGGTGGACAAGGCGCTAACACGCTTATCTAAACAAGTGGCGTTACCCTCTCCTGAGACGGCCGCACTTAAAGATCCATCAGATAGGAGGATGGAAAATATCCAAAAAAGTATATACACACATGCAGGTGTTATACTACGACCAGCTGTAGCAACTGCCTGGATGGGCAGTGCGGGGGTAGTTTGGTCAGAATCCCTGATTGAAAATATTGATACCCTGGACAGGGACAATATTTTACTGTCGTTAGAACAAATAAAGGATGCATTTCTTTATATGCGTGATGCACAGAGGGATATATGCACACTGGCATCACGGGTAAGTGCTATGTCCATTTCGGCCAGAAGAGCTTTATGGACGCGACAGTGGACAGGCGATGCGGATTCAAAACGGCATATGGAAGTTTTGCCGTATAAGGGGGAGGAGTTATTTGGAGTCGGTCTATCAGATTTGGTGGCCACGGCTACAGCCGGGAAATCCACCTTTCTACCTCAAGTCACTCCCCAACAGAAAAAGGCACCGACTTTTCAACCGCAGCCCTTTCGTTCCTTTAAAAATAAGAGAGCAAAGGGCTATTCATATTTGCCACGAGGCAAAGGTCGAGGGAAGAGACAGCAACACGCAGCTCCTTCCCAGGATCAGAAGCCCTCCCCGGCTTCTACAAAAGCCTCAGCATGACGCTGGGGCTTCTCAAGCGGACTCGGGGACGGTGGGCGGTCGTCTCAAAAATTACAGCGCGCAGTGGGCTCACTCGCAAGTAGATCCCTGGATCCTGCAGATAATATCTCAGGGATACAGGTTGGAATTAGAGACAGATCCACCTCGCCGTTTCCTGAGGTCTGCTTTACCAACGTCCCCCTCCGAAAGGGAGACGGTGTTGGAAGCCATTCACAAGCTGTACTCTCAGCAGGTGATAGTCAAGGTACCTCTTCTGCAACAAGGGAAGGGGTATTATTCCACTCTTTTTGTGGTACCGAAGCCGGATGGCTCGGTAAGGCCTATTCTAAATCTGAAGTCCTTGAACCTGTACATAAAGAAGTTCAAGTTCAAAATGGAGTCACTCAGAGCAGTGATAGCGAACCTGGAAGAGGGGGACTTTATGGTATCCTTGGACATCAAGGATGCGTATCTCCACGTTCCAATTTACCCCTCACACCAGGGGTACCTCAGGTTCGTTGTACAAAACTGTCACTATCAGTTTCAGACGCTGCCGTTCGGATTGTCCACGGCACCTCGGATCTTTACAAAGGTAATGGCCGAGATGATGATTCTTCTTCGAAGAAAAGGCGTATTAATTATCCCATACTTGGACGATCTCCTAATAAGGGCGAGGTCCAGAGAACAGCTAGAGATGGGATTAGCACTGTCTCAAGAAGTGCTAAAACAGCACGGGTGGATTCTGAATATTCCAAAATCCCAGTTAATGCCGACAACTCGTCTGCTGTTCCTAGGGATGATTCTGGACACGGTTCAGAAAAAGGTTTTTCTCCCGGAGGAAAAAGCCAAGGAGTTATCCGAGCTTGTCAGGAACCTCCTAAAACCAGGAAAGGTGTCTGTACATCAATGCACAAGAGTCCTGGGAAAAATGGTGGCTTCTTACGAAGCGATTCCATTCGGCAGATTCCACGCAAGAATTTTCCAAAGGGATCTGTTGGACAAATGGTCAGGGTCGCATCTTCAGATGCACCTACGGATAACCCTGTCTCCAAGGACAAGGGTGTCTCTTCTGTGGTGGTTGCAGAGTGCTCATCTATTGGAGGGCCGCAGATTCGGCATACAGGATTGGATCCTGGTGACCACGGACGCCAGCCTGAGAGGCTGGGGAGCAGTCACACAAGGAAGAAACTTCCAGGGAGTATGGACGAGCCTGGAAACGTCTCTTCACATAAACATTCTGGAACTAAGAGCAATATACAATGCTCTAAACCAGGCAGAACCTCTGCTTCAGGGAAAACCGGTATTGATCCAGTCGGACAACATCACGGCAGTCGCCCATGTGAACAGACAGGGCGGCACAAGAAGCAGGAGGGCAATGGCAGAAGCTGCAAGGATTCTTCGCTGGGCAGAGAATCATGTGATAGCACTGTCAGCAGTGTTCATCCCGGGAGTGGACAACTGGGAAGCAGACTTCCTCAGCAGACACGATCTTCACCCGGGAGAGTGGGGACTTCATCCAGAAGTCTTCCACATGCTGGTAACCCGTTGGGAAAGACCAATGGTGGACATGATGGCGTCTCGCCTCAACAAAAAACTGGACAGGTATTGCGCCAGGTCAAGAGATCCGCAGGCAATAGCTGTGGACGCGCTGGTAACGCCTTGGGTGTACCAGTCGGTGTATGTGTTTCCTCCTCTGCCTCTCATACCAAAAGTATTGAGAATTATACGGCAAAGAGGCGTAAGAACGATACTAGTGGTTCCGGATTGGCCAAGGAGGACTTGGTACCCGGAACTTCAAGAGATGATCACGGAAGATCCGTGGCCTCTACCTCTAAGGAGGGACTTGCTTCAGCAGGGTCCCTGTCTGTTTCAAGACTTACCGCGGCTGCGTTTGACGGCATGGCGGTTGAACGCCGGATCCTAAAGGAAAGAGGCATGCCGGAAGAAGTCATTCCTACTTTGATTAAAGCAAGGAAGGAAGTAACCGTGCAACATTATCACCGAATTTGGCGAAAATATGTTGCGTGGTGCGAAGATCGGAGTGCTCCGACGGAGGAATTTCAACTGGGTCGATTCCTACATTTCCTGCAATCAGGATTGTCAATGGGTCTCAAATTGGGATCTATTAAGGTTCAAATTTCGGCCCTGTCGATTTTCTTTCAAAAAGAATTGGCTTCAGTCCCTGAAGTCCAGACCTTTGTTAAGGGAGTGCTGCATATACAGCCTCCTGTGGTGCCTCCAGTGGCACCGTGGGATCTAAATGTGGTTTTGGACTTCCTAAAATCTCATTGGTTTGAACCACTAAAAAAGGTGGATTTGAAATATCTCACATGGAAAGTGACCATGCTTCTAGCCCTGGCTTCTGCCAGGAGAGTGTCAGAATTGGCAGCTTTATCTTACAAAAGCCCATATCTGATTTTCCATTCGGACAGGGCAGAACTGCGGACTCGTCCGCATTTTCTCCCTAAGGTGGTGTCAGCATTTCATCTGAACCAGCCTATTGTAGTGCCTGCGGCTACAAGTGACTTGGAGGACTCCAAGTTACTGGACGTTGTCAGAGCATTAAAAATATATATTGCAAGGACAGCTGGAGTCAGAAAATCTGACTCGTTGTTTATATTGTATGCACCCAACAAGATGGGTGCTCCTGCGTCTAAGCAGACGATTGCTCGTTGGATCTGTAGCACAATCCAACTTGCACATTCTGTGGCAGGCTTGCCACAGCCTAAATCTGTAAAGGCCCACTCCACAAGGAAGGTGGGCTCATCTTGGGCGGCTGCCCGAGGGGTCTCGGCATTACAACTTTGCCGAGCAGCTACGTGGTCAGGGGAGAACACGTTTGTAAAATTTTACAAATTTGATACTCTGGCTAAGGAGGACCTGGAGTTCTCTCATTCGGTGCTGCAGAGTCATCCGCACTCTCCCGCCCGTTTGGGAGCTTTGGTATAATCCCCATGGTCCTTTCAGGAACCCCAGCATCCACTAGGACGATAGAGAAAATAAGATTTTACTTACCGATAAATCTATTTCTCGGAGTCCGTAGTGGATGCTGGGCGCCCATCCCAAGTGCGGATTATCTGCATAAATTGTACATAGTTATTGTTAACTAATTCGGGTTATTGTTGAAGGAAGCCATCTTTCAGAGGCTCCGCTGTTATCATACTGTTAACTGGGTTTAGATCACAAGTTGTACGGTGTGATTGGTGTGGCTGGTATGAGTCTTACCCGGGATTCAAAATCCTCCCTTATTGTGTACGCTCGTCCGGGCACAGTACCTAACTGGAGTCTGGAGGAGGGTCATAGGGGGAGGAGCCAGTGCACACCACCTGATCGGAAAAGCTTTACTTTTTGTGCCCTGTCTCCTGCGGAGCCGCTATTCCCCCTGGTCCTTTCAGGAACCCCAGCATCCACTACGGACTCCGAGAAATAGATTTATCGGTAAGTAAAATCTTATTTAAACAGTGGAGTTTTAGTTCATGCATTGATTAATGCATTTAAGCCTGCAGCCCCCGGCAAGGGACCCTACTTTACTGCAGGTCCTACTCTATTGCCCAAAATAATTAGCATGAAAATAACTATCACATTAGTGTTAACTTTGGGTATGCGATCTGGTCTAAAACTCACTGCAACTTTGCTTAAATGGGTGAGACCGTTACCAACACACCTGTTGTAAAGCACCTAGGAGAACAGCTGACACAAGCTATAATTAAGTTAAAAACAGGGTGCACGAGAAAATGTGAGCACAAAAAGATGAATTAAAAATTAATCTAATAAACAAAAAACACTATTCCACGGCACTCGCCTATTCCTAGATTTGGGGTGCAACATGGTTTGTGACCACATTGTTTAAATAGAAATCACAGGGGCTATGCACTCGCTATGTCAACTAACAATAATAATAAACAGTGGAGCTATATCTATATATAATATATATCTCTATATATAATATATATCTCACAGATGTAGCCACGCTCATCCATCCCACAAATCATACGCATTGCGGCATTCGTGGGGTTACTAATGTGCACGCGTGCATACGCACGCCATATACATACAATCTACTGATGACTCTAAATATGTTGGGGTAAATTTACTAAGGTGGGAGTTGTATTTAAAATGGGATGTTGCCCATAGCAACCAATCAGATTCTACTTCTCATTTATCTAGCACCTTCTAGATATAGAAGTTAATACCTGGAATCTGATTGGTTGCTATGGGCAACATCCCATATTAAATAGAACTCCCATCTTAGTAAATTTACCCCGTTGTCTTTAAACATATACATTCTACTTTAATTGAAATACCAATTACACTTATTTATCGCAGTAAGTAAAGAGCACCTGACAAGTTTGCATTAAGTAGTTTATCACTTAGGGGGAAATTCAATTGTGGGCGAACGAATTTACCTAGCTGAATTAGTACGACACTCACCACACTTTTTACTGTGTCATGAACTCGCTCAAAAGTGGTGGCTTTACCTCGTGACAATGGTAATTCGTCCACAAATGAAATTTCCCCTTAGTGGCAATTATGCTATGCATATGTACTAAAAAACAAAAAAAACTATACATTTCTTACTGTGCATGGGATAAAATAAGTCTGTATGCTGTGCAACTTCCAAGCAAAGTTTAAACCAATGCATTTAGTTCTCACTATGGGGGAGATTTATCACACGTTTAGAGAAATAAAGTGGAGACAGATAAGGTACCAGTCAATCAGCTTCCAACTGTCCTATTACAGGCTGTGGGCCTTATTCACCTTTAGTTGTAAAATTGCAAATTGGCCAATTATTACTCATGTGCAAAGGAATAAAAACGTTTGCAGTGCGATCGTACAGCTACTGCCAGGAAGTGGTCATTTGTGGGAGGTTTCATGGCGTTTGTGGGGAGTGGTTGGGAAAATGCAGGCATGTCATTGCCGTTTTTGAGGCGTGCATCTGACATTAAGTGCAATTAAAAACATGGCACCGCTGCGACTGCAGCCACATATACATCCTGTGTCCACACCTGCCTAAAATTTTGCACAGTATTGTGTATATAATATAGTAGCAAGATATATACTGTAGGGTACTCATAGGATTTTTGTACGACAGCAGCTAGCGCCTGTTTTTGCGTCAAATAATGACATAAATTTCATCAGGACAAGATGATGAAATTTATGTAAATAAATTAAATGTGAGCGCATAAACAGGTGCTAGACGCCATATATGTACTCTTGTACAAAAAATCCTCAGCGTGCTGTTGTATATCTCTCTCTACTATATTGTCTGTTGCTGCGATCGATACAGAGGTCGATGATTGACTAAAATCATTAATGATATCTTAAGATCTGATGAACGACGCACAGGAGCACGCACTGGACGATGCAGATGATTTGGCTCAAAACTACCAATTGTCCCGATTTATCGTCTAGTGTGTTCCCAGCTATAGTTTGTACCTGATCTTCTGTTTGTTTGTTTAATTTGTGTGCTGTTTTCAGTAAAAATCAATATTACATATTACACTTCTATGACCCCCTACAGTAAAAATTGTGAAAGCGGAAACTTTGGGTGAAGAGGGTCGGCTGGGCTGTTCACGTGCCACATCAGTGCGGAAGATGGCTCCAGAATGTTTGCTTAACTGTCAGTCCAATAAACGGAAACAAGTTGCTCTCATGTCTGATGGTTTAAGCAATGAAGCAGAAATTATAACTACTATTAAAAAGAGAAGACTCATCCCAGAGGTGATTTCAGTATCTTGTATTAACTACAACATCACATTCTCTTTTGTGCTAGTGTTGAATTTTCTTATGGCTGGTGGGAGAAAAATTTTAGGTTTTTGAAATCTCCTTTTCTCTAACGTCCTAGTGGATGCTGGGGACTCCGTAAGGACCATGGGGAATAGACGGGCTCCGCAGGAGATAGGGCACCCCAAGAAAGAATTAGGAATACTGGTGTGCACTGGCTCCTCCCTCTATGTCCCTCCTCCAGACCCCAGTTTGAATCTGTGCCCGGACGAGCTGGGTGCACCTTAGTGAGCTCTCCTGAGCTTGCTAAATAGAAAGTATTTTGTTAGGATTTTTTATTTTCAGAGAGATCTGCTGGCAACAGACTCTCTGCTACGTGGGACTGAGGGGAGAGAAGCAGCCCTACTAACTGCGGATAGGTCATGCTTCTTAGGCTACTGGACACCATTAGCTCCAGAGGGATCGAACACGGCGCCGACACCCGATTGGATGGATATGTGGAAGGTTTTAAATGATAATGTTACTTCCTTGCATAAAAGGCTGGATAAAGCTGAAGCCTTGGGACAGTCAGGGTCTCAACCGATGCCTGGTCCTACAGCGCAGAGGCTGTCAGGGTCTCAGAAGCGCGCACTATCCCAAATTGTTGACACAGATATCGACACGGATTCTGACTCCAGTGTCGAATGCGATGATGCAAAGTTGCAGCCTAAGATGGCTAAAGCCATCCGCTACATGATTATAGCAATGAAGGATGTATTGCACATCTCAGAGGAAAACCCAGTCCCTGACAAGAGGGTTTATATGTTTGGGGAAAAAAGGCATGAGGTGACCTTTCACCCTTCACATGAGTTAAATGAGTTATGTGAAAAAGCTTGGGAATCTCCAGATAGAAAAATGCAGATTTCCAAACGGTTGCTTATGGCGTATCCTTTCCCGCCAGCGGACATGTTACGCTGGGAATCCTCCCCCAGGGTAGACAAAGCTTTGACACGCTTATCTAAGAAGGTAGCCCTGCCGTCACAGGATACGGCCACCCTAAAAGATCCTGCGGATAGAAAGCAGGAAGGTATCCTGAAGTCCGTTTATACACATTCAGGTACCATACTAAGGCCGGCAATTGCGTCGGCCTGGATGTGTAGTGCTGTAGCAGCATGGACAGATACTTTATCTGAGGAACTTAATACCTTGGACAAGGATACTATATTACTGACCCTGGGGCATATAAAAGACGCTGTCCTATATATGAGAGATGCCCAGAGAGACATTAGCCTACTGGGCTCTAGAATAAATGCAATGTCGATTTCTGCCAGAAGGGTCCTGTGGACTCGGCAATGGACAGGTGATGCCGACTCAAAAAGGTACATGGAGGTTTTACCTTATAAGGGTGAGGAGTTGTTTGGGGACGGTCTCTCGGACCTAGTTTCCACAGCTACGGCTGGGAAGTCAAATTTTTTGCCATATATCCCCTCACAGCCTAAGAAAGCACCATATTACCAAATGCAGTCCTTTCATTCACAAAGAGGCAAGAAAGTCCGAGGTGCGTCCTTTCTTGCCAGAGGCCGGGGTAGAGGAAAGAAGCTGCACAATACAGCTAGTTCCCAGGAATAGAAGTCCTCCCCGGCTTCCACTAAATCCACCGCATGACGCTGGGGCTCCACAGGTGGAGCCAGGATCGGTGGGGGCGCGTCTCCGAAATTTCGGCCACCAGTGGGTTCGCTCACGGGTGGATCCCTGGGCTATACAGATTGTGTCTCAGGGATACAAGCTGGAATTCGAAGTGATGCCCCTGCACCGTTACCTCAAATCGGCCCTGCCAGCTTCCCCCATAGAGAGGGAAATAGTGTTAGCGGCAATTCACAAATTATATCTCCAGCAGGTGGTGGTAAGGGTTCCCCTCCTTCAACAGGGAAGGGGTTACTATTCCACAATGTTGTGGTACCGAAACCGGACGGTTCGGTCAGACTCATATTGAATTTAAAATCCCTGAACATTTACCTGAAAAGGTTCAAGTTCAAGATGGAATCGCTCAGAGCGGTCATTGCAAGCCTGGAAGAGGGGGATTTTATGGTGTCTCTGGACATAAAGGATGCTTACCTGCATCTCCCCATTTATCCACCTCATCAGGAGTACCTCAGATTTGTGGTACAGGACTGTCATTACCAATTCCAGACGTTGCAGTTTGGTCTGTCCACGGCACCGAGAATATTTACCAAGGTAATGGCAGAAATGATGGTGCTTCTGCGAAAGCAAGGAGTCACAATTATCCCATACTTGGACGATCTCCTCATAAAGGCGAGGTCCAGAGAGCAGTTGCTGATCAGTGTAGCACACTCTCGGGAAGTGTTGCAACAGCACGGCTGGATTCTGAATATTCCAAAGTCGCAGCTGATTCCTACGACGCGTCTGCCCTTCCTGGGCATGATTCTGGACACAGACCAGAAGAAGGTTTTTCTCCCGGCGGAGAAGGCTCAGGAGCTCGTGACTCTGGTCAGAGACCTCTTAAAACCAAAACAGGTGTCGGTGCATCAATGCACGCGAGTCCTGGGAAAGATGGTGGCGTCATACGAAGCCATTCCCTTCGGCAGGTTCCATGCGAGGACCTTTCAGTGGGATCTGTTGGACAAGTGGTCCGGATCGCATCTTCAGATGCAGCGGCTGATCACCCTATCCCCCAGGGCCAGGGTGTCTCTTCTGTGGTGGCTGCAGAGTGCTCACCTTCTCAAGGGTTGCAGGTTCGGCATTCAGGACTGGGTCCTGGTGACCACGGATGCAAGCCTCCGAGGGTGGGGGGCAGTCACACAGGGAAGAAATTTCCAGGGTCTGTGGTCAAGTCAGGAGACTTGTCTGCACATCAATATCCTGGAACTAAGGGCCATATACAACGCCCTAAGTCAAGCGGAGCCTCTGCTTCGCAACCAACCGGTGCTGATTCAGTCAGACAACATCACTGCAGTGGCTCATGTAAACCGCCACGGCGGCACAAGGAGCAGGGTGGCGATGGCGGAAGCCACCAGAATTCTTCGCTGGGTGGAGAATCACGTAAAAGCACTGTCAGCAGTGTTCATTCCGGGAGTGGACAACTGGGAAGCAGACTTCCTCAGCAGGCACGACCTCCACCCGGGAGAGTGGGGACTTCATCAAGAAGTCTTCACACAGATTACAAGTCGTTGGGAATTGCCACAGGTGGACATGATGTCATCCCGCCTCAACAAAAAGCTACAAATGTATTGCGCCAGGTCAAGAGACCCTCAGGCGATAGCTGTGGACGCACTAGTGACACCGTGGGTGTTCCAGTCGGTTTATGTGTTTCCTCCTCTTCCTCTCATACCCAAGGTGCTGAGAATCTTAAGAAAAAGAGGAGTGAGAACAATACTCATTGTTCCGAATTGGCCAAGAGAACTTGGTATCCGGAACTGCAAGAAATGCTCACAGAGGACCCATGGCCTCTGCCTCTCAGATAGGATCTGTTGCAACAGGGGCCCTGTCTGTTCCAAGACTTACCGCGGCTGCGTTTGACGGCATGGCGGTTGAACGCCGGATCCTAGCAGAAAAGGTATTCCGGATGAGGTTATTCCTACGCTAATAAAGGCTAGGAAGGACGTGACGGCTAAACATTATCACCGTATATGGCGAAAATATGTTGCTTGGTGTGAGGCCAGGAATGCCCCTACAGAGGAATTCCAGCTGGGCCGTTTCCTTCACTTCCTACAGTCGGGAGTGACTTTGGGCTTAACATTGGGGTCCATTAAGGTCCAGATTTCAGCCCTATCCATTTTCTTTCAAAAGGAACTGGCTTCTCTTCCTGAAGTTCAGATGTTTGTAAAGGGAGTGCTGCATATTCAGCCCCCTTTTGTGCCACCAGTGGCACCTTGGGATCTTAAAGTGGTGTTGAGTTTCCTGAAATCACACTGGTTTGAGCCACTTAAAACCGTGGAGTTAAAATATCTCACGTGGAAGGTGGTCATTCTGTTGGCCTTAGCTTCGGCTAGGCGTGTGTCAGAATTGGCGGCTTTGTCACATAAAAGCCCCTATCTGGTTTTCCATATGGACAGGGCAGAATTACGGACTCGTCCGCAATTTCTGCCAAAAGTGGTGTCATCTTTTCATTTGAACCAACCTATTGTGGTGCCTGCGGCTACTCGTGACTTGGAGGATGCCAAGTTACTAGATGTAGTCAGGGCTTTGAAGGTTTATGTAGCCGGAATGGCTGGAGTCAGGAAAACTGAGTCGCTGTTTATCCTGTATGCATCCAACAAGCTGGGTGCTCCTGCTTCAAAGCAAACTATTGCTCGCTGGATCTGTAACACGATTCAGCAGGCTCATTCTGCGGCTGGATTGCCGCCTCCAAAATCAGTAAAAGCCCATTCCACAAGGAAGGTGGGCTCTTCTTGGGCGGCTGCCCGAGGGGTCTCAGCATTACAGCTTTGCCGAGCAGCTACTTGGTCGGGTTCAAACACTTTTGCAAAGTTCTACAAGTTTGATACCCTGGCTGAGGAGGACCTTGTGTTTGCTCATTCGGTGCTGCAGAGTCATCCGCACTCTCCCGCCCGTTTGGGAGCTTTGGTATAATCCCCATGGTCCTTACGGAGTCCCCAGCATCCACTAGGACGTTAGAGAAAATAAGATTTTACTTACCGGTAAATCTATTTCTCGTAGTCCGTAGTGGATGCTGGGCGCCCGTCCCAAGTGCGGACTTCTTCTGCAATACTTGTATATAGTTATTGCTTAAATAAGGGTTATGTTATGGTTGCATCAGGGTTTTCTGATGCTCTGTTGTTGTTCATACTGTTAACTGGGTAAGTTTATCACGAGTTATACGGTGTGATTGGTGTGGCTGGTATGAGTCTTACCCTAGATTCCAAAATCCTTTCCTTGTACTGTCAGCTCTTCCGGGCACAGTTTCCTTAACTGGGGTCTGGAGGAGGGACATAGAGGGAGGAGCCAGTGCACACCAGTATTCCTAATTCTTTCTTCGGGTGCCCTGTCTCCTGTGGAGCCCGTCTATTCCCCATGGTCCTTACGGAGTCCCCAGCATCCACTACGGACTATGAGAAATAGAATTATCGGTAAGTAAATTCTTATTTTTTTTTATAGGCTAAGGGATTGTTTAATTAACCACTTAACTGACAAATTATTTTCCAAAAACAGCTCAGAAATTGTCGATTTTTTATTTTATAAGTGAATTAGGTTAAGAACATCAATTTCATGTTATCCCCAAAAAATAGTTACAAAAATATATGTATTTATATTTGGGAAAAACTTGTTTTTTCCCCACAAACATCGGAACTTCGTTCAGCACCATAGGAACATCGCGAGCATTGAAAATATTGCGACCATCGCAACTTTCTATTTAAACGCTGGGGAAGCCACCAGGTATACATGGGGGGGTTTGGGGGAGTGAATTTACACTTCCCCAGCGACTGCTATTGTCTGCAGCAGCCGCTGGGGGGGATCTTGCTGTGCTAACCGATCGGCAGCACGGCAAATACTGGGGGAGGGTGCAGGGAGGCACTCTGAGAGCAGCAGCGGAGGGCAGTTTTTCTTTCCTGCTGCTGCAGGCACGGTCTGACTGATCACATCCTGTACGACCAGGTCCGATAAAGCACTTCCTGGCATGGTCGCATCTGATGCGACCATGCCAGGCAAGTGGTTAATAAAATATTCTCTGTTAAAGAATATAACATGTTGAACATTGCACATAGAGTAGTAACACACAGTATAGTATAGAAATGATAAAGTACCGTTCAAAGATTATGAATTGTATTTCTTCCATATTCCAGGCTATACTGTTCATATAAGCAATGCATGTAAGGCTTAGCTTGCCCTTTAAAAAAATTCTTTAGCCAAATCTAAAAATGTCGTTTCTGAAAGAACACAAAAGTCATTATACTGTAAGAACCCTATTCTTACCTATGCAGTTACAATGTCACCGTTGAACATATCGGCTTTCACAATGTTGACAGCAGAAGATCGATATTGATGATGATGTTAACATGGTTAAAATATTGACACCATTAATGTCTACAACTGCAAAATGTCGATATTTCCATGAGGTTTAGGGTTACTGCTAGGGTTAGTCTCGGGGTAACTGTTTGGATTAGGGTTAGGGACAGAATGACAAAAAAAAAATTGAATGTCAACATTTTTCAACGTCAACAGTCATGGTTAGTGTCTACATTATGAACCTATCAATGACAAGATAATCATAATCATAATGCATTTCAGCATTGTAAATGTCAGACACACATATACCAAACTCCTGCTATGCCCTATCTGCCAGGATGTCCTATAGTCCCGCACTACATTCTGCTTTCAAGTTACTGTTCAATTCATACTGTTTCGAACAAGCTGAGGTGCTGATATATTGCCCAGTAGGGGATCATGGCACAAGCAAATAAAATATCAAGACATACCAGGATTTAACCGGAAGATAAAGATGGCAGTGCCCAAAGTAGCTAACATTGTTAAGAGGTATCAGAAATATGTATTTATTAACAGTAATTTACAGTATATCGCACAGAAATATGCAGCACCTGCCCCCCTGAGTTTACAATCTATGGATGAACACTATATGGCGCTTCAAATAATGCCAAGCTGCCAAGATGATCTACTGGTTCCTCCCTAGAACTTGTGATATTATAAATTCAAAATATTTTTGGAGAAGATCCTGACTCTAGCATGCATGTATAAATGAAACCAATTTAATGGATACCATTTAATACAAGGGAAAAACAACGCACGTAAGATAAAATATACAGGCATACATGAGAATTTCTCAATGCTCCCCCCATTAACTTATTCCAACTGGCTCAGCCAGAAGAGTGGATTGCAGCATAGGACCTTTAGACTGATCGTGGACTCTGAAAGATTGAATTAATTAAGTGCATCAGGCTTTTTCATCCAAAACATTTTTTTTTCTAGTTTAAACCTTACTTCCCAAAAATGAGTTATTTCACTTTTTAAAGGGGAATGCAATCAGCCACGGGAATTAAAACACTGCTACATCATCTGGGTTTAACGCCCAGAGCTGTTCAGTTAGTAGTTAGCAACTTGTTTTCTTGAGCGGTGTCCCATCGATTCTGTGTTAAGTGTCTGGAGCTACGAGTTAACCAATTGCGGGCAGTCACAGCAAGCCCTGAAAGCCCTACTTGACCAAGATTTGTGTTTACATCTCAGGAGGATGTGAACAGAAATTAGCGTTAACTGCAGCCTGCGGGCTTACCACGGGTTGTAATTGGATAGCCTAGGACACTTAGGGGTATATTCAATAACTGTTGGAAGCTGCCGTCTTGTCGGAAAGACGGCAGCTTCCGTCAGTTTTAGGTCGGAAGGGGTTCCGACCTATTTATTACGGCCCCATTTATTCCAACAAGTCGGGAAACCCGACTTGTCGGAATGCACGTTGATCTGCGGCTTCAGCCGCGATCAGCGTGCATTGTCTGAAGCGGGTCAAAACCCGATAGGTTTTAGCCCCGTTTCCGACAGACTCAATCCGACTTTAAAATAGAGCAGGAGACGGGGGAGCAGCGGGGGAGCAGCGGAGAGAGCAGGAACGCAGCGGCCACCCGGCTCCAGCAAGCGAGGTCCCGCTTACTGGAGCCGAGTGGACGCTGCCGTGAGCCTCCTGTTACTCTGCTGCAGCCGCCGCTCCCCCGTCCCCTCCTCTCCTCCCCCGTCCGCTCTGTCTCCTCCGCTGCTCTTTTGAATAGGGGTTGTTGGGTCCATTCCGACAACTCTTATTGAATATACCCCTAAGCCTGGGAGCTACAAGAGGTAAGTGCCATGTGTAACTGAATTCACCCTAAGTGTCCACTTAGGTTGGGAAAAAGTTCAGTTTATACACTCAGTGGCCACTTATTTAGGTACACCTGCTCTTTAATGCAAGTATCAGCCAATTATGTGGTAGCAATTCAAAGCATAAAAATATGTAGTCATGGCTAAAGGTTCGGTTGCTGTTCATACATGTTTGTGGTAGTGTAATGTTTTCCTGGCACACATTAAGCCCCTTACTGCAAATTCAGTAATGTTTAAATACCGTAACTTACTTATGTATTGTTGGTGACCATGTGCTTCCGTTTATGGGCACAGTCTATACATCTTCCTATGGCTCCCTGCATCAGGATATAATGCCCCGTCAGGTATGTGTGCTAAAACTCCACTTGGAGAATGGAGAAAAAGCTGCTTGTGCTTTGCTACCGATGTGAAGCAGGAGCCGGCCACTGTGAATGTTACTGATAATAGATACGTTGAGGGGCGTGAACGATACCCACTCCCCCTCGCCGGCATCAGGGCAGAGGAAGTTGAGTGGCTGTGACTCACCCTCTCTGTCTCCCGTAGAGCAGCAGCAGGAAGATTTTATGTTTTTCTTGTAAAAACTTTTTGACAACCAGCCATCTGACAGAGCTTACATCCAGCTTCCACTGTGTGGAGAAGCAGAACGGCAATATCAGTGCTAGGGAAGACACCCAGTGGTAAGTGACTTCTCCTCATCCATCTAGGACACTTAGCACTGCCGTTGCGCTAGTGACCCAGGTGCATCACCGATACTAGTGCTATCAAGCTGAAGGCAGAGCATATTCCTTTAGTATATATCAAGAAGAGATATGTACAGGGATTTTCTCTGCCTTTGTTTGTTTGGCCCCCTTTATCTCCTGTTAGTATATAAACCGGATGTTACAAAGGGCACATCATCTAAAGATGGTTCCACTAACATTACAGTGAGTGCAGCGTACTTCAGTTTCCTCTGCAGCCACCAAATCTCAATCCAGTATAGCACCTTTGGCATATGGTGGAACTTGAGATTTGCAGAATGAATGTACAGCCAACAAATCTGCACCAGCTGTGTCCTGCTATCTTCTTAACATTCCCCATACGCTTTAAAGAATTGTTGGTGAACCCATTCCACAAAGAAATCAGCTGTTCTGAGAGCAAAGTGAATGCTTCCCAGTACTAGAAAAGTGTACCTTATAAAATGGCCGCTGAGTGAGTGTATGTAAAAAGTCTTTATATTTCCTCTTCGCATATAAGGGATTATTTAATGTAAAAGGAATATCTTATGTAACTTATAGCTGCCAACCTTACATTAACTTTCACTGACCTGACTGCAAAAATCTGATATAATTGATTGTTATTGGGTCTGCTCCTTCATGTGTTGATATTAAAACCATTTCTCTAACGTCCTAGTGGATGCTGGGGACTCCGAAAGGACCATGGGGGATAGCGACTCCGCAGGAGACTGGGCACAAAAGTAAAAAGCTTTAGGACTACCTGGTGTGCACTGGCTCCTCCCCCTATGACCCTCCTCCAAGCCTCAGTTAGATTTTTGTGCCCGAACGAGACGGGTGCAGGCTAAGGGGCTCTCCTGAGCTGCTTAGTGTAAAAGTTTAAAGTAGGTTTTTTATTTTCAGTGAGACCTGCTGGCAACAGGCTCACTGCACCGAGGGACTAAGGGGAGAAGAAGCGAACTCACCTGCGTGCAGAGTGGATTGGGCTTCTTAGGCTACTGGACATTAGCTCCAGAGGGACGATCACAAGCCCAGCCATGGATGGGTCCCGGAGCCGCGCCGCCGGCCCCCTTACAGAGCCAGAAGAGTGAAGAGGTCCGGAAAATCGGCGGCAGAAGACGTCCTGTCTTCAATAAGGTAGCGCACAGCACCGCAGCTGTGCGCCATTGCTCTCAGCACACTTCACACTCCGGTCACTGAGGGTGCAGGGCGCTGGGGGGAGCGCCCTGAGACGCAATAAAAAAACCTTTTTTTGGCAAAAAATACATCACATATAGCTCCTGGGCTATATGGATGCATTTAACCCCTGCCAATTTTTCCATTAAAAAGCGGGAGAAAGGCCGCCGAGAAGGGGGCGGAGCCTATCTCCTCAGCACACTGGCGCCATTTTTTCCTCACAGCTCCGTTGGAGGAAGGCTCCCTGACTCTCCCCTGCAGTCCTGCACTACAGAAACAGAACAAGAGAGGGGGGGCACTAAATTGGCATATTAATATATACAGCAGCTATATTAGGGAAAAACACTTATATAAGGTTATCCCTATATATATATATATATATATATATATATATATATATATATAGCGCTCTGGTGTGTGCTGGCAAACTCTCCCTCTGTCTCCCCAAAGGGCTAGTGGGGTCCTGTCCTCTATCAGAGCATTCCCTGTGTGTGTGCTGTGTGTCGGTACGCTGTGTCGACATGTATGAGGAGGAAAATGGTGTGGAGGCGGAGCAATTGCCTGTGTTAGTGATGTCACCCCCTAGGTAGTCGACACCTGACTGGATGGTCTTATGGAAAGAATTACGTGATAGTGTCGGCACTTTACAAAAGACTGTTGACGACATGAGACAGCCGGCAAATCAGTTAATACCGGTACAGGCGTCTCAAACACCGTCAGGGGCTATAAAACGCCCGTTACCTCAGGTCGATACAGACACTGACACGGACACTGACTCCAGTGTCGACGGTGAGGAAACAAACGTATTTTCCAGTAGGGCCACACGTTACATGATCACGGCAATGAAGGAGGTTTTGAACATTTCTGATACTACAAGTACCACAAAAAAGGGTATTATGTGGGGTGTGAAAAAACTACCCGTAGTTTTTCCAGAATCAGATGAATTAAATGAGGTGTGTGATAAAGCGTGGGTTTCCCCCGATAAAAAACTGCTAATTTCTAAAAAATTATTGGCATTATACCCTTTCCCGCCAGAGGTTAGGGCGCGTTGGGAAACACCCCCTAGAGTGGATAAGGCGCTCACACGCTTATCAAAACAAGTGGCGTTACCGTCTCCTGATACGGCCGCCCTCAAGGAACCAGCTGATAGGAAGCTGGAAAATATCCTAAAAAGTATATACACACATACTGGTATTATACTGCGACCAGCAATCGCCTCAGCCTGGATGTGCAGTGCTGGGGTGGCTTGGTCGGATTCCCTGACTGAAAATATTGATACCCTGGACAGGGACAATATATTATTGACTATAGAGCATTTAAAGGATGCATTTCTATATATGCGTGATGCACAGAGGGATATTTGCACTCTGGCATCAAGAGTAAGTGCGATGTCCATTTCTGCCAGAAGAGGGTTATGGACGCGACAGTGGTCAGGTGATGCGGATTCCAAACGGCATATGGAAGTATTGCCGTATAAAGGGGAGGAGTTATTTGGGGTCGGTCTATCGGACCTGGTGGCCACGGCAACGGCTGGGAAATCCACCTTTTTACCCCAAGTCACCTCACAGCAGAAAAAGATACCGTCTTTTCAGGCTCAGTCCTTTCGTCCCCATAAGGGCAAGCGGGCAAAAGGCCACTCATATCTGCCCCGGGGCAGAGGAAGGGGAAAAAGACTGCAGCAGACAGCCTCTTCCCACGAACAGAAGCCCTCCCCCGCTTCTGCCAAGTCCTCAGCATGACGCTGGGGCCTTACAAGCGGACTCAGGCACGGTGGGGGCCCGTCTCAAGAATTTCAGCGCGCAGTGGGCTCACTCGCAAGTGGACCCCTGGATCCTGCAGGTAGTATCTCAGGGGTACAAATTGGAATTCGAGACGTCTCCCCCTCGCCGGTTCCTGAAGTCTGCTTTACCAACGTCTCCCCCAGACAGGGAGGCGGTATTGGAAGCCATTCACAAGCTGTATTCCCAGCAAGTGATAATCAAGGTACCCCTCCTACAACAGGGAAAGGGGTATTATTCCACGCTGTTTGTGGTACCGAAGCCGGACGGCTCGGTGAGACCCATTTTAAATCTGAAATCCTTGAACACTTACATAAAAAGGTTCAAGTTCAAGATGGAGTCACTCAGAGCAGTGATAGCGAACCTGGAAGAAGGGGACTATATGGTATCTCTGGACATCAAGGATGCTTACCTCTATGTCCCAATTTGCCCTTCTCACCAAGGGTACCTCAGGTTTGTGGTACAGAACTGTCACTATCAGTTTCAGACGCTGCCGTTTGGATTGTCCACGGCACCCCGGGTCTTTACCAAGGTAATGGCCGAAATGATGATTCTTCTTCGAAGAAAAGGCGTCTTAATTATCCCTTACTTGGACGATCTCCTGATAAGGGCAAGGTCCAGAGAACAGTTAGAGGTCGGAGTAGCACTATCTCAAGTAGTACTACGACAGCACGGATGGATTCTAAATATTCCAAAATCGCAGCTGATTCCGACGACACGTCTGCTGTTCCTAGGAATGATTCTGGACACAGTACAGAAAAAGGTGTTTCTCCCGGAAGAGAAAGCCAGGGAGTTATCCGACCTAGTCAGGAACCTCCTAAGACCAGGCCAAGTGTCAGTACATCAATGCACAAGGGTCCTGGGAAAGATGGTGGCTTCTTACGAAGCGATTTCATTCGGCAGATTCCACGCAAGAACTTTTCAGTGGGATCTGCTGGACAAATGGTCCGGATCGCATCTTCAAATGCATCAGCGGATAACCCTGTCTCCAAGGACAAGGGTGTCTCTCCTGTGGTGGTTACAGAGTGCTCATCTCCTAGAGGGCCGCAGATTCGGCATTCAGGATTGGGTCCTGGTGACCACGGATGCCAGCCTGAGGGGCTGGGGAGCAGTCACACAGGGAAGAAATTTCCAGGGCTTGTGGTCAAGCATGGAAACGTCACTTCACATAAATATCCTGGAACTCAGGGCCATTTACAATGCCCTAAGTCAGGCAAGACCTCTGCTTCAGGGTCAGCCGGTGTTGATCCAGTCGGACAACATCACGGCAGTCGCCCACGTAAACAGACAGGGCGGCACAAGAAGCAGGAGGGCAATGACGGAAGTGGCAAGGATTCTTCGCTGGGCGGAAAATCATGTGATAGCACTGTCAGCAGTGTTCATTCCGGGAGTGGACAACTGGGAAGCAGACTTCCTCAGCAGACACGATCTTCACCCGGGGGAGTGGGGACTTCACCCAGAAGTCTTCCACATGATTGTGAACCGTTGGGAAAAACCAAAGGTGGACATGATGGCGTCCCGCCTCAACAAAAAACTGGACAGATATTGCGCCAGGTCAAGGGACCCTCAGGCAATAGCTGTGGACGCTCTGGTAACACCGTGGGTGTACCAGTCAGTGTATGTGTTCCCTCCTCTTCCTCTCATACCAAAAGTACTGAGAATCATAAGAAGGAGAGGAGTAAAGACTATACTCGTGGCTCCGGATTGGCCAAGAAGGACTTGGTACCCGGAAATTCAAGAGATGCTCACGGAAGACCCGTGGCCTCTACCTCTAAGAAAGGACCTGCTCCAGCAGGGACCATGTCTGTTCCAAGACTTACCGCGGCTGCGTTTGACGGCATGGCGGTTGAACGCCGGATCCTGAAGGAAAAAGGCATTCCGGATGAAGTCATCCCTACCCTGATCAAAGCCAGGAAGGATGTGACCGTACAACATTATCACTGTATTTGGCGAAAATATGTTGCGTGGTGCGAGGCCAGGAAGGCCCCTACAGAGGAATTTCAACTGGGTCGATTCCTGCATTTCCTGCAAACAGGACTGTCTATGGGCCTAAAATTAGGGTCCATTAAGGTTCAAATTTCGGCCCTGTCAATATTCTTCCAAAAAGAACTAGCTTCTGTTCCTGAAGTTCAGACGTTTGTCAAGGGAGTACTGCATATACAGCCTCCTTTTGTGCCTCCAGTGGCACCTTGGGATCTCAATGTAGTTTTGGGGATCCTAAAATCACATTGGTTTGAACCACTCACCACTGTGGACTTAAAATATCTCACATGGAAAGTGGTAATGCTGTTAGCCCTGGCTTCAGCCAGGCGTGTTTCAGAATTGGCGGCTTTATCCTATAAAAGCCCTTACCTAATTTTTCATACGGACAGGGCAGAATTGAGGACTCGTCCTCAATTTCTCCCTAAGGTGGTTTCAGCATTTCACTTAAACCAGCCTATTGTGGTGCCTGCGGCTACTAGGGACTTGGAGGATTCCAAGTTACTGGACGTAGTCAGGGCCCTGAAAATATGTTTCCAGGACGGCTGGAGTCAGAAAATCTGACTCGCTGTTTATCCTGTATGCACCCAACAAGCTGGGTGCTCCTGCTTCTAAGCAGACTATTGCTCGTTGGATTTGTAGTACAATTCAGCTTGCACATTCTGTGGCAGGCCTGCCACAGCCAAAATCTGTAAAAGCCCATTCCACAAGGAAAGTGGGCTCATCTTGGGCGGCTGCCCGAGGGGTCTCGGCTTTACAACTTTGCCAAGCAGCTACTTGGTCAGGGGCAAACACGTTTGCTAAATTCTACAAATTTGATACCCTGGCTGAGGAGGACCTGGAGTTCTCTCATTCGGTGCTGCAGGGTCATCCGCACTCTCCCGCCCGTTTGGGAGCTTTGGTATAATCCCCATGGTCCTTTCGGAGTCCCCAGCATCCACTAGGACGTTAGAGAAAATAAGAATTTGCTTGCCGATAATTCTATTTCTCATAGTCCGTAGTGGATGCTGGGCGCCCATCCCAAGTGCGGATTGTCTGCATTACTTGTACATAGTTATTGTTACAAAAATCGGGTTATTGTTGTTGTGAGCCATCTTTTCAGAGGCTCCTTCTGTTATCATGCTGTTAACTGGGTTCAGATCACAAGTTGTACGGTGTGATTGGTGTGGCTGGTAAGAGTCTTACCCGGGATTCAAAATCCTTCCTTATTGTGTACGCTCGTCCGGGTACAGTATCCTAACTGAGGCTTGGAGGAGGGTCATAGGGGGAGGAGCCAGTGCACACCAGGTAGTCCTAAAGCTTTTTACTTTTGTGCCCAGTCTCCTGCGGAGCTGCTATCCCCCATGGTCCTTTCGGAGTCCCCAGCATCCACTACGGACTATGAGAAATAGAATTATCGGCAAGCAAATTCTTATTTTTTTCTGAGATCAGAAACAAACGGAATACACTTCATTGGTACTCACCCACAGTGTTCCGTTTCTAAGAGGATGTATATTTTATAGTGGTCAGTAATGGAAAAACCAGCTTGAGCTTTGCGGTAGCAATTTCGCGTGATCTTATTTATTTTTATATTTGTGGGATCATCTATGGTATTGATTTTATATTTCATATTATGCCATCAAATGCTTAAATATTCACAAATATAATATTCATTATCAAATAATATATTATTTACATAATAGATATTTCAACATAGGGGGGGTATTCAAATACCCACGATAGTGCTGCAGCTGCGATAAACGGGTGTTTTTTAGTTTTTTTAATCACCCCTATCCAATTATGGCCCTCATTCCGAGTTGATCGCTCGCTAGCTGCTTTTAGCAGCAGTGCACATGCTAAGCTGCCGCCCTCTGGGAGTGTATATTAGCTTAGCAGAAGTGCGACCGAAAGGATCGCAGAGCTGATGCAAAAATATTTTCAAGCAGTTTCTAAGCAGCTGCAGACCTACTCCTACCTTGCGATCACTTCAGTCTATTTAGTTCCTGCTTTGACGTCACAAACACGCCCTGCGTTCGGCCAGCCACTCCCCCGTTTCCCCAGGCACGCCTGCGTTTTCATCTGACACGCCTGCATTTTTAAGCACACCCCCGGAAAAAGGTCAGTTACCTCCCAGAAATGCCCCTTTCCTGTCAATCACTCACCGATCAGCAGTGCGACTGAAAAGCATCACTCGACCTTGTGTGAAACTGCATAGTTTTTTGTGAAAGTACGTTGCGCGTGCGCACTGCGGCCCATACGCATGCGCAGAAATGCAGATTTTTTGCCTGATCGCTGCGCTGCGAACAACGGCAGCTAGCGATCAACTCGGAATGACCCCCTACGTACCATGAAAAGCACCCGTTTTTCATGTGAAAATACATAGGTCCCGCAAAAAGCCACGGATCTATGTATTTTCGCGGCACTTATTGTGGGTCATGGGGGGATTTATCGCAGATTATTCTTTGCATACTTGAGGCAAGTGAAACATAATCCCCAATAAGTGCCGGCATTGGGGATAAACTCCGGGTTATCGGGGCTAATTGGATAGCCCCCGGTGAATTAATTGGCCTCAGTAAATTACCGCCGCTAATTGGATACCCCTCATAATATAGTGATATGTAATAAATATTTTACAAATTTTCAATGAGTGTTTGAATTTTCTTTGTTTAGCATTCTTTATATAATGTATCTCTTCTAATCAAATAATACCTTATAGCCTCCCTTCATATGTGCATGTTATGATGCTTCCAGCACTAATGTAATGCATTCTTAGAGTATTACTTACAGATTGTATCTTTTATATTTTAGACCCTTCTTTCATGTATGAGAAACAGGGATTCAGAATCTTCTACACATTCAAACTTTGAGTCATTAACTACCAGTGTGGAGTACAATGCTGCATCTCCAGGTGAAGAAGAGGAAACAGTCAATGAATTTGCCACATCTTATAAGAAGCCTTTGTATGGAATTTCACATAAGATTACAGAGAAAAGAAATCCTGTTACATCTGATCTATTGCTATCTTATGACCTTTATGACAAGACAAATCAAGGCAGTCCTTCAACCACTCGCATGTTTAATGACTTTCGTAAACGAGAAACTGGCGGCACTTCAATAGCTTCACCAGTTAGTGATGACTCAAACATATATTCTTTAATACAAAAGATGTTTTTCACACTCAATACCCTTAATTCCAATATGTCACAGCTCCACAGTAAAGTAGACCTATTATCACTTGAGGTAAGTAGAATAAAGAAAAAAGTCAGCCCTCATGACATGGTGGCAGAATTTCATCCACCTCCTGAATATCAGCTTACTAGTGCGGAGCTTCAGCAGGTGATGGATCAAAGCACCTCGGCGGGTGACCTGGCATGTCGTCTAGTGGTTCAACTTTTTCCAGAGCTTTTTGGAAGTAATGCCTTATCCAGAAACTGTAGTACTTGTGGCTTTCTCAATAAGAATAAACTGGAGTCCCTTCATTTGCAACTTATAAGGAACTATGTAGAAGCATGCCATCCTTCTGTAAAAAATAATGCTGTCTGGCAGGTTGATGTCTTACCTCAGATAAATGATTTTTTCAATCGCTTTTGGGCTGAGAGGGAAATGGAGAGCAGCCATCATAGTATACAGGCCTCCAGCTTTTTTGAGAGTCAGTCATGTCAGAATTCTCATTTTGTTGAAACTAAAGAGCAGGTGGAAAATATAACTTTGGAAAGGGCCAATGCCATTGTCTCAGAATATGCTCTCAATTCAGAAGACCTCAATGAATTTTTGGAGGAGGCTTCTTCTCCAGGGGAATTTTCTGTGTTTTTACTTCACCGATTGTTTCCTGAAATTTTTAACCAAAGAAAGCTCAGTGACAGGTGTTTTGGGGAGCCTGAGAATTTTGTTGTTGATCCTCACCGATTGCAACTGATTCGACAGTATACAGAGATTTACTTTCCCGATGTTCAAGAGGAAGATATTTGGCTGCAGCAGTGTGTGCAGAGGATAAATGATGAGTTGGAAAGCGTGTTTATGGATGGTAGTGAATGTGACGACATAAGGGACGACTGTTACGATTCTAACCTGCCTGATGATCTGTCACTTGTAAAGGTAGAAGATGGCGCTGATATTGATAAACCAGGAAGAAGGTCCAAAAAAATATGGCTTGTTCCATTTGACTTTGATAATATTGACATTCCAGCACCGGACTTTGAGGTTCCTTTTCCACAGTTCCTGCTCAGTAAAGAGCAAATTAAAAATATATATGAGACTAGTTTGTCTATTGGCAATTTTGCCTCACGGCTTCTGGTTCATTTATTCCCCGAGCTTTTCACACACGAGAACTTGAGAAAACAATATAACTGTAGTGGCTCACTAGGGAAGAAACAGCTTGATCCTGTTCGGATAAAACTTATCCGACATTATGTGCAAATGCTTTACCCCAGAGCAAGGAATGACAGAGTTTGGACTCTGGAATTTGTAGGGAAGCTGGACGAGAGATGCCGTCGGAGGGATACTGAGCAAAGGCGATCCTATCAGCAACAGAGGAAGGTATATGTGCCTATGCCGGAGAGGAGAGACTTTGTGCCTTTTGAATTGAACTCTGACAGGTACAGAGATCTGATTGAAGGACCACCTCTGCCTCCTGAGCGCAGTACAAAAGACTTTTGCAAAATACCACTGGATAAGATTGTTGTTCCACCGCCTGACTTTCACGTGCCTTCAGTGTACCTTCTGAGCGATAAAGAAGTAAGAGACATTGTTCAACAGAGCCTTTCTGTTGGTAATTTCGCTGCCAGACTATTAGTAAGACTTTTCCCAGAGCTGTTTACTCCAGAAAATCTTAGGCTACAGTACAACCATTCAGGTGCATGCAACAAGAAGCAATTAGATCCTGTAAGACTACGGCTAATACGGCATTATGTGGAGGCAGTGTACCCTGTGGATAAGATGGAAGAAGTATGGCATTACGAATGTATTCCTAGCATTGATGAAAGGTGCAGGCGCCCAAACAGAAAAAAATGTGATATACTCAAAAAAGCTACAAAAAATCAAGTTAATATCTGCTGAAACTTGTTTAATACCTGCTAACTTACTGTAGTAGTGTATAAATAGATGTATAGTGCTGCTTCTACTTGTCTTTTCCTGAAAGTAGTTTGCCAGAATGTGAGACTGACTGCATATTTGCACTTCCTTTCAAAACCTTTTACTTTTTTGTTTCTGTAATCTCATACTGAGTTTTGTCCCATTTTGTATTTATATGGTCGTTTTATGTATTTTAATCGGTTGTGCTCTGAACATTTTGTTTTTCTAGAAGTAGTGGGGGTTTTTTTTTGTTTTTTTGCTGCTTGAGATGTCTTGCAGGCCCATATAGAAATGATGGGTTACCTAGTATTTTTGTACAGAGGTTGCGCTAACATTTACTTTACAAACCCAAACTGCTCTAAATGAGGATGGTCTGCCATTGGGGTGTAGTATGGCTGACCGACGGTCAGCATACCGACGCCAGGATCCTGGCAGCATACCGACGGGGGGGAGCGAGTGCAGCAAGCCCCTTACGGGCTCGGTAGCCACCTGCGGTTGCCACAGGTTCACCCACGAGTGGAAATAGTCCCTGTTGGTTGGCATGCCGACCGTCGGGATAGTGAGGGGGCGGGATGTTGAAGGAGGTCATGTGAATACCACCCCTGCCATTGCCAGTGGCACATCTATAATGGGTACAGGGTGTGTGCTCCAGGGGGTCTCACACTGCACACGTTTAATATCTCTCCGGATTCCTTGTCAGTCGCGGCAATACACAAATCACCAGAATATGCATCGGTGGCTATTTGTCACCAAGAACATGGTTCTTGCACACCCAGGGTCGTCCTAACAGCATTGGAGTCCCTGGGCAAAGCAATACACTGGGACCCCTAACCACCCATAAACGGGAACCATTTCTAAAAAAAATCATAATATGCCTCTTTTGCAGTCCTGCGCCGTCTGTCCACATGCTTCCATATATTGAATGGCTGTCAGCACTCTGATTTGTTGATAGCTCCAGCCATTCACCAATCAGCATGCTGTTAAACATTCACTGTCTGGCTGCAGGCTGGGAGGCAAGTATTTTGGGGTATTATGTAGCAGCTGAGTGTGATTATACATTAATATGGACATACCTGCACCATGGGGGTCATTCCGAGTTGTTCGCTCGTTATTTATTTTTTTCGCAACGGAGCGATTAGTCGCTAATGCGCATGCGCAATGTCCGCAGTGCGACTGCGCCAAGTAAATTTGCTATGCAGTTAGGTATTTTACTCATGGCATTACGAGGTTTTTTCTTCGTTCTGGTGATCGTAATGTGATTGACAGGAAGTGGGTGTTTCTGGGCGGAAACTGGCCGTTTTATGGGTGTGTGTGAAAAAACGCTACCGTTTCTGGGAAAAACACGGGAGTGGCTGGAGAAACGGAGGAGTGTCTGGGCGAACGCTGGGTGTGTTTGTGACGTCAAACCAGGAACGACAAGCACTGAACTTATCGCACTGGCAGAGTAAGTCTCGAGCCACTCAGAAACTGCACAGAGAAGTCTTTTCGCAATATTGCGAATCTTTCGTTCGCTATTTTGATAAGCTAAGATTCACTCCCAGTAGGCGGCGGCTTAGCGTGTGCAAAGCTGCTAAAAGCAGCTTGCGAGCGAACAACTCGGAATGACCCCCCATGTTCCTGGAGACCTGCGCATGCGCAGTAGACTGGCACATTGTCAGAGTCTACTCACCTGCATCGGTTGCTAAAGAGGAGGGGACCCATATGGAGACTGCACACGGGCCCCCTACTTTCTTAAACACTGGTCATGGCATAGATGCTGTTGAGAGACCTTTGTCCCTTAGGAAGTGTCTAACAACAATTTGCAATATATCCACCCTTTTGGTGATTTTTATGCTAGAAATGATATATTTTATTTAAAATAAGCACACACAATATGTTGAACTTCGCAAGTGGAATAAAACGTAAAAAAGCCCATCTACAGTAGTCTATATTTTAAGAAATTGCATAAAATCCATTCCTAAGGCCCTACGTTTTCATTTGTTTTTGACTTGTGTATTTTTCCATGAAAAATCTAGCTCAGGTCATTAAAGTAGATTTTCTTGTCATGTGAAAGATGCCTTATTCTTGTGTAGGAGTGGGCGCTGATATTTAACAAGGTCACAACTGGGCCCCATACTGTAGTAGTCTTATTCTGTGTGCAGTGAACGGACTATCTCATTAGCAGCCTGCCAGCTAAGTCAGTATACCGGCAGCAGCAGGGAGCTGGTGACGTGGGCCTCCTGATCTGATGGAATTACTGTAACTTGCTTTTCACCAATATAGGAATAGTTATTGTTGGGTGGCCTCTAATATGATTTGTTTATATGAATGCCATTTGTTAATGTGATACATTTGTGTATGCCCATCACCAATATGACAAAGGCAAAGGCTACCTCTTAATTGATAGTTTGGTTCTTATGCAAATACTGGCAATTTCACTCGTACAGTACTTCCAGTACTAAGACGTTTGGTCATGACTTACCTTTCACATGAATATTATCCTGGCATGACAAGCATTTTATTATGCCGCCATGATAAGTATTCTATTTAAATGCAAAGCATACGCACATACATTACTTCAGCATGTTGTTTAGATTTATATATTTTAGATGGACTATAAATAATGATAAGTAAACATCCATCCAGTGCACCAAAAACCTTACATTTTATTACCTCTCTTGTAATCTCCATTATTTCATTATTTGTCTTCTGGGCAATGTGTGTGTCTAATATCAACATCAGAAGAGTAGTAAAACATTACAAATAATTGTGCTGGCTAAATTTGACAAATATGTCTGATATTGCCAGAGAATAGACTTACAAACAGGGCTGCCACCAGAAAATGTGGGGCCTGGGACTGACAAAATAGGCAGCCCCCCCAAATTAAATAAAAAAACAAAAGATATATATGTATATAAATAAATATATATATAAAAAAAAAAAATCCTGTGCACATACTGAGCAACAACATATTAATGACGCTTATACACATAATGCTCCCAGTAGCGGTGCTACTTATACACATAATGCCCCCCAGTAGGGGTGCCGCTTATACATGCCTCCAGTAGTAGCGCCACTTACACATAATGACTGCACACACAAAGATACACACATACATATATATATATATATATATATACACACACACACACTTCCTCTTACTCTCCCTCAACTTACCTATCACAGGCTGGCAAGAGCTGTTGCAGATCATTCTCCTATGGTAGCAGCCTGGTCCCGTGTAGCTCTGCCCCCTTCATTCCGTGTAGCCCCGCCCCCTTTTCATGCCGGAGTTCTGACACTGTCACAGGAGGGGGAGAGGACGCTGCAAGCTTCAATTGAAAATGTCCCTCCCAAATGGCCGCCGCCTCAAAATAGACGGTTATTAATGATACTAGAGAAGCCTCCTCTAGTATTTTTAAGAACTGTCTCCTCTGAGGCGGTGGCCATTTTGGGAGGGACTTTACAATTGAAGCTTGCAGCGTCCTCTCCCCCTTTCTGTTAAAGTGTCAGAACTTGGGCATGAAAAGGGGGCGGAGCAGAGCGTCGGCCAGACGGCGGCATGAGCAACCCTGGACAGCTATACCCGCAGCACTCCCTGAAGGAGGCCCTGCCTACAAGTATTTTACAGGGCAGATATTCACTTTATGAAATTTAGTCAAAGTACTGCACAAAATTTCCAGTGTCTGCTATAGAAGACAATTATTGCAGTGCATACTGCTGGCTGAAATGCACTTCTCTTTCTCATCTAGCCAGTGTTAATTTTCAGATGAAGTTGGCAGAGATAATTCATAACTATGGGGTCTATTTACTAAATCTTGGAGAGAAAAACGTACCAGCCAACCAGCTCCTGTCATTTTTATGTTGCTTGTAACATGGCAGTTAGGAGCTGATAGGCTGGAATAGATGTATCCTCATACATCATTGCTGCAGTTGCTCAAACAGCCCCTCTTGACGCAACAGGTTGCATGAGACTCTGCTAGCATTGGGCGTCTCTTTTGCCGAAAATGAATCTTAGTAGCAACACACCAGGAGATTGCCCTGATAAATTTCATATGTGACATTTGTATATCTGTGTGCGACTGAGGACCTAATTCTGAGTTGATCGCAGCAGCAAATTTGTTAGCAGTTGGACAAAACCATGTGCACTGCAGGGGGGGGGGGGGGGGGGCAGATATAACATGTGCAAAGAGAGTTAGATTTAGGTGTGGTGTGTTCAAACTGAAATCTAAATTGCAGTGTAAAAATAAAGTAGCCAGTATTTACCCTGCACAGAAATGAAATAACCCACCCAAACCTAACTCTCTCTGCAAATGTTATATCTGCCTCCCCTGCAGTGTACATGGTTTTGCCCAATTGCTAACAAACTTGCTGCTGCGATCCACTCAGAATTACCCCCTGAGTTTCTAAATCTTATACAGAGTGCGACAATGTAGCAGCCGCAGCTTTTTTCCAAAACAAGTTCCATTGTGCTCACTCCGTCACACACAATAAACACGTGTTGCATATCGGTTAAATCAGCACAGTCTCCTGGTGCACCATAATCGCATCTTGTTGAGACTAAGATGCATTTTCGGCAAGAAAAACACACAAGACGCTAGCAAAGTTACACGGAACCTGGCCACTCACTCACCAGGCATCTCACACTGCATGGTGTATTGAGGCTAGATGTATGAGGACATGTCTGTACTTTATCTCTCTCCACCCTATCACTCTACAAGGCTTAATACATCTCTCCCGCTGTCTCTTTTATTTGTTAATCAGGAAAACAGACACTCCGCTAACATCCATTGCACCACATGGCCGTCCATCATCACCATTCTTGTCCTAAAGCATTGGAGGATGTAAAAAAGTAAAATGTTGCTCAAACAAGGTATCTAGCTGTAAAAACCCTCATTTATTACAATAATTTATTGAAATCCAAGGTACTATACGTCTGTCCTTTAATGTAGGCATCACCATCACTGAATTGGTAAAGCCTTAGATAGGGGCTGCTAAGAATCGGTGCAAAAGAGAATACTGTACATCCAGAAAACACTCAGAATAACAATATAAAAAGAAACATAGTTGCACAAATATATATAGCGCTCGGTACACACTTCTACATATACAAATAGGCACCAGAATGTGCAAATATCTCCTCTGCTTGTCCTCTGCATGGATTAACTTTAATACTGTAGCTGTGTACCAGGTTTCTTTCCTCTTGTTAAGTGTGGATATTGTTTAGTGTATTCTGCAAATGATAGCATATGTACCTACAAAGCAAGGATAAAACAGTTGTATTTAATAAGGGCTACTAATAGCAACCAACTATATAATGTACTGACTAGTTAGTACAAATTGGCAAATGGGAACAAAATACTATTTTAATTAATTTTTTTTTAGGATGTTCCAAACACTTTATTCAATTTAGTTATGAATTTACAATAATATAAAGCTGTTTGTGACAACATGTACTGTTCACCAGCTTCAAGATAGCAATTAAGGTTTACCCCTGTGCTGACAATTATCACTCCTAGCTTTTATGTTCTGTTTTAGTTCATTTATTTTGTATCCAAATTGCACAGGTGTTTGACTATAGACCAGGAATTTGGAGACATGGGGGTAAATTTACTAAGATGGGAGTTCTATTTAAGATGGGATGTTGCCCATAGCAACCAATCAGATTCTACGTCTCATTTATCTAGCCCCTTCGAGAAGATAATACCTGGAATCTGATTGGTTGCTATGGGCAACATCCCATCTTAAATAGAACTCCCATCTTAGTAAATTTACCCCATGGTATGTACTTAGGGCCTGATTCAGGTAAATACATAGACCTTGTGATTTACATACTAACTTTATGGTGGGGGAACTGCTCATGTGCATAACAAGTCCTATGTGATCGCTTGCAATCCCCCCGCAGCACGATTGACATATTGTTGCCATTAGGGAGCAGAGACCGCATCAGGGACTGTTCTACAAAATGGGGATGTGCCGAACCAAGAGTCTGCATTGATGGATGCAGACTTCCTGGACCCAGCAGAGGCGTTCCAGTGGTCAGTTTGAGTAAGAGTCGCCTTGCGCAGATGGCCAAGGGCTGCAACCACCGCAATCGATGGTCACAATGGTGATCCAGTGCTGGGTCTTAGGATGCAGCACTCGGATCGCAAATGCTGGCAGGAGGCATCTTTTTCCTATATATGCGCCTCTGCAGCTTTAGGATATTAGCTGTATGGTATTGCACAGCTGCTTCCCTGCAGCTGTGCAATACCATACCTATCGGAATCAGGCCCTTAGACAGGACACCGGTCCACCACAGTGTACAAGCTATAATATAGTGTGCTTCAAGATGCTTGAAAATTTGGAACAAATTTGAAAGTTGATTGAATATCACCAGTTCGAAAAGGTATGCATTCATAATGCTGACATATCTATGCAGTCATAATGGTTAAAATGTCAACATCTGGAAAATGTTGACATTAGGGTTAGGCACACCTCAAAATTATACTGTTGATATTATGACCATGTCAAAATTTAACCAGTGTCAGCATAGTGAATGCTGACATGATTACTGTTGACATTATGACCATGTTGACATTCTCATGTCAACATGGTCGCTGTCGACCTAATATTCTGAACCTGTCCAAAAACCTGTTATCGATAGAATCATCAATTATACAATTTGCAGTTTGAAATTTGCTATTTGTATTCACCATTTGATGTTTGGTGGTATTAACATTAATGGTTTTTAGATAATTTTTAGTTTTAAACAATTTTTATAATTTAATTTAAAGTAAAATAAATATATATATATACATACACACACATACACAGTATCTGTATATGTAGGAGGTGTCGCACATAACCAATCAGATTCTACTTGGTTATCTAGCACCTTCCAGAAGATAATAATCAGAATCTGATTGGTTGCCATGGACAACATCTCCACATTCGAAAACACGCACTTTAGTTAATATACCCCGGAGTGTCTAAAGTTATTGAAATCCAGCTTATGTTTGTACCAATTAGATAAATTGACTTGAGCAATAGTATATTCCCAGTAAGACCATTTTTGATTGTGGCACAGGGTTCTATGTACTTTGGAGAGAGAAGAAGTGGACTGAGATAAGTACCAGCCAATCGGCTCCTAACTGCCATGTTACATGCTGTGTTTGAAAAATGACAGGAGCAGATTGGTTGGTACTTTATCTACATCCACTTTATCTCTCTCCAAGGCGTAGTACTCTACATAGACCCACCATGTTTTATCATTTTTACACAGTTTAAAAGAAAGCATTTAACTTAATGAAACTGTCACTTGTATACATTGGTGCATCTCAAAATAGACTTTAGGGCACGTCTATATAAGTGCTCTAGAACATTGTTCAAATAATTCAACCTTTGCAAGGTTTGCAGTTACACATTGATTACTGTAGTCTAGTGGCACTAAAATAGCTCATAGGTGGAGGGCCTTCCATTCTTGGGATATTTCTTACTTGAAATAAGAGTTGTAAGAGGACCTGGTGGGTGAAGTTGGAAAAAAAAAACATTCACTTGTGGACCATTATGTTGGGTTTTTTTTTGTGTTTTTTCATATGGGCGATTAGGTATCATAAAACTTTAGCTATAAAACATTTTGGCCTTGATTATATTAGATAAATTGCACATTTTTATATTGTCAGATTCTCTTAAAGCAGCACAAATCTCTTGGATAAACAAATCTCGTGTTGTCCATGCACAGAATGTTAAGTAATCCTGGGGCTGCACTTTTAATATAAGTTAGAAGAATGAGATTTCCATATTTCGAAATACAAAATTGAATGTTAACTTACAATGCTTTATTTTGGTATTACAGTATCATCACAGTGTTTAAGTTTAGATGTAGGATAACATATTTATAGTATATAAAATATATATACCTCTTTTATCTGTATTATATAGATTTAAGTTGCACATTTTGCTTTTTATTTTAGCCCATTCATAGTGAAAGGGACCAGCACACACCACGTTTGATAGCGTGTTTCTATTACCCTTGCAATGTCTGGGTTAATGTGAATCCTACTGAGTTACCGTTGTTGTAAAACATTACATAGAGATGTCATTTTTACATCTCATTAGTAGCACATTTATTTTTGTTAGGATATGTCATAAGGCAAATAGCAAGCGTGATATTATACAAAATGCTGTGCTACATCTCAGGTTAGATATTTGATATCCAGACTCTTGTATTTTTAGATGTAAATAGTGTCACCAGCGTCATCTTTTTGTTATCTAACATTAAATGTACAGTTTTTCGTTAACCATTTACTTTTAGAGCTAAAGGGTAATGCTCCAATGTTATTAGCCTAAATTAGGGTTAAGTAAACATGATTTTACCAAAGAAAATGTCTGTCCTGTGTTTTTATTTCATAGCTGTAATCTTACATAAATGCAGACTTAAAAATTTATTACCCTCTTGAGTGGTAAGAACGAGTCTGACTTACCTTTAGCATGTACACCAAAAATGCTAAAGCAGGTATTCCCAACCTCGGCCCTCAGGGCACACTAACAGGATTTGATGATATCCAGGCTTCAGCACAGGTGTATGAATCTAAATACCTGAAACTGAGGTATTAACCGACCTGGTCTCTAGCATGGATATCACTAACACCTGGGCTGTTAGTATGCCTTGAGGACAGGTTGGGAATACCTGCTTTATTTTTTTGTGATGTACATGCTGAAAGCAAATCACACTCCTCCTCAGCACTCAAGCACTTGAGTAAAATAAAAAATGACCTAGTCCCACCGATAATTACCGGCTGAGAGACGGAGTAGGCAGTGCATCACTGATGTCATTGTGGCATAGCAATGATATTACATAAGTGTAACCTGATAGAAATAACTTTATGTATGGCCGAAAAATAAACTCCAGAAATGGGGCCAGACCTCCCCTATCGGTAAATCTTCCTCCTTTTCCCCACTTCCATCTTCCCATACTTGTGCACTTGCTGGAATGCTAGATCTCTGCAATATTTAAAATTTCCTAAAAGCCTTTGGACACACTCCCTCCACTTGATGATTATACCTACCCAAAGGCTGCTTACACCCCTTGCTATATTATCTACATGAGTTTGGTATATGATGTAGATGGTCACCATGGTGATAATGGCAACAGACATCATGTCGACATTGATGAAATATCGACATGGTCATAATGTTGACAATTTCTGAAGTATCCATGATGCTAGCCCCAATACTAATGCTGGCATTTTTACTGTCAACATTTTCCCATGTCAACATGTATGATGTTGACACTTATGACAACATCATAACTATTGACATTCTAGTGTCAGTATGAATATAGACAATGTGACTGCATATCATCCAGATAGGGCCAAAGTAACAAATCATTGGAGCAGAGAGGATAAGGTAGTCTTTATTGTAAACAACTATGTCTAATAACGACCATAACTCCACAGGGCGGATGGATTTTTTTTATTTTCTGTTCTCTGTTAAGTAATTGTACTTACTTCCTGTTATCTTGACAAACATAGGAAGAAGCTTGTAAATAAAAAGCAAAGCACCGCTACAAAAAATTATGGTTTATTATTAATATTATTGGCCTGCTGTCTACAAATGCACCAGAAACATAAATTTGGAAGGAAACCAACAAGAATCACTTATGTAACTTTAAACATAACCTACACCTCTCTAGTGTTCATTCTATCACTCTGCACCTATCACAACTCATGTCGCTCTGCTCTACTGCTTCTAGCACACTCTGGTCTGTATCTCAGTGATGAAATACAGACCAGAGTGTGACACCTCAGACAGGAAAGAGGAACTGCATTGGTTGTGACAAGTGCAGGGTGTTTGAATGAAAACTACCTGTTGCTCTACTTTGCTCTCATCAGGTATTACCCCAGGAAACACAGTTTAAGGGGTCTATGTACTAAATGGAGATAAGAATCCAAAACAAAAAATACAGTGAAAATGCTTGTACATATTGCTTCTCAACATGTACTAAAGCATTTTCACTGACTGTTATCTGCCTGCGCTAAGTAATGAGCCTAATATCGTAATGCCATATGCTACTATGGGGTGTATTCAATAGATGTAGGATCCTTTCCGACGGAAAGGATCCGACATCTGAGTATTCAATGAGCGGTCAAATCCGATAAAATTTGGCCGTTCACGACCATGCCAATCCGACTTTTTCTAAAGTCGGATTGACATTGTCGGAACCAGTGTCCAAAACCTGTTGGGTTTGTCCGCGGAATCCAACAAAACACATGGATCCGCGGCTAATCCGCCGAACCACGTGCTTTCCGAAAAGTCGGAATTGACGACTTTTCAGAAAGGACTGAATAGGTCGAACCCCTTCCGACATAAAAAAGTCAGAAACTGACGTCTTTCCGATAAGACAGCAGTTTCCGACTTCAATTGAATACCCCCCTATGGCGTCAATATTACCCTCAGCTATTACTAAACCCTCCAATGACACACTGCTGTCATTGTTCCTCTGCTCCTGCTTCGTCAGGGTGCGCTGCTGTTAACAGCCCTCCCTACAGCACAGAGACCATGGGGTTTATTTACTAATATTTGTGTTTTGTCCGTTTTGAAGGGTGTTTGAACTCGAAGGGTATCGGGTGCATTTTACTGCAACTTTTTGAATCCTGATACGGTCATTCACTAAGCTGCCGAGTTTTGCTCAATCGTTTTTTCCGATGTCGATGTGATTTGTAATATCAGGCAGTGTTTTACGGGAGTGATGAGTAAAACACTGCAATCTAAATTGATGGCAGGTGACAAGGCGCTGCTTACAGCTGCTAGTTTAGATATCATAAAAAGAGGTTTCTCCTCCCTCGAATCAGAACAGACAAATACAATACATATATGATACCACTGAACCAGCGCTGTGTAGGGGTCAAAATAGGGTCGTATTCCAGTAGTTTTCCTTAGTTCTCAATTTGTACCGGAAAAAAAGGAAAATTGCAGAGCATAGTGCATTACCTTAGGTTACATGATTTTTTAATCACTAAAAATGACACTTTAAAACAAATGACAGTCGTGGAGGCTGAATAGCACAACAATCTCCACTGAACAAAGTTAAAATCTGCACAACATGTGCTAAACAGGCATTCTTCTGTGGGCCAAATCCTGACAAAATAGAGCAATGGATAATTACCACGATCTGGTGAGAACCGAAAATTCAGTTCTAAAAGCGTGTGAACAACAGGCTTTCCAACTGCAGTTTGGAGAGTTTATCTGGTGTCAAAGGCCTTCCAGGTCTGGCATAGATGGTACCACGTCCTCCTTCAGTCAGGTCAGTCCACAAGAGCACCCACGCGTTCCGACCCTTCCTGGGTCTTTCTCAAGGTCAGCTCCTCTGAATGCCTTCTCTATCTCTCGCCGTGGTTTAAAAGTCCCTCCCTTATTCCTGATTGGTCCCGGCACAGCTGGTCTCTATACAGAAATCATCCTACAAGTCTGTGACACTCGTGTGCCAGGACCGCCTCCCATACGTCATCTCCAGCCTCCTCATTCACTCACGGACTCGCTCTCCGGTCACCTGATCAAAACAGACAAAGACGTCACTAGTTCATGTGTTCAATTCTGTCCCGTAGTAACATCTACCACGAGCACTCGTCGTCTGTTCGTGTGTTGCGGTTCACGTCATCACGTCTCCTGGTCACATGACCGTTCTCCGGCGTGTATCGTTACCATGGAGACCTTCCTCTCCCGCAGTCATTTAGCTTTGTTGGTTACTATGGTGATCGGAACCAGTCGTGTTCCCGGATCACTCTGTTTTTCATAAACAAGGAGGCTTCTCGTAGGTAGGAGATTTAGGTTGGTGTCCAGTTCTTTAGAAATTACATATCAATAGGATCTAAAAGGTTTAAAAATAAAAGTAAGTTACCAATATTACGATATGATAAAAATATACTACAGAAACCACTTGACTTCAAAGTCTAGGTTTAATCCCCCCGGTTGGAGGGTACCCATATCATAGATTAGTTTCATTTCGGCCTTTGCTAATTGAGTGGAGAGGTCCCGCCTTCTCCAATGTCCCTGTATCCATTGTAAACCTACAAACCGAGTAATAGCTGTTGTGGAACACCCATGTACCCTCTTGAAATGGTTAGAGAGGGCATGGGTCTCCAGACCCTTTTTGATGTTTCTGAGGTGTTCCCCCAACCTGACCTTTAAGGGTCTGGATGTTCGCCCTATATATACCAGTTTGCACTCGCACTCCACTAGTGGAGTGCGAGTGCAAACTGGTATATATAGGGCGAACAAGTTCATTAAAGTCTTTAAAAATCTGAAAAAAATTGAGTGGGATCCCCCCTCCTAAGCATAACCAGCCTCGGGCTCTTTGAGCCGGTCCTGGTTGAAAAATATGGGGGGGGAAATGACAGGGGTTCCCCCATATTTAATCAACCAGCACCGGGCTCTGCGCCTGGTCCTGGTTCCAAAAATACGGGGGACAAAAAGCGTAGGGGTCCCCCGTATTTCTGAAACCAGCACCGGGCTCCACTAGCTGGGGAGATAATGCCACAGCCGGGGGACACTTTGATATCGGTCCCTGCGGCCGTGCCATTAAAACCCCAACTAGTCACCCCTGGCTGGGGTACCATGGAGGAGTGGGGACCCCTTCAATCAAGGGGTCCCCCCCTCCAGCCACCCAAGGGCCAGGGGTGAAGCCCGAGGCTGTCCCCCCCCATCCAAGGGCGGCGGATGGGGGGCTGATAGCCAAGTGTGAAAGTGTGAATATTGTTTTTAGTAGCAGTACTACAAGTCCCAGCAAGCCTCCCCCGCAAGCTGGAACTTGGAGAACCACAAGTACCAGCATGCGGTGGAAAACCGGGCCCGCTGGTACCTGTAGGACTACTACTAAAAAAAATACCCCAATAAAAACAGGACACACACACCGTGACAGTACAACTTTATTACATACATGCACACCAACATACACACATACTTACCTATGTTCCCATGAGGCTCGGTCCTCTTCTCCATGTAGAATCCTCGGGGTACCTGTGAAAAAAATTATACTCACATAATCCAGTGAAGAATCCGGCCTTTGAATAATCCACATACTTAGCAAAAAAATAAAACGCAAACCCGACCACGCATTGAAAGGGGTCCCATGTTGACACATGGGACCCCTTTCCCCGACTGCCAGGACCCCCCCTGACTCCTGTCAAAGAGGGTCCCTTCAGCCAATCAGGGAGCGCCACGTCGTGGCACCCTCCTGATTGGCTGCGTGCTCCTGTAGTGTCTGTCAGGTAGCACACGGCAGTGATACAATGTAGCGCCTATGCGCTCCATTGTAACCAATGGTGGGAACTTTGTGGTCAGCGGTGAGGTTACTTTCGGTCAACCGCTGACCACAAAGTTCCCACCATTGGTTACAATGTAGCGCCTATGCGCTACATTGTATCACTGCCGTGTGCTACCTGACAGACACTACAGGAGCACACAACCAATCATTAGGGGGCCACGATGTGGCGCTCCCTGATTGGCTGAAGGGACCCTCTTTGACAGGAGTCAGGGGGGTCCTGGCAGTCGGGGAAAGGGGTCCCATGTGTCAACATGGGACCGCTTTCAGTGCGTGGTTGGGTTTGCGTTTTATTTTTTTGCCAAGTACGTGGATTATTCAAAGGCCGGATTCATCACTGGATTATGTGAGTATAATTTTTTTCACAGGTACCCCGAGGATTCTACATGGAGAAGAGGACCGAGCCTCGTGGGAACATAGGTAAGTATGTGTGTATGTTGGTGTGCATGTATGTAATAAAGTTGTACTGTCACGGTGTGTGTGTCCTGTTTTTATTGGGGTATTTTTTTAGTAGTAATACTACAGGTACCAGCGGGCCCGGTTCTCCAAGTACCAGCTTGCGGGGGAGGCTTGCTGGGACTTGTAGTACTGCTACTAAAAACAATATTCACACTTTCACACTTGGCTATCAGCCCCCCATCCGCCGCCCTTGGATGGGGGGGGACAGCCTCGGGCTTCACCCCTGGCCCTTGGGTGGCTGGAGGGGGGGACCCCTTGATTGAACGGGTCCCCACTCCTCCAGGGTACCCCGGCCAGGGGTGACTAGTTGGGGTGTTAATGGCACGGCCGCAGGGACCGATATCAGTGTCCCCCGGCTGTGGCATTATCTCCCCAGCTAGTTGAGCCCGGTGCTGGTTTCAGAAATACGGGGGACCCCTACGCTTTTTGTCCCCCGTATTTTTGGAACCAGGACCAGGCGCAGAGCCCGGTGCTGGTTGATTAAATATGGGGGAACCCCTGTAATTTTTTACCCCATATTTTTTCAACCAGGACCGGCTCAAAGAGCCCGAGGCTGGTTATGCTTAGAAGGGGGGACCCCACGCAATTTTTTTTACTGATTTAACACTAAACAGACCCTTTCCCATAGATAACCATGAACAGATCTCACTGATCCGTGCATGGTTATCCAAACTCGACTGGAAAAAGCAGGTCTATTTTTTTGCTGCTTTTTTAAACGATTCGAAAAAAAACAGACCCGCACTTGAGCACTCAGAAACTAACACCCAAATACGAATGAATAGTGAATGGCCGTATTCTATGAAATAACAGCCGCGTTTGACCGATGGTCTATTCATTCGTATTTCGGAAGGCTGTCATTCAAACCATTACGAATAGACCAGACACTGCCGAGATTGGTGCTTAGTAAATTCCGGGATTGGGACTTAGAAAAAAAAACCACAAATCGGCCAAACTCGGATTTTTAGTAAATACTGGCCCATATCTGCTGTCCTGTAGTGTTTTTTTTTCTGTCTGAATAAAGATATTGTTTCTCAAAAAAAAAAAATCCTACTGGAGCTCGTCAGCTGACGTGGATTCTCATTGTGTCCTCGAGGCTGGCTGACGCAGCTGTTCAGTGTGTTCATGGAGCCTGCATTGTTTATTTTTCTAGCTCTCTTAGCACTGGTCAGGATACTCAGTGTAAATTGTAAGTTTTTATTTAATAAAGGCTTTGACTGACTGTGACTGTGACTGTTGTGTGGGTGGGCTCTGGGTGACAGAGGTGGATTTAGACCTTGTGGGGCCCTAAGCAAGACACCAATTTGGGGCCTCCCTTCCTCAAACAATCCACACAACCCTTCCAGTCATTCAGGGGAACGGGCATGGTCATACAATAGTACCCCCCCCCCCCCCATTCAAATTATGCCATACAGTAGGAAATGGTCCGCATGGTTCTCCGGCCTACTCGAATATCCATCCATCTTTGCATAAGATGGTTGGGGAAGATGGTTGCCTCGTACAAGGCGATCCAGTATGGAAGGTTCCATGCCAGAACATTTCAATTGGATCTCCTGAACAAGTGGTCCGGATCTCACTGGATAATACGGCTGTCACCTCAGACCAGGATTTCCCTCCTGAGGTGGCTGTAGACTTCCAACCTACTGGAAAGCCGGAGTTTCAGGATTGGATCCTTATCACAACGGATGCGAATCTGAGAGGATGGGTTAGCTGTCACCGAGGGGGCTCAGTTCCAGGGCAGGTGGTCAGCCCACAAGCCCTCCTTCCGATCAATATTCTGGAACTTCGGGCAATCTACAATGCTCTGATTCAGGCTTCTCCTCTGCTCAGGGATCACACGATCCAAGTACAGTCGGACAACGCCATGACAGTAGCGTGCATCAATCAAGGAGGAACAAAAAGCAGGGCCTGCATGCAAGAGGTGTCAAAGATATACTCCTCTGGGCAGAAAGAAATGCAAGAGCACTGTTCGCAATCTTCATTCCAGGAGTAGACAACTGGGAAGCGGACTTCCTGAGTCGTCACGTTCTCCACCTGGGAGAGTGGGGGCTTCACCATCAGGTGTTTCAGCAGCTCATCGACCGGTGGGGCTGCACACAAATAGACATGAGGGCTCCATTCCCCTCCACCACACACCCACACATACACGCTTTACCTATCCCACTAGGTCATACAAAATAAGATATATTCCCACCTACAATCCTTCCTCTTCTTCAAAGGTACATACTCAAATGTGCATACGAAAAACGAAATATGAATAATGAATTGTTTAGTAATAGTTTTAGTTGACTATCAAAGGGTGGACTGTCAGAGTCAAAAATATTACATACACACAAAATACAAACTCCAAACAGAGTGGCCTCTGTTCGTGCGCGTTACCGCCGTGCATATGCATACACGCAAGTTACGTACACAGGTTCACGCGCCTTTGCGTATTAACGCATGGCAAGAGTATATACGGTAGCATACGCATTTGCACAGAAAAGCCACAAAGACATATATAATATCTAATTCATATAGTGCATAATTTACACATAGGCCCTCATTCCGAGTTGATCGCTCGCTGCCGTTTTTCGCAGCGTAGTGATCAGGCAAAAAAATCGGCTGTTCTGCGCATGCATATTGTACGCAGCGCACGCGCGCGAAGTACTTTCACACACAACTTTGTAGTTTTACACAAGCTCGAGTGATGCTTTTCAGTCGCTCGAGTGTTTGTTGTTTGTTTGACAGGAAGTGGGTGTTTCTGGGCGGCAACTCATCATTTTCAGGGAGTGTGCTAAAAAACGCAGGCGTGCCAGGTAGAAAAGCAGGAGTGGCTGGCCGAACGCATGGCGTGTTTGTGACGTCAAACTAGGAACTAACTGCAGTCATCGCAAGCTAGGAGTAAGTCTTGAGCCACTCTGAAACTGCATGAAATTTTTTAGTAGCAGAACTGCTAACCTTTCGTTTGCACTTCTGCTAAGCTAAGATACACTCCCAGAGGGCGGCGGCCTAGCGTGTGCACTGCTGCTAAAAGCAGCTAGCGAGCGATCAACTCGGAATGAGGGCCATAGTCTCTATATACATTGTCAGCGACTTGCATACACTTTAAAGGTAAAGCAACCAAGCTAGTCCGCTCTACATGGTGTGAGGAGATGGGCCAGTATTAGGACTAAAGGGCCCTACTCATTTCCCGATGCGCCGCCGAGGTGCCCGACGGCCGATACGGCCGACGAGCGACCCGGCGGCGGGGGGGCAGTGACGGGGGGAGTGAAGTTTCTTCACTCCCCCCGTCACGCGGCTGCATTGAAGTGCAGGCAAATATGGACGAGATCGTCCATATTGGCCTGCATGCACAGCCGACGGGAGACCAGCGATGAACGAGCGCAGGGACGCGCATCGTTCATCGCTGGAGTCTCCACACTGAAAGATATGAACGAGTTCTCGTTCATTTATGAACGAGATCGTTCATATCTTTCTGAAAATCGGCCAGTGTGTAGGGCCTATAAGTGTACACATGGTGAGATTTATCTGTCCAATCTGTCTGGTGAGAACAAAAATCTGGTAATGGATTAGAGCAAATGACAACAGACCATTTGCTCCCAACCACTGGAAAATAGACAATGGTTGTTCAAACAAATAGGTTAAATCAGTTTGTTTGGAAAAATGTGTTAAATCAATAGTTTTAATCCATTTTCCAGTGTTTGGGAGAAAATGGTTGATTGTAATTTGCTCTCATCCATTGCCAGATTTTTGTTCTCACCAGACAGATTGGACAGATAAATCTCACCATGTGTACATAGCGGTTGGTACTCAGATGTGCAGTATTTTATGATCTACATTCCGATGGCTATTTCCAGTATATCGCATGTTTCTGCGTATAGATATACGCAGAATTGTAATATTCACAAACGGCTATTGTACTGTACTTATGATGGCCCTCATTCCGAGTTCGCTCGTTCTTTTCCTTCGCATCGGTGCGATTTTCCGCTAACTGCGCATGCGCAATGTTCGCGCTGCGCCAAGTAAATTTGCTAAGAAGTTTGGTATTTTACTCACGGCATTACGAGGTTTTTTCTTCGTTCTGCTGATCGTAGTGTGATTGACAGGAAGTGGGTGTTTCTGGGCGGAAACTGGTCGTTTTATGGGAGTGTGTGAAAAAACGCTGCCGTTTCTGGGGAAAACGCGGGAGTGGCTGGAGAAACGGGGGAGTGGCTGGGCGAACGCTGGGTGTGTTTGTGACGTCAAACCAGGAACGACAAGTACTGAACTGATCGCACTGGAAGAGTAAGTCTCGAGCTACTCAGAAACTGCAAAGAAAAATCTTTTTGCAATATTGCGAATACTTTGTTCGCAATTCTGCTAAGCTAAGATTCACTCCCAGAGGGCGGCGGCTTAGCGTGTGCACTGCTGCGAAAAGCGGCTAGCGAGCGAACAACTCGGAATGAGGGCCGATATTCGGCGGGAACCCAGAAGCGAACATCTGCAAGTGCAGCCTGGACCAAGCATCGCCCATTCATTCAAACCAACCTATGATCCCTCATGTACTGTGAATAACGCCCTCTGACCTATGAAAGAAGAGCTTACATTTCCCATTGTATTGTATTTGGACAAACTGTATAAAAGAGAGGTCTCCTGATCCAGGCTTCAGTCCCTATACTCCGAGATCCAGGAGCACTCACGTAAATGTATGTATTATTGGTTGTAGCTCTTCTCTGTATATTGGGGGTAATTCCAAGTTGATCGCAGCAGGATTTTTGATAGCAATTGGGCAAAACCATGTGCACTGCAGGGGAGGCAGATATAACATTTGCAGAGAGAGTTAGATTTGGGTGGGTTATTTTGTTTCTGTGCAGGGTAAATACTGGCTGCTTTATTTTTACACTGCAAATTAGATTGCAGATTGAACACACCCCACCCAAATCTAACTCTCTCTGCACATGTTATATCTGCCTCCCCTGCAGTGCACATGGTTTTGCCCAATTGCTAACAAAAATCCTGCTGCGATCAACTTGGAATTACCCCCATTGTTGTACCTTTTATCTGTATATTCGCAAGTAAATACTGTTGATGCGTTGGACCACAACATTACATTTTACTACTGGTGTTGCATTCCTTCCTGTTTGGGGTAAAGTGTATACAGCCACAAGCATCGCTATATTGTGCACATAACGTGTCTGCGTGTATACGCAATGTATATACACAACATAGCGGTTATATGTATATGATTAGCGGCCGTAGCGGCTCATACCACAGTGTACGTATGTATTGCTTTCCTTTGTAATTTAATCGAACCTAACACGTCTCTGTGTCATCATCCCCCCTTCATTCTATGTCTCTGTATTGTAATCCCCCCTTCATTCTATGTCTCTCTGTGTCGTAATCCCCACTTCATTCTATGTCTCCCTGCCCCCCTTCTATGTTTCTCTGTGTGTCCCCCCTCCCCCTTCTATGTCTCTCTGCACCCCCTCGTCTATGTCTCGATGTGTGTCCCCTCTCCCCCTTCTGTGTGTCTCTGTGCCCCCTCTTCTCTATCTATGTGTGTGTGTCCCCTCCCCATTCTGTCTCTCTGCACCCCCTCTTCTATGTCTCTGGATGTGTGTGCCCCCTCACCCTTCTATGTCTCTCTGTGCCCCCCTTCTATGTCTCTCTATGCATGTCCCCCTTCCACTTCTTTGTCTCTCTGTGCCCCCTTCTATGTCTGTGTGTCCCCCCTCCCCTTCTATGTCTCTCTGCGCCCCCCCCCCTTCTATGTCTCTCTATGTGGGTGTGTCCCCTTCCCCTTCTGTGTCTCTTTGTGTCCTGCCAGCAGCCCTCGTCTTCAGGTAACAAGGAGCCAGTGGACTATGAGGCCAGGAAGCAGGCTGAGGATCAGGGAACGTTGGCATTGCACTCCCAGCAGCAGCAGTGACAAAGTAATGAAGCAATGCCGCCGAGCACCACGGTGCGGGTGCAGCGCCAGGGTGTCGGGCAGTGCAGGTATGATGCCTGAGGCTTGGGAACACTTGGACTGGCCCAATCTGCCCCTGTGCACTGCACTTCAGGGATCAAACTGAACATAAACTACAGCTCCCGACAGCCCTTGCTGCCTGGAGCTGTAGTTTCTGTTCCGTTTTTTCACCCAGTGCCGGCTCCTGCTCAGATTCACTGGTGTCACTGGGCCCCCTAAGACTCATCGGGCCCAAAGAGGCTGCTTTGGCCGTCTAGCAGTAATTCCGCCTCTGCTGGGTGATGTCATTGGGTTGGCAGCAGCAGCAGAACCATCTGTTGATCTGACAGGATCATGACCTCTTGTCAGCTATATAGGGGGGTCATTCCGAGTTGGTCGCTCGTTATTTTTTTCCGCTACGGAGCAATTAGTCGCAAACTGCGCATGCGCAATGTTCACAGTGCGCCTGCGCCAAGTAAATTAGCACAAAAGTTTGATATATTACTCACGGCGTAACAAAGTTTTTTCATCGTTCTGGTGATCGGAGTGTGATTGACAGGAAGTGGGTGTTTCTGGGCGGAAACTGGTCGTTTTCTGGGAGTGTGCGGAGAAACACTGGCGTTTCTGGGAAAAACGCGGGAGTGTCTGAAGAAATGGGGGAGTGTCTGGCCGAACGCTGGGTGTGTTTGTGACGTCAAACCAGGAACGAAACTGACTGAACTGATCGCAGTGTAGGAGTAAGTCTCGAGCTACTCAGAAACTGCTAAGAAATTTCTATTCGCAATTCTCCTACTCTTTCGTTCGCAATTCTGCTAAGCTAAGATACACTCCCAGAGGGCGGCGGCCTAGCGTGTGCAATGCTGCTAAAATCTGCTAGCGAGCGAACAACTCGGAATGAGGGCCTATATTTGTTATTGTGCTGCAGTGTCAGTATATGGGTTCTGTCATTGCACCACACCCTGGCCCTCATTCCGAGTTGTTCGCTCGCTGCTAATTTTAGCAGAATTGCTAACAGGCTAAAATCCGGCAGTTCTGCGCATGCGTATGCACAGCAGGGCGCACGCGCTAAGCAATTTTACACAAAACCATGCTATTTTACTCACGGGCAAACAAAGCTTTTCAATCGCTCTGCTGATCGTAGTGTGATTGACAGGAAGTGGGTGTTTCTGGGCGGAAACTGGCCGTTTTCAGGGAGTGTGCTAAAAAAATGCAGGCGTGCCAGGTAAAAACGCAGGAGTGGCTGGAGAAACGGGGGAGTGGCTGTTCGGACGCTGGGCGTGTTTGTGACGTCAAACCAGGAACTAAACGGACTGAGCTGATCGCAATCTAGGAGTAGGTCTGGAGCTACTCAGAAACTGCAAGGAAATTACTTTCATTAGCAATTCTGCTATTAATAGCAGAATTGCTAATCTTTCGTTAGCAATTCTGCTATGCTAAGATACACTCCCAGAGGGCGGCGGCCTAGCGTGTGCAATGCTGCTAAAAGTAGCTTGCGAGCGAACACTCGGAATGAGGGCCTATGACCACATACATCAGTCAGGTCTGACTACTGCTACATATATCTTTGGAAACATTTTAATTATATGTCCTTTCTCTTGTCTCAACTCATCTGCTTCTCCCAAACCCACATCTCTCTTCCTGCCCATCTGTCTCTCTTTCCCTACTTCCCTTCGCTCACTCTGCCTCCCTGTTTCTACCCCCCTACAGGTATATCTTTTCTCCTAACCCTTGTGACACTCTCTACTCCCCCATATCTTTCTCCCTTGCGAGTGATCACGCTGCCTGCATTGTCAGACGGCTTTCCTCTGCCTGTATTCAGACCTGTGGGATGCCGGACTCCTGATCCCAACCCCTACCCACCCATCATCTCTTTCTCTTCCACCCCCCCTCTTAATGTTTCCTTTCAAATCCTAAATCCCCATGTCTCTCTCAACCCCCATGTCTTTTGCACTTTCAGCCTCCATGTCTCTCTTTCATGCTTCCCTACCAGCCTGTCTCTCATTCTCTAACCCCCTACAGGTTTCTCTTTCACCCCACCCTCTGTGTCTCTCTCTCTACCCCTTTGTCTCTCTCCCTACACCCGCATCATGACGTGGCGTGCTTATCTCTGCAATACACCTACATCATGACGTAGCACGCTTATCTCTGCAATACACCTACATCATGACGTAGCACACTTATCTCAGCGATACACCTATATCATGACGTAGCACACTTATCTCAGCGATACACCTGCATCATGACGTAGCACACTTATCTCAGCGATACACCTGCATCATGACGTAGCGCACTTATCTCAGCGATACACCTACATCATGACGTAGCGCACTTATCTCAGCGATACACCTACATCATGACGTAGCGCACTTATCTCAGCGATACACCTACATCATGACGTAGCACACTTATCTCAGCAATACACCTACATCATGACGTAGCACACTTATCTCAGCGATACACCTACATCATGACGTAGCACACTTATCTCAGCGATACACCTACATCATGACGTGGCACACTTATCTCAGCGATACACCTACATCATGACGTAGCACACTTATCTCAGCGATACACCTACATCATGACGTGGCACACTTATCTCAGCGATACACCTACATCATGACGTAGCACACTTATCTCAGCGATACACCTACATCATGACGTAGCACACTTATCTCAGCGATACACCTACATCATGACATAGCACACTTATCTCAGCGATACACCTACATCATGACGTAGCACACTTATCTCAGCGATACACCTACATCATGACGTAGCACACTTATCTCAACGATACACCTACATCATGACGTAGCACACTTATCTCAGCGATACACCTACATCATGATGTAGCACACTTATCTCAGCGATACACCTACATCATGACGTAGCGCACTTATCTCAGCGATACACCTACATCATGACATAGCGCACTTATCTCAGCGATACACCTGCATCATGACGTGGCGTGCTTATCTCTGCGATACACCTACATCATGACGTAGCGCACTTATCTCAGCGATACACCTACATCATCACGTAGCACACTTATCTCAGCAATACACCTGCATCATGACGTGGCGTGCTTATCTCTGCGATACACCTACATCATGATGTAGCGCACTTATCTCAGCGATACACCTACATCATGACGTAGCACACTTATCTCAGCGATACACCTGCATCATGACGTAGCACACTTATCTCAGCGATACACCTACATCATGACGTAGCACACTTATCTCAGCGATACACCTACATCATGACGTAGCACACTTATCTCAGCGATACACCTGCATCATGACGTAGCACACTTATCTCAGCGATACACCTGCATCATGACGTAGCACACTTATCTCAGCGATACACCTGCATCATGACGTAGCACACTTATCTCAGCGATACACCTGCATCATGACGTAGCACACTTATCTCAGCGATACACCTGCATCATGATGCGGATGTATCTCAGTGATACATCCGCATCATGACATAACATGCTTATCCCAGCGATACACCCGCATCATGACGTAGTACGCTTATCTCAGCGATACACCTACATCATGACGTAGCGCGCTTATCTCAGCGATACACCCGCATCATGACGTAGCACGCTTATTTCAGCGATACACCTACATCATGACGTAGCACGCTTATCTCAGCAATACACCTGCATCATGACGTAGTATGCTTATCTCAGCGATACACCCGCATCATGACATAGAACGCTTATCTCAGCGATACACCCGCATCATCACATAGCACGCTTATCTCCGCGATACACCCGCATCATGATGTAGCGTGCTTATCTCAGCGATACACCCGCATCATGATGTAGCGTGCTTATCTCAGCGATACACCTATATCATGATGTAGCGTGCTTATCTCAGCGATACACCTGCGTCATAACGTAGCAAGCTTATATCAGTGATACACCTGCAGCATGATGTAGCACGCTTATCTCAGTGATACACCTGCAGCATGATGTAGCGAGCTTATATCAGTGATACACCTGCAGCATGACGTAGCGCGCTTATCTCAGTGATACACCTGCAGCATGACCAGCGATACACCAGCTGCATGACGTAGCACGCTTATCTCAGCGATACACCAGCTGCATGACGTAGCATGCTTATCTCAGCGATACACCTGCTGCATGATGTAGCACGCTTATCTCAGCGATACACCTGCATCATGACGTAGCGCGCTTATCTCAGTGATACACCTGCAGCATGATGTAGCACGCTTATCTCAGCGATACACCTGCAGCATGACGTAGCATGCTTATCTCAGCGATACACCTGCAGCATGACGTAGCATGCTTATCTCAGCGATACACCTGCATCATGACGTAGCGCGCTTATCTCAGTGATACACCTGCAGCATGACGTAGCATGCTTATCTCAGCGATACACCTGCAGCATGACCAGCGATACACCTACAGCATGACGTATAATGCTTATCTCAGTGATACACCTACAGCATGATCACCGCTACACCTGCAGCATGACATAGCACGCTTATCTCAGTGATACACCTGCAGCATGACGTAGCACGCTTATCTCAGTGATACACCTGCAGCATGACCACCGCTACACCTGCAGCATGACTTAGCACGCTTATCTCATTGATACACCTGCAGCATGACCACTGCTACACCTGCAGCATGATGTAGCACGCTTATCTCATTGATACACCTGCAGCATGACCAGCGATACACCTGCAGCATGACGTAGCATGCTTATCTCAGCGATACACCTGCAGCATGACGTAGCGCACTTATCTCAGAGAAACACCTTCTATCAGGCCAAGTTGCACTAACCGCTGCTAGTACAGGGGTCTCCAATGCGGTGACCTTGGTCCTTTGTCTCCTAGCCCCCCTTTTCTGCAGCTGCCATTGCACCTACCATCTATAGCGCTTTCCAAGTCTATGTTACATGAACCAATGTTCTGTTCTCTTTGCAACTGATACAAACTTTTTTCTATCTGGTGCTAAGTAACAGTAGGTACAGTAACCTTCTCAATGCAGGCGTGAAGGCACTGAACCTACGAATGTCTCATGATTAGTGTCGACCGCAACACGTAGCGTCGCATGGAGACCAGACTGTGGGCAAACCACTGAGCAATGAATTTGGCAGCCTGTACTCCAGCTAGATATCTCTAGGTGCTTCCTACCTACGTTATTGTAACTCCGTGATCTACATCTCTGTAGGGAATGCTGGGCACTACTCTCCTTTGTCTGGATAAGGGGGAACCGCTTGTTTGATATCAGTGCTGGCCAGACTCCCCAGGGGCCACAGTGTCCACAGGGCGAGCGAGACCTTTCCCTGCTTGTAAAACCATTCACTTAGACTGGTGTATGTGGCAGGAGCCAAAGGTTGTCCTAGCTTTGCATCAATGGCTTCCCTGGGACCCGCGCCAGATCCCCCCAGCAAGCCCAGGCCCATCAGTACAGAAAGGTGCTCTTCACGGCATTCATACAATGGCATCTGTTAGCAGGGTGCTGGCGATTGCCATTTCATTACATGACTTTACCAATGGTCTGCCTGCCTTTCTTACCAGAAGTGGTATATTGGGTATTCATTATTTCTGTGACTGATCCAGTGAAGTTAATCAAATTATCATTTAAGAAGTTATGGATTGAATTATAACCTGGCCGCCAACTGGCTGGTCTACGCAGTGACTCCACATACAGATAGGTGTAAAGGGAAGGGAAGAAAATGTACAGATTTGTGTTTCCTTCTGCACATTCTGTCATCAAATTAATTCAATCCACAAAATCTCTCCTGTATTATGTATCCCCATGAGGCCCTTATGGAACAGTCTTGAGGTGAATTCCTTATGTATCAGGCTGCGGGGTGTATCCCTTATGTAACAGCCTGCAAGATGTATCCCTCATGTAACAGCCTGCCGGTTGTATCCCTTATGTATCAGCCTGCAAGCTGTATCCCTTTTTCCCTTAAATTCAAAGCAGCAATCATTTAAAAGACAAAACCCGGCAGGCTATGACATAAGGGGCAGATGTATTAAGAATCTGTGCTTCTCTGCCGTATAATAATACATTTGAAGCCTTTTGGATTCCAGTTATACGAGTGTGATAGTGTTATTGTGTCCTACTCACAATGCGCGCACAGCTGGCTATACAGAGATGATGCTGACATGTGATAGTAATTGGTACCTTTGTTCTGCTCCAGCAAACAGTCCTATGAGGTTCATTCTGACCCGTTTGCTCGCTGCATTTTAACGCAGCAGAACGAACGGGTCCCTGCTGCGCATGCGCTGGCGCCGTAGTGCACCGGCGCATACCAGACAACCAAAGGCCATAGCAGGGATGCGATTGCCTCTGCCTGATTGACCGGCAGAGGCGATCGCTGGGCGGGATGGGGCGGAACAGCGGCGTTTGGCCGCCGCTTCGTGGGTTTGGTCCGGCCAACGCAGGCGTGACCGGACTGAACGGGGGGGGGGGCACAGCAGCTGCGTGAAGTCACACGCAGCCGCTGCGGGCCGGGGAGCGATTAGTAGCTCCCGGTCAGCACGCTAAAGCTGCGCTGGCCGGGAGCTACTCTTGAAGTGCACGGGCATCGCCACTGTGCAATGGCTTTGCACTTCTGCGAGGGGAGGCCGGACTGACATGCGAGGCAGGCTAGCCCTGTGCTGGGCATCCCCCCAGCGAGCCTGAAGCCTCTACCACAGTAGCCTCATCACTGTTGTCCTGTACTGATTTCCAAGCCAAAGTCTAAAGCCCAATGTGACAATGTGGTAAAAGAAGAGATGCAAGACTGCACTGGGACACATTTCTCTCCTGCACACATAATGACGCTGTCTGCTTTGACTATTTAAGAATGTCAAATATATATATTTTTAAACAAATGTCATGTAAGTTACACACAGCATAGGTTACAGGGCGTGTATCCGCTGTAAGTTTAAGGCGGCGTAGGTGCCAGGGCGTGTATCTGCTGTAAGTTACACACAGCACAGGTGACAGCGTGTATACGCTGTAAGTTACACGCAGCGCAGGTGACAGGGCGTGTATCCGCTGTAAGTTACACACAGCGTAGGTGACAGGGCGTGTATCTGCTGTAAGTTTAAGGCGGCGTAGGTGCCAGGGCGTGTATCTGCTGTAAGTTACACACAGCACAGGTGACAGCGTGTATACGCTGTAAGTTACACGCAGCGCAGGTGACAGGGCGTGTATCCGCTGTAAGTTACACACAGCATAGGTGACAGGGCGTATATCCACTGTAAGTTGCACACAGCGTAGGTGACAGGGCGTGTATCCGTTGTAAGTTACACACAGCGTAGGTGACAGGGCGTGTATCCGTTGTAAGTTACACACAGCGTAGGTGACAGGGCGTATATCCGTTGTAAGTTACACACAGCGTAGGTGACAGGGCGTGTATCTGTTGTAAGTTACACACAGCGTAGGTGACAGGGCGTGTATCCGTTGTAAGTTACACACAGCGTAGGTGACAGGGCGTGTATCCGTTGTAAGTTACACACAGCGTAGGTGACAGGGCGTGTATCCGTTGTAAGTTACACACAGCGTAGGTGACAGGGCGTGTATCCGTTGTAAGTTACACACAGCGTAGGTGACAGGGCGTGTATCCGTTGTAAGTTACACACAGCGTAGGTGACAGGGCGTATATCCACTGTAAGTTACACACAGCGTAGGTGACAGGGCGTGTATCCGTTGTAAGTTACACACAGCGTAGGTGACAGGGCGTGTATCCGTTGTAAGTTACACACAGCACAGGTGACAGGGCGTGTATCTGCTGTAAGTTACACGCGGTGTAGGTGACCGGGCGTGTATCCGCTGTAAGTTACACACAGCGTAGGGACAGGGCGTGTATCCGCTGTAAGTTACACACAGCATAGGTGACAGGGCGTGTATCCGTTGTAAGTTACACACAGCGTAGGTGACAGGGCGTGTATCTGCTGTAAGTTTAAGGCGGCGTAGGTGCCAGGGCGTGTATCTGCTGTAAGTTACACACAGCACAGGTGACAGCGTGTATACGCTGTAAGTTACACGCAGCGCAGGTGACAGGGCGTGTATCCGCTGTAAGTTACACACAGCGGAGGTGACGGGGCGTGTATTTGCTGTAAGTTACACACAGCATAGGTGACAGAGTATGTATCCACTGTAAGTTACACACTGCGTAGGTGACAGGGCGTGTATCCGCTGTAAGTTACACACAGCATAGGTGACAGAGTATGTATCCACTGTAAGTTACACACAGTGTAGGTGACAGGGCGTGTATCCACTGTAAGTTACACACAGCATAGGTGACAGGGCGTATATCCACTGTAAGTTGCACACAGCGTAGGTGACAGGGCGTGTATCCGTTGTAAGTTACACACAGCGTAGGTGACAGGGCGTGTATCCGTTGTAAGTTACACACAGCGTAGGTGACAGGGCGTGTATCCGTTGTAAGTTACACACAGCGTAGGTGACAGGGCGTGTATCCGTTGTAAGTTACACACAGCGTAGGTGACAGGGCGTGTATCCGTTGTAAGTTACACACAGCGTAGGCGACAGGGCGTGTATCCGTTGTAAGTTACACACAGCACAGGTGACAGGGCGTGTATCTGCTGTAAGTTACACGCGGTGTAGGTGACCGGGCGTGTATCCGCTGTAAGTTACACACAGCGTAGGGACAGGGCGTGTATCCGCTGTAAGTTACACACAGCATAGGTGACAGGGCGTGTATCCGTTGTAAGTTACACACAGCGTAGGTGACAGGGCGTGTATCCGCTGTAAGTTTCAGGCGGCGTAAGTGCCAGGGCGTGTATCTGCTGTAAGTTACACACAGCGTAGGTGACAGGGCGTGTATCCGCTGTAAGTTATACACAGCGTAGTGACAGGGCGTGTATCCGCTGTAAGTTACACACAGCACAGGTGACAGGGCGTGTATCCAGTGTAAGTTACACACTGCATAGGTGACAGGGCGTGTATCCACTGTAAGTTACACACTGCGTAGGTGACAGAGCGTGTAGCTGCTGTAAATTACATGCAGTGTAGCTGACAGGGCGTGTATCCGCTGTAAGTTACACACAGCGTAGCTGACAGGGCGTGTATCTGCTGTAAGTTTAAGGCGGCGTAGGTGCCAGGGCGTGTATCTGCTGTAAGTTACACACAGCACAGGTGACAGCGTGTATACGCTGTAAGTTACACGCAGCGCAGGTGACAGGGCGTGTATCCGCTGTAAGTTACACACAGCGGAGGTGACGGGGCGTGTATTTGCTGTAAGTTACACACAGCATAGGTGACAGAGTATGTATCCACTGTAAGTTACACACTGCGTAGGTGACAGGGCGTGTATCCGCTGTAAGTTACACACAGCATAGGTGACAGAGTATGTATCCACTGTAAGTTACACACTGCGTAGGTGACAGGGCGTGTATCCGCTGTAAGTTACACACAGCGGAGGTGACGGGGCGTGTATTTGCTGTAAGTTACACGCAGCGTAGGTGACAGGGCGTGTATCCACTGTAAGTTACACACAGCATAGGTGACAGGGCGTATATCCACTGTAAGTTACACACAGCGTAGGTGACAGGGCGTGTATCCGTTGTAAGTTACACACAGCGTAGGTGACAGGGCGTGTATCCGTTGTAAGTTACACACAGCGTAGGTGACAGGGCGTGTATCCGTTGTAAGTTACACACAGCGTAGGTGACAGGGCGTGTATCCGTTGTAAGTTACACACAGCGTAGGTGACAGGGCGTGTATCCGTTGTAAGTTACACACAGCGTAGGTGACAGGGCGTGTATCCGTTGTAAGTTACACACAGCGTAGGTGACAGGGCGTGTATCCGTTGTAAGTTACACACAGCACAGGTGACAGGGCGTGTATCTGCTGTAAGTTACACGCGGTGTAGGTGACCGGGCGTGTATCCGCTGTAAGTTACACACAGCGTAGGTGACAGGGCGTGTATCCGTTGTAAGTTACACACAGCGTAGGTGACAGGGCGTGTATCCGTTGTAAGTTACACACAGCACAGGTGACAGGGCGTGTATCTGCTGTAAGTTACACGCGGTGTAGGTGACCGGGCGTGTATCCGCTGTAAGTTGCACACAGCGTAGGGACAGGGCGTGTATCCGCTGTAAGTTACACACAGCATAGGTGACAGGGCGTGTATCCGTTGTAAGTTACACACAGCGTAGGTGACAGGGCGTGTATCCGTTGTAAGTTACACACAGCGTAGGTGACAGGGCGTGTATCCGTTGTAAGTTACACACAGCGTAGGTGACAGGGCGTGTATCCGTTGTAAGTTACACACAGCGTAGGTGACAGGGCGTATATCCACTGTAAGTTACACACAGCGTAGGTGACAGGGCGTGTATCCGTTGTAAGTTACACACAGCGTAGGTGACAGGGCGTGTATCCGTTGTAAGTTACACACAGCGTAGGTGACAGGGCGTGTATCCGTTGTAAGTTACACACAGCGTAGGTGACAGGGCGTGTATCCGTTGTAAGTTACACACAGCGTAGGTGACAGGGCGTGTATCCGTTGTAAGTTACACACAGCGTAGGTGACAGGGCGTGTATCCGTTGTAAGTTACACACAGCACAGGTGACAGGGCGTGTATCTGCTGTAAGTTACACGTGGTGTAGGTGACCGGGCGTGTATCCGCTGTAAGTTGCACACAGCGTAGGGACAGGGCGTGTATCCGCTGTAAGTTACACACAGCATAGGTGACAGGGCGTGTATCCGTTGTAAGTTACACACAGCGTAGGTGACAGGGCGTGTATCCGCTGTAAGTTTCAGGCGGCGTAAGTGCCAGGGCGTGTATCTGCTGTAAGTTACACACAGCGTAGGTGACAGGGCGTGTATCCGCTGTAAGTTATACACAGCGTAGTGACAGGGCGTGTATCCGCTGTAAGTTACACACAGCACAGGTGACAGGGCGTGTATCCAGTGTAAGTTACACACTGCATAGGTGACAGGGCGTGTATCCACTGTAAGTTACACACTGCGTAGGTGACAGAGCGTGTAGCTGCTGTAAATTACATGCAGTGTAGCTGACAGGGCGTGTTTCCGCTGTAAGTTACACACAGCGTAGCTGACAGGGCGTAAATCCGCTGTAAGTTACACACAGTGTAGGTGACAGGGTGTGTATCTGCTGTAAGTTACACACAGCACAGGTGACAGGGCGTGTATCCAGTGTAAGTTACACACAGCACAGGTGACAGGGCGTGTATTCACTGTAAGTTACACACAGGGGTATATTTACTAAGGTCCCGATTGATAGTGTATGAGCTTCCTTTAAATGGCAAATATATATTGATTCAAGCTTTTTCACATTTAACAAAGATATTTACTGTTAATCACAAAATGAGTTGATATGTCCTTAAGAAAAATGTGCAGAGCTGGTTAGAATATTGTATTTGCTGAATAATCTTGTTTTAAGGCATGACTTGTACAAGACAAATGCAACATTAAATGTATTGGAAATGTATCTAAGACGGACAAAGCAACACCAGATATATCCAAGGCTAATTGAGAAGAATAAAGAAAGAAATCTTTTGAGTTTATGTCCGAAAGACTGATAAACGAAATAATAACCATTTTCAAGGCTGTCCTAGTTGCCACTTCTAACATTGTATGACAATCGATGTATTCAAGACATACATGGTGTATTCTGATTGGCTAAAATGTATTGGCAAGCATAAACCCTTTGTGTTCAAGCTATAAATAATAAAGCCATGACGGCCCTCGAGCGGGTCACTTATGATTTGCTTCGATTACGCATAAATTTGTGTCATCTTATCATTCATTGACCTCCAACCGGTTGCTAAAGGAGAACAGCATTCTGACTGATGACTGAAGAGAGTTCATAATCCGACCTGAATAGATTTATTACCCTATCATTTGGGGGCATCGCCCGGGATATTCCAGCATCTCCTCCACTGGCAATAAATCCTCTGATCTTTCAGGAACCGCTGATAACAAAAAAAAACCGGTAAGTGAGATTTATTGTGTAGATTTCTACCTGCTCACTTGAACTCAGCGCTTCCTGTGTAAATCAAGGGGAAGTCCAGTCGAGAAGGTCAGAGAATATCTTAAAGAGCCCAGCGTCAGTCAGAAGAATTTTTTTTTTTAAGGTACCATACATGTATGTTATATTGTTGAATTATGTTATATAGTTGAATTATGTTATATTGTTGGATTGTGGGTAAATAATTTCAGATAATTTGTCACATGTGCACAGGGGTAATTAATCAAGTATGCAGAAAACCTTAAATTGTGCAAATACTGATGTGTGTTTGTTGAGAAAATAGAGCCGTTTTATAAAAGTGGCGCATGGCCAAGATATGTTCTAATGCTGATAACCAGTTTGAATTGATAAATAACCAAAGAGGTATATGCAAATCTTGTACCTGTGTTGTTGTGTTAAGAAAATACGAAGGGTCTGTAGCACCAAGATTGCTGGCAATTACAAGCACTGAAGTCTCATTTGGTTATGTGGAAAATGATGATGAATTTTATTGTACAAAAGGTTGTCATTTAAAAAAAAAAAAAGAGAATTGTTGGAACATTACATTAAGAATGATTGATTTAACATCATAACCTATTGGCCTAGGAATCACATAATCCCAGGTCTAAGACCCATGTGCCGTGCAGTCTCAAACAGCTGCCGTGCACGCAGATAACAGATATAGGATTTACTGTCATCTTTGTTTTTGTATCCTTGCACTGTTATATGTACTCTGTCAATATGCTTTTGAAAAGGTGGGGGGGAGTCGGGTTGTCTGCTGAATAATGAAACTAGAGTCTCCTACACACACTGATAGGTATTTCTAAGCATTCCCGGTGTTAGCTGTTACTTTCTGAAGAGAAACAAGCATTAAACTACAACAGGGATACTGATACAAGCAGGAGTCCATATAGGCAGGGGGATAGACCCTTGGAGTAACTTAAGACGCATCTCAGTGATCCAGAAGAAATAATCTATTATGCAGGTCTCACTTGGGGAGCAGTCTCCACCAACACAGGCAACACTACAACCCCAGTCATTTGTCCACAGACGGATTGAAGAAGCTCTTTTAGAGATTCTTTAACAGGAGATTTTAATTCCCTAATAAGGAGTTATTAAAATACCACATCAGGATGGGTTCAAACCCGTGGATATTGTTAATAACAGGTAGGGTAATGAATCTCTGAAAGGAATTTCAAAGGAGCAGGCTTCCCGTCAGGGGGGGACACTTGACCTAGATAGAGATTCTTTAAAAGGAGATTTTAAGTCCCTCAAAAGGAGTTATTAAAATACCACATCAGGAGGGGTTCCGCGCACGTTCACCCAGGCATGGGAGCGCGGTCTGTAAAGATGTCAGGGCCCGACAAACCCGTGGATATTGTTAATAACAGGGAGGGTAATAAATTTCTGAAAGGAATCATAATAGTAGAGATCAAGCATCCATCTGGATCACTGAAGCACAAGCAAGATGAAAGAAAGTGTTATTTCTGCAAGAAAAAAGGACATTTCAAGAAGAATTGCAGAAAATACAAGAAATGGTGTGAAAACCAGCAAGAAAAACCTAAAGCATAACTGAGACCTAGTCCAGCAACAGCACCTCCACACTATACCCCACCCCTATACCCAGACATGCATGCACACCAAGGTACCCCTAGTATGAACAGAATGCAATTACCTACAAGCTCACTAAAAGTGAAATTAAAAAGATACGAGCAAGGTTAAAAGAGTGACGAATAATCAGCCCTATCTTAGAAGGATCTGTGGTTGAAAATCCGAATGATTTACCTGAGCTATGTGTACAGAGTATGCCCCAGTGTCCTGGTACTTCATCACAAGAAACCCCAACAAGGTTAAAGCAAAGAAATTTTCTACCTAATGCTTCCCTCATGTTTAAACGAGTGGTAGACACCTGCAATCAAGCTGAGTCCAGTAAACAATTGTCCACAATCAGGGACTATAGGCAGCAGGGTGCAATTCAGGCAGAGAGGAGAAACAAGGGATCAAGACACAGCCTCTACAGCTTTTAATGCCCAGGTGCATAATGTACAGAATAAACTGACATATTTTCCAGAAAGATTGTGTCCGGTATGTCAGTTTTGCGTTCCAGAAGGATATGAACATTGCCCAAATTGTGGAAACTGTATTTCACACCATGAACCACCATGCCAAGATATCTATGCGACTAGAAATACTGAAAGACGGTCATCATTGCCTGTTTCTCTGTATCCAGCACAAGTACAGAAAATACGCAACCCAGATAATGCAGCCAGGACGAACGAACCATACATCGTACAGAGCCAACACCACAAACCATGGTATGGCAATGACCTCGCAAATATAGTTGCAGAGTCCCCAGATCCTAGATAAAACCCAATAGCAGTTTATGCCTATATGGAAAGAATTCAAACCATATGGACACCGGCATGGGTCGACTACCACCAGTTGTGTGAGGCTATACTAGGACCAGCAACTGCCCAAACAGTAAGCACCATGTTAAAAGCAGATGCAGTAGATGATTGCCCAGCCATAACGGACGTTCCGACAGAGAAAAATAGAACAACGTTTGAAAGTGGAAAGATGTACATGACAAGACTTAAGAGATGGTGTCATGCACAGACACTCAGAGCACCAGCAGCCCCAGACTTGAAACAGGAAAAGACTGAGTCCATCAGAACTTACTATGATAAAGTCACTATACGACACACAAGATGATAGAATATGAAGGTGTGCAACTCCTGTGTCGACAACAGTGTACTCAGTCACCACTGGCAGTTCGATAAAAGTGACTTTACCCACAGGAGACCCAAGGGTTTCAAGAGCTGTTTTTATGCACAACCAGATTCCTCTACGTTTAAGTACAGATCAAGCCATTGCAACGACTGGATTGGGAGGTTAAGCCCTACCCCTGCAAGAAAGCAAAGATGTAACCTGAAATACAAGCTGCTATACAAGACTATCTCTCACTGGAAAAGTAAGACAAAGAGGAACAACAACTCCCAGCATAAACATCATTACGTTAAACACGAGCCTGGGTGGACTTGGACTAAGAAAATGACATGCCAGCAGCAGTGAGAAAGAATATGCAAGTTAAGAAGGACAAAGAAAGACATCTGACAAGTGGTCAGTACTACCTGGCAAGATTACAGAGATAATGCCATGATTTAAAGCAACAGAAGCTCTGGGATTTAAAGCAAATAATAAGGAACAAGACAGAAAAAAGTTCCAGAAAACAAATGAATGATGCTTCTTCTGCCAATATGAAGTACAAGCTTCTTCAGGTACTCCCCAGTGAACAGAATGTCTCCAGAAGAAACAGCAGAAGGTATGATTACAGTCACCTTGCCCACTGGAGAAATACGTTTGTGCCTAATGAATACTGGAGCCAGCACACGCAGAAGACAGCAGAGGGAGATACCACAAGAACTGATGATATCAGAAATTCTTAAAGGGACAGGAGATGAGAGAAATGCAGTCACCAATACCAGCCCAATTCTTGACCTTGGAGTACATGTCCAGTGACTTTGCTGAAGCACAATGTACTAAAGCTTATCTAAGGAGAATACAGTACACACCAGCAGAAGTTTAACTTTCCAGCAACTTATCAAAGGAAAGAACAAAAAAAAAAAAAAGCCATTTAGAAGCAAGTTAAAACAGAAGTTCAGTATTGGCTCATTCCCGCAGTACCAGTTGTAGAAGAAAGGAAGCAATACTACTGGACCAGAATAGCCCTGTGGAGGGGCTATATCACCAAGTGATATATCCACAAAACACACAGCTAAATACAGGATGTGAATGAACTGCTGATTGCCACCACTACTAAAAGAAGCACCAAGAAGGGGCAGTGTCCTTAGTGAAGTTTCTGGAAGAACAAGACTGCAGAGCCTCAGAAGGAGAAATTGCAGCTAGTCAAGCAAGAGTTAATCTTCCTAGGACACTCAAGGTACCAGACATCTAACAAAAGTGAAAAGGAAAAGATTCAGACTGCAAGCTAAGATGCCAACTAGTGTCAAGCAAGTCAGATGATCATTCCTGGGCCTAGTAGGACACTACGGAACACGGATACCTCTAGCACCAGTCTACATGCAAGCATTGTATGACAACACTGAAAGGGAGGAGGGTCCGCATCCTACATACAGCAACAGATGAATTAAGCTTTTGAATAGTTGGAAACAGCAGTTGCCTCATCTCAAGCCCTAGAACTACCTGACTATTAAAGAAGGAGGCCATACATAGAAGTCCTTATGCAAAATCATGGACTGAGGTGAAGACCAGTGGCCTACAACTTAAGCAAACTTGACAGCGGTAATCAAAGAGCACCTACCGGCATCAGAGCAGTGATAGCAGCAACAGCCCTAGAAGAGTATAAGAGCACAGGCATAGTGCTGAATCATGAACTTATCATCCAGGGTCCACATGCAGGTACAGAGAAGCTTCAACAAGCAAGAACCAAACACCTGTCAGTGGCAAGGCTGACCATGTATGAAGTAGCACTGCCAAAATGCGACAAGTAACCATCAGAAGATGTATTATCCTCAACGCAGCAACCCTTTTCCAACATTAATCAATAAAGGTGTTGAATCTCAAGATTCAAAAGGAGGGACAATTACCCCAAGGCAGGAGCCGCTAGTCTATCAGATTTCTCAGAGGCAATGGCATTAATCCTGCAGAAATGGAGACCACACTTTACAGACACCCAGTTAGTTCAATATGTCGATGATATGCTTATTGCTGCACAGACAGAAGAGAAGTGCAAAAAGGAAACAGTATCACTACTCATCTTTTTGGTAGAAGAAGATTGCAGAGTGTCAAAAGACAAGCTTCAGCTAGTACAGAAAAAAGTTGTCTTCTTAGGACACTGCATATCTCAAGGAACAAGGCATCTTACTGATGAAAGAACAAAGGCAATAACTCAAGCAAAAACCCCAAGAACATTAAATGAAATCAGAGCTTTTCTGGGCCTTATTGGTTATTGCAGAGAATGGATTCCCTCGGCCTCATTACTGATGCAGCCCCTATATGAATTAATAAAAAAGGAGGCGTCAGCAGAAAACAGGGACACCATTGAAGAAGCAGTAAGACAACTAAAGCAAGCCATAATCACAGCCCCAGCATTGGGATTGCCTGATTACAAAAAAGCCTTTTAACCTATTCTGCCATGAAAACAGAGGACATTCTTTAGGGGTGCTCACCCAGAAATACGGACCAAAACAAAGACCAGTGGCATACTATTCAGCCCAGCTGGATTCGATTATCTGAGGAGCACCATCCTGTGTCCGAGCAGTGGCAGCAGCAGCAATAATGAAGGAAAAGGTGACAGACATCATTGTGTTTGATCATCCACTGTGTATACAAGTACCGCATGCTGTAACAGAAAAGCATCTTTCTGCAGCCAGACTTACCAAATATGAAGTGATTGCCTAGCCCTCATGGAATTAGAGACTTTACCTCTTCCTAATGTCCAAGATACACCATTGGACAATCCAGACATGAACCTGTTCGTCGATGGATCAAGATATTATGATAATGGATCCCCAAAGACAGGATATGCAGTAACAACTGAAACTGAAGTCATAGACTCTGGAGCATTGCTACCAAGTATGTCAGCACAAGAAGCAGAACTCATAGCAATGACCAAAGCCTGCATACATGCTGAAAACATGACAGCTAACATCTAGTCCCAAGATTACGCTGTTATATGGAAAAGTAGGGACTTCAAAAGTGCAAACGGAAAACCCATCAAACATGCCAGTTTGATTATGGAACTCTTGGAATAATCAAGGTACAAGCACATACTAAGAGCCAAACCATGGAAGCTAAAGGAAATGCATTTGCAGATGCAGAAGCCAAGAGAATTGCCTTACAATCAAAAGAACTTGAGCAAGTCTTAGTGGCTCAAGATGTGAAGCAAATGCCTAGTGAACAGGAGCTGATCAAAATTCAACAACAAGCATCACAAGGAGAAAAGGAGAAATGGAGACGATTGGGGGCAGAAGATGAACATGGACTTTGGAAGTCAAGAGAATTGAAGTACTGTCTACCAGCAGCTCTATTTCCACCTATGTTACAAGTAGCTCATGGACAAGTACACCATTCAAAGGAAGCCACGGTGAATAGAGTACAAGAGCATTGAATAGCTCCAGGCTTCAATAAAGCTGCAACAAACTTTGTAGCAGGATGCTGGATCTGTGGAATTAGCAATCCAGGACAAAGAACCAAGACACCTCTAGGAACTATACCCAAAGCCTTTTACCCATTCCAGAGACTACAAATTGACTATATACAGTTGCCACGAAGCAGTCCATATGAATATGTACTAGTAGCAACGGACATGTTTAGTCACTGGGCCGAAGCCTGGCCAGTAAGCAAAGCCACAGCAAAAACCACTGCAAAGAAACTGATAGCAGAAGTAGTATGTAGATTTGGGATACCTGAGGTTATAGAATCAGATAGAGGTAAACATTTCACAAGAGAAGTCATGCAGCATATAATGAAAGATTTGGGGGTACAGCAGGCCTTCCATGTGCCTTACCAGCCCCAGGCGAGTGGGAGGGGGGACATCTGAACTTTGACCTTAAGCTAAAACTACAGAAAATGACAGAAACCAAAAGAACTTGTCCAGAATGCCTACCTATAGTCTTGTTTAATATTAGGACCACACCCATGAAACCTAGTAAACTGACTCCATATGAAATAGTGTTTGGGTCAGCTCTAAGAACAGGTTGTTATTATCCACAACAATTACAACATAATCATGATGATTTTTACAGGTTATGTACAGGAGGTCTGTAAAACATTGACTAACCTCCATTGCCGAGTGTTTTCTTCCATTCCAGACCCAGAAGGATCAGCTACGCATAAGCTAAATCCAGGGGATTGGGTCTATTTAAAGAGACATGTGAGAAAGACCTTTGAACCACGATATGATGGTCCATATCAAGTGCTGCTAACCATGTCTACCTTAAATTAAGGTGAAAGGTCGTGATATTTGATTACGTGCATCCCACGTGAAGAAGTTGACAGTGACTCTCCAGCCAGAAGAATTAAGTTGCTTATCCTTTGATTGTTGTTAGGGGTAATCCCCAAGGTTTGGACTATAAGTCCAGGGGACTGGTTTACTGAAAGAGAATAGTTCAGGCCTAGATAGTGTAGGTAGATATTAGGGAGAAAAGGTGGAATCAAAAAGAGGGGAAATGATAGTGTATGAGCTTCCTTTAAATGGCAAATATATATTGATTCAAGCTTTTTCACATTTAACAAAGATATTTACTGTTAATCACAAAATGAGTTGATATGTCCTTAAGAAAAATGTGCAGAGCTGGTCAGAATATTGTATTTGCTGAATAATCTTGTTTTAAGGCATGACTTGTACAAGACAAATGCAACATTAAATGTATTGGAAATGTATCTAAGACGGACAAAGCAACACCAGATATATCCAAGGCTAATTGAGAAGAATAAAGAAAGAAATCTTTTGAGTTTATGTCCGAAAGACTGATAAACGAAATAATAACCATTTTCAAGGCTGTCCTAGTTGCCACTTCTAACATTGTATGACAATCGATGTATTCAAGACATACATGGTGTATTCTGATTGGCTAAAATGTATTGGCAAGCATAAACCCTTTGTGTTCAAGCTATAAATAATAAAGCCATGACGGCCCTCGAGCGGGTCACTTATGATTTGCTTCGATTACGCATAAATTTGTGTCATCTTATCATTCATTGACCTCCAACCGGTTGCTAAAGGAGAACAGCATTCTGACTGATGACTGAAGAGAGTTCATAATCCGACCTGAATAGATTTATTACCCTATCACGATTTTGACCGAGATGGTGTTTTTTCTTCAAAGTGTCATCTCGGGAATTTACTAAACTCAAATCACGGCAGTGATGAGGGCATTCGTATTTTTTTGAAAGTCCAAGGGTAAAAATACGATTGAATACACCTTCGGTCAAACGCGGCTGTTTAGGTATGGTTCTCGGTCATTTACTAACCATTCGTATTTGTAATCTGTACCGTGAAAATGCATTTGCGTCCGTAAAAAAATACAAATCGTAAAAAAGTCCTAAAAAAAGTAGACCTGCTTTTGATAAGCGTGTTTACATGTGTATTCAATTATCCATTAGTCACACCTGAATTTTTGGCCCTTTAAAAGGGTCCCAAGCACATTTTGACCAGCTCTCACTCTGAAATGGCTGCTGCCGTGTGTAGTACAGATTTATTGTTTGCTGGGGGATACCTGAGACTGCTCCATGAGGCGACAATAAATCAGGGCCAGGTAAGTCAACATGGTCAGCAGGTTGTACAGGTGCCGCGGAGGCTGCGCAGGCCTCGTTTTTTTAGGGGTCGTTTAAACTTAAACGCATTGTCCGATGATAGGGTCATACAGATGTTTCGGCTATATAGCAACATTTTCCGTCTGTATGACCTTGTCAAACTGGACCTAGACCCTGAGACAGCACGCTCTCGCTCTGTCTCAGGCCTGCACAAACTCCTGGCTGTGTTGCACTTTATGGCTACTGGGAGCTTCCAGGCTGTGACAGGCGATGTAATTGGTATCTCACAGCCCACCTTTTCCAAATATTTAAATCAGGTGAGTTGAAACATACATACACGTCTATGTCTAAGTGTTGCTTCTGTTATGTGTTATAACACAGTATTGTATTGATTACAGATCATGACACTCACCTTATATTTTGTAATGTCCACTCAGGTTTTGGATGTGTTGGAACCGCATATAGATGCCTCTATCTGCTTCCCTACCCAGGAGTCGCAGTGGCATGCAGTCAGGGTAGCTTTCTATGAGCTTGCTGGCATGCCCAATGTGCTGGGTGCCATAGATTGCACACACGTTGAGCTGAGACCACCTAGGGGCAGGCAATATGTTTTCACAAACAGACATTTTCGCCAATCCACTAATGTGCAGGTGGTTTGTGATGCAAATCTCAAAATTATGAGTGTGGTTGCAGGTTACCCTGGCGGCTGCCATGACTCCTTCATCCTCAGTCAGTCATCACTGTTTGATAAGTTTGAGGACGGACAAATGCCTGATGGCTGGCTGCTGGGTATGTTCCAAGTGTGTTGTGTGTATGTGTGGTAACTTCAAGCTCCTGATTTTTGTATGTGTTTTACCATAATCCACATGTCCTAATGTTGGCTATATCTGTATTTCAGGTGATGGTGGTTATGGCTGCTACTCTTGGCTCCTTACTCCATTGTCCCAACCTGATTCTCCTGCTGAACACAATTTTAATAATGCACATAAGTCTACGCGGAATGTGATAGAAAGATGTTTTGGGGTGCTGAAATCTAGGTTTCGGTGTCTTGATAAGTCTGCTGGGCTTTTGTTGTATAGTCCCTCAAAGGTGACTAGGATTGTGTTCTGCTGCTGTTTTCTTCATAATCTGTGTTTGAGTCAACATCTGCCACATGTTGGTGATGAAGAAAACAGCCAGCAAGTAGGTGAGTTAGAAACATCTGGTGACAGTGTGAGTACAGATGCAGGGAGGCAGGTAAGGCAAGAAGTGATTCGGCGTTATTTTACCGGTAAGTATTATTGAGTTATAAATAACCTTGCCTAACCACTTTTTAAAAATTTATTGTAGGTGTGAATGTTGTTTGTGTAGCGTTAATGTTTGTTAATTATACTGTTCTTTACAGTTATACTGTTATTTGAATAACTTACACTGTCACTCATTAGCACATTAAACCATACACATATTGCGTGTAAAATAATGTTTTGCTTGGACACAGGCATTTTTGGTGTAACAATTCCAAAAAATGTATTTTGTAACAACCATTTCATGCATCCTTCAATTTTTTTTTATTTTTTTTTGTGTGCAGGGTGCAGAGGATTGACCTGGTTCGTTGGTCCGTGTTCTGCTGGAGCGTCTAACAGGGGAGGTAACTGGTGTCTGGCTTGGTGTTGTAGTTCCGGAGCTTGAGCTGATTTGTTGGGATGCCAACACATTAATGCTTTGGCTGAGGTTGTGTATGCTTGCAGTCAGTTGGGTATTTGTGGCAGTGTTGCTGGCAATAATTCTGGAGAGGTTTTCGTTTATCAGTTGGTTGTGTTGTATTATTTGTATGAGGGATTGTTGCTGCCGCTGTTGTTCATCCATGATTCTGACTAAATTGGCTTGCATTTGACTGTTGTCTGCCCTCATCTGCTCCATTGAATTGGCAATTCTGCCAACCTGAACTATCAGTCTGCCTGAGTTCCGACTGAGGCGAGGAAGATGATGGGGCAGACTGGCAAGGTATTGGGTGTGGGTGTTCAGGCAGGCATAGTGTTATGCCTGTTGTGTGGCCCAACTGCTCCAAAACTCAGGGGCCATTTGTTGCTGGGGTGGTGTTGGCCTCAATTGGGGGCTATGGGATGTTTGGGGTGATTGTGTTATGTCCTGCTGCGTGGTTGGCTGGGTAGGATCGATGGGCTGCAGGTGTAGTGTGTAGGTAGGCTGCTGGTCACTTTCCTGCTGGGCGTCCTCGTCCATGATGGGTGGTTCTGTATGGGGTTGATAACAGCCACTATTTAGTTTTGAAAATATTTATTTGCTTGACGTAAACATGCCTTACTTAATAATATTCATGTTGAAAATGAAACAGAGATTGTGGGCTAAAATTACCTAGGAATCTTACCTTTTTTTACACATATGTGGCTTCTAACTTTCCATACTCAATTGAAAAATGAATTCGGGTATTGTCGGACTCTGTGCCATGATGAATGTGCAAACACGAAGAACTGTCGCCATTTTAAATTAATGCATTTACAGATTGTGTATGACCCTTCCTTTTGTTAAACACACACAATACATTAAATGTGTTTTGGAACACACTCACAAATTGATCAAGGCAGTCAGTGTTGTGTGGGCAAATTACACCAAAGAAATAAAGCACACATTTCTCTGAAAAAAACCATGGCCCTCATTCCGAGTTGATCGGTCGCAAGGCGAATTTAGCAGAGTTACACACGCTAAGCCGCCGCCTACTGGGAGTGAATCTTAGCTTCTTAAAATTGCGAACGATGTATTCGCAATATTGCGATTACTAACTACTTAGCAGTTTCAGAGTAGCTCCAGACTTACTCTGCCTGTGCGATCATTTCAGTGCTTGTCGTTCCTGGTTGACGTCACAAACACACCCAGCGTTCGCCCAGGCACTCCCACCGTTTCTCCGGCCACTCCTGCGTTTTTTCCGGAAACGGTAGCGTTTTCAGCCACACGCCCCTGAAACGCTGTGTTTCCGCCCAGTAACACCCATTTCCTGTCAATCACATTACGATCGCCGGAGCGAAGAAAAAGCCGTGAGTAAAAATACTTTCATCATAGTAAAGTTACTTGGCGCAGTCGCAGTGCGAACATTGCGCATGCGTACTAAGCGGATTTTCACTGCGATGCGATGAAAAATACCGAGCGAACAACTCGGAATGAGGGCCCATGTAAATGTCTTAAGGTGGCCTATGTTTAGAAATGTTGATGTTGTCCATGGCAAACAATTGGATTCTAGATTTAAATTTTGTTGCTGTTTATTGTTTAATTTTTAGGAATATTACATGGTTGCTATGGGCAACATCACATCTGAAAATGTAACTGCAAAAATGACCAAAAAACCATGTGCTTGTTGTGTGTGATTATTGCCTGTAATAAGAATTAACCCAAATTTAATATTTTTGCCAGTACACAAACAGTGGTGCAGATGAATTAACCAGGAGAAGGCCTAAGGATTTGTTAAACCAGTGATATGTGCAAGGTGATAAAGGCACAAGCCAAACAGGGACGTTCAGGTTTTTTACAGTTAGGATCTGTTTTGCTTCTGCCTTGATCACTTTGCACATATCAGTGGTTTATCACTTCATTATGCCTTATCCAGGTTAATTCATAGACCACACTGTTTTAAATTTTTGTTACAATTAACTTATATGTTTACTCACCAGACAGCTGAGGCGATTGTGGATCCTCGCTTTGTGGACTCGCCAAAATTGCTTGTGGTGGCAGGGACAACACTGCAGAGATGCGCCGTTGGGGTGGTGATGATGGAGCAGCAGATTCAGCCTCAAGACGGCGTCTCTTGGTTGGCCTCCTAGGCACAGTCACCGAGCCCTGTGATGGGCGTCTTAGTGGAGGGGGGTTTGCAGAAGAAGAACCTATGTGATAAGATAAACATTAACATTTTGTGCTTCTATGTGTTTGCTGAATATGTGAATACAGTGAATTCTTACCTGCATTCCCACCATCTGCATCACTTGGCAGTGTTGGCTGTGGCCTGGCTGTGCTGCTTCTCTGGCGTACTGTAAAAATAAGAAGAATTACCTTATGGACATACTTTTATTTAACAATGTTTTCTGAAAATCCTTCTTGTGATGTAAACATCTGGAACCTGATGATAAGTAAACTAAACGATGCTTAAGCTTTTCTGGCTGACTTCATTGGGTGTGTAAACTTTAAATAAGAATAAAATTCTCTAATTAATCCATACACAAAGCCAAATAATGCACAATATTCTAATGAATAAAAATCAAATCACATAGCTTGACACAACCACAATATTGCACGCTAAGGTACCAATTTCCATTCTACAAATACAACACTAGGCTCAAATATCTGCTCAAAAATGTATCTAATATTTCACAAAAACACAAAAAAAACCCACAAAGGACAACCCACAACAACACACAATAAACAAAAATCCAAATAAATCTATTTGTTTTCTAAATATACTAACAACATATCCAACACACTTCTTTTAAATACACCTAGAAAGATTTAGTACTGATATAAAATGGAAGGAAAAGGGCAAGGCAACCAGATTACAAAACCAAAAAACAAACAAAAAAAAACAAATTAATATTAACACTACATCAGTCATGGACAACCTGGGGCTCTCAAGATGTAGTAAAACTACACATACCAGCATGCACTGCAACAGATGTAGCATTCACTAATAACAAAACTGAGGCAATGCATGATGGTACTTGTAGTTTGCCAACACCTGTAGAGCCACAGGTTGGCCAGGCCTGCACGACATCACCAACACATTGTAACAATTAACAAACTGACAAACACAATTAGCTTGATTAAATTACAATCAACAAAGGACAACACACAGATGTTTACACTTTTATTAAAAAAACAACAACTCACCATACTGCCTTGGCCGGTCAGAATCCCGGACATGAGTCGCACCAACCACTTCTGGCGGAATAAGTGAACGCACAGGCTCCTCCCAATTGCGGTAAGATGCACGGAAGGGGTGTCCACCCCCGGTTTGGCGGGCTGATTTGGCCTCCTTGGCCATCTTTGCCTTGACACGGCGCTTTATGTCATAAAAGCGCTTGCGACACGTGTCCTCGGTCCGCCTCACCACACCCTCACTATTCACAGCCGCAATGACCTTCCCCCACAGAACAGACTTCCTACGTGTGGACACCTTGGCAGCATCATGGCCAAACAACTGCCGATGATGCCTCATCAGCTCCCGCACCTAAGCCATATTTTCTGAATAGCTGAATTTCACATTGCGGCCAGTCTTTGTAGTGGTGAGTGGCTGCGGAGCCACAACAACATCACTATCACTGGAGGCCGCAGCAGCAGCCACCCCCTCCTCCTCACTAACCTCCTCCACCTCACTCACCTCCTCCCTCTCACTAACCTCCTCCACCTCACTCACCTCCTCCCTCTCACTCACCTCCTCCACCTCACTCACCTCCTCCACCACACTGACCTCTGACTGGGACATAATCCAGACAAACTACAAATAACACTGAAAAAGAAAAACACAAAACACACTCCTCCACTACCACTACACACCACACACCCAACACACACACTCACTCACTCACTCACAAACAATGACAATAGACTTGAAAAAAAAAACAACGACAAAAAAGAAGACAAACTTTAAAATAACTACACAACAAGTATGACAAGACTACTTACACACACAGTACAGCACTCAACAATCGCAAAAAAAACCAACAAATCCACCAAATTCTCCACAAAACTCACCAGCTCCTAACACACCTTCCTCTCACCTCTCCACTAGCTAAACCCACGAGGTGCGGACGGTTTGGGGCGTTTTTATAGTAATGTGCACAGACACTCCTCCATCACGAATCAAACCAATCACGGACGAGTGACAAAAACGAAACTTAGGAAAAAAACGCGTCCGGGAACGGAGAAACACTGCCGTAACCGAAATGTGACGCAGTCGTAACAAAAACCGCAGAACACGGCCGACAAACCTCTAAATCGGCCGCATTATACCTTACAAAACCACGAATGACATCGACATCGTAAAACACGAAAAATACAAATACGACAGCTTAGTAAATGAGGCGTAACAAATTCAAAAAGTTGCACAAATACACTTTCGATGACATTCGTGATGATTCTCACTCCAAATCGGTACTAATACGAATCTTAGTAAATAAACCCCACAGTGTAGGTGACAGGGCGTGTATCTGCTGTAAGTAAAACAGTCTAGGTGACAGGGTGTGTATCTGCTGTAAGTTACACACAGCACAGGTGACAGGGCGTGTATCCGCTGTAAGTTACACAGAGAACAGGTGACAGAGCATGTATCCACTGTAAGTTACACACAGCGTAGGTGACAGGGCGTGTATCCGCTGTAAGTTACAGGTGGCGTAGGTGCCAGGGCGTGTATCCGCTGTAAGTTACACGCGGCGTAGGTGACCTGGCGTGTATCAGCTGTAAGTTACAATAAGCGTAGGTGACAGAGCGTGTATCCGCTGTAAGTTACAGGCGGCGTAGGTGCCAGGGCGGGTATCCGCTGTAAGTTACACGTGGCGTAGGTGACCTGGCATGTGTCTGCTGTAAGTTACAATAAGCGTAGGTGACAGGGCATGTATCCACTGAAAGTTACAAACAGCGTAGGTGACAGGGCGTATATCCGCTGTAAGTTACACACAGCGTAGGTGACAGGGCGTGTATCCGGGTGACAGGGTGTGTATCTGCTGTAAGTTACACACAGCACAGGTGACAGGGCATGTATCCGCTGTAAGTTACACACCGCGTAGGTGACAGGGCATAAATCCGCTGTAAGTTACACACAGTGTAGGTGACAGGGTGTGTATCCGCTGTAAGTTACACACAGCGTAGGTGAGAGGGCGTGTATCCGCTGGATGTAAAACACAGTGTAGGTGACAGGGCGTGTATCTGCTGTAAGTTACACACAGCACAGGTGACAGGGCGTGTATCCACTGTAAGTTACACAGAGCACAGGTGACAGGGCGTGTATCCGCTGTAAGTTACACACAGCACAGGTGACAGGGCGTGTATCCGCTGTAAGTTACACACAGAGTAGGTGCCAGGGCGTGTATCCGCTGTAAGTTACACACAGCACAGGTGACAGGGCGTGTATCCGCTGTAAGTTACACACAGAGTAGGTGCCAGGGCGTGTATCCGCTGTAAGTTACACACAGCACAGGTGACAGGGCGTGTATCCGCTGTAAGTTACACACTGCATAGGTGACAGAGCGTGTATCCGCTATAAGTTACACACAGCAGAGGGCGTGTATCCGCTGTAAGTTACACACAGCACAGGTACAGGGCGTGTATTCACTGTAAGTTACACACAGTGTAGGTGACAGGGCGTGTATCCGCTGTAAGTTACACACAGCGTAGGTGACAGGGCGTGTATCCGCTGTAAGTAAAACACAGTGTAGGTGACAGGGTGTGTATCTGCTGTAAGTTACACACAGCACAGGTGACAGGGCGTGAATCCGCTGTAAGTTACACAGAGCACAGGTGACAGAGCATGTATCCACTGTAAGTTACACACAGCGTAGGTGACAGGGCGTGTATCCGCTGTAAGTTACACGCGGCGTAGGTGACCTGGCGTGTGTCTGCTGTAAGTTACAATAAGCGTAGGTGACAGGGCGTGTATCCGCTGTAAGTTACAGGCGGCGTAGGTGCCAGGGCGTGTATCCGCTGTAAGTTACACGCGGCGTAGGTGACCTGGCGTGTATCAGCTGTAAGTTACAATAAGCGTAGGTGACAGGGCGTGTATCCGCTGTAAGTTACAGGCGGCGTAGGTGCCAGGGCGTGTATCCGCTGTAAGTTACACGCGGCGTAGGTGACCTGGCGTGTGTCTGCTGTAAGTTACAATAAGCGTAGGTGACAGGGCATGTATCCACTGAAAGTTACAAACAGCGTAGGTGACAGGGCGTATATCCGCTGTAAGTTACACACAGCGTAGGTGACAGGGCGTGTATCCGGGTGACAGGGTGTGTATCTGCTGTAAGTTACACACAGCACAGGTGACAGGGCGTGTATCCGCTGTAAGTTACACACCGCGTAGGTGACAGGGCGTAAATCCGCTGTAAGTTACACACAGTGTAGGTGACAGAGCGTGTATCCGCTGTAAGTTACACACAGCACAGGTGACAGAGCGTGTATTCACTGTAAGTTACACACAGTGTAGGTGACAGGGCGTGTATCCGCTGTAAGTTACACGCGGCGTAGGTGACCTGGCGTGTGTCTGCTGTAAGTTACAATAAGCGTAGGTGACAGGGCGTGTATCCGCTGTAAGTTACAGGCGGCGTAGGTGCCAGGGCGTGTATCCGCTGTAAGTTACACGCGGCGTAGGTGACCTGGCGTGTATCAGCTGTAAGTTACAATAAGCGTAGGTGACAGGGCGTGTATCCGCTGTAAGTTACAGGCGGCGTAGGTGCCAGGGCGTGTATCCGCTGTAAGTTACACGCGGCGTAGGTGACCTGGCGTGTGTCTGCTGTAAGTTACAATAAGCGTAGGTGACAGGGCATGTATCCACTGAAAGTTACAAACAGCGTAGGTGACAGGGCGTATATCCGCTGTAAGTTACACACAGCGTAGGTGACAGGGCGTGTATCCGGGTGACAGGGTGTGTATCTGCTGTAAGTTACACACAGCACAGGTGACAGGGCGTGTATCCGCTGTAAGTTACACACCGCGTAGGTGACAGGGCGTAAATCCGCTGTAAGTTACACACAGTGTAGGTGACAGAGCGTGTATCCGCTGTAAGTTACACACAGCACAGGTGACAGAGCGTGTATTCACTGTAAGTTACACACAGTGTAGGTGACAGGGCGTGTATCCGCTGTAAGTTACACACAGCGTAGGTGAGAGGGCGTGTATCCGCTGTAAGTAAAACACAGTGTAGGTGACAGGATGTGTATCTGCTGTAAGTTACACAGAGCACAGGTGACAGAGCATGTATCCACTGTAAGTTACACACAGCGTAGGTGACAGAGCGTGTATCCGCTGTAAATTACAGGTGGCGTAGGTGCCAGGGCGTGTATCCGCTGTAAGTTACACGCGGCGTAGGTGACCTGGCGTATGTCTGCTGTAAGTTACAATAAGCGTAGGTGACAGGGCATGTATCCACTGTAAGTTACACACAGCGTAGGTGACAGGGCGTGTATCCGCTGTAAGTTACAGGTGGCGTAGGTGCCAGGGCGTGTATCCGCTGTAAGTTACACGCGGTGGAGGTGACCTGGCGTGTATCAGCTGTAAGTTACAATAAGCGTAGGTGACGGCGTGTATCCGCTGTAAGTTACAGGCGGCGTAGGTGCCAGGGCGTGTATCCGCTGTATGTTACACGCGGCGTAGGTGACCTGGCGCATGTCTGCTGTAAGTTACTATAAGCGTAGGAGACAGGGCATGTATCCACTGAAACTAACAAACAGCGTAGGTGACAGGGCGTATATCCGCTGTAAGCTACACACAGCGTAGGTGACACGGCGTGTATCTGGGTGACAGGGTGTGTATCTGCTGTAAGTTACACACAGCACAGGTGACAGGGAGTGTATCCGCTGTAAGTTACACACCGCGTAGGTGACAGGGCGTGTATCCGCTGTAAGTTACACACAGTGTAGGTGACAGGGTGTGGTTATTTGCTGTAAGTTACACACAGCGTAGGTGACAGGGCGTGTATCCACTGTAAGTTACACACAGCACAGGTGACAGGGCGTGTATCCACTGTAAGTTACACACAGCACAGGTGACAGAGCATGTATACGCTGTAAGCTACACGCAGCGTAGGTGACAGGGCGTGTATCTGCTGTAAGTTACACATAGCGGAGGTGACAGGGTGTGTATCCGCTGTAAGTTACACACAGCATAGGTGACAGGGTGTGTATCTGCTGTAAGTTACACGCAGCGTAGGTGACAGGGCGTATATCCACTGTAAGTTGCACACAGCGCAGGTGACAGGGCATGTATCCGTTGTAAGTTACACACAGCGCAGGTGACAGGGCATGTATCCGTTGTAAGTTACAAGCGGCGTAGGTGACAGGGCGTGTATTTGCTGTAAGTTACACACAGTGTAGGTGACAGGGCGTGTATCTGCTGTAAGTTACAAGCGGCATAGGTGACAGGGCGTGTATCCGCTGTAAGTTACACACAGTGTAGGTGACAGGGCGTGTATCTGCTGTAAGTTACACACAGCACAGGTGACAGGGCGTGTATCCACTGTAAGTTAAACACTGCATAGGTGACAGAGTGTGTATACGCTGTAAGTTACACGCAGCGTAGGTGACCTGGCGTGTATCAGCTGTAAGTTACAATAAGCGTAGGTGACAGGGCGTGTATCCGCTGTAAGTTACAGGCGGCGTAGGTGCCAGGGCGTGTATCCGCTGTAAGTTACACGCGGCGTAGGTGACCTGGCGTATGTCTGTTGTAAGTTACAATAAGCGTAGGTGACAGGGCGTGTATCCGCTGTAAGTTACACACCGCATAGGTGACAGGGCGTGTATCCGCTGTAAGTTACACGCAGTGTAGGTGACAGGGTGTGGTTATTTGCTGTAAGTTACACACAGCACAGGTGACAGGGCGTGTATTTGCTGTAAGTTACACACAGCGTAGGTGACAGGGCATGTATCCGTTGTAAGTTACACACAGCGTAGGTGACAGGGCATGTATCCACTGTAAGTTGCACACAGCGCAGGTGACAGGGCATGTATCCGTTGTAAGTTACACACAGCGTAGGTGACAGGGCGTGAATCCGCTGTAAGTTTAAGGCGGCGTAGTTGCCAGGGCGTGTATCTGCTGTAAGTTACAAGCGGCGTAGGTGACAGGGCGTGTATTTGCTGTAAGTTACACACAGTGTAGGTGACAGGGCGTGTATCTGCTGTAAGTTACAAGCGGCGTAGGTGACAGGGCGTGTATCCGCTGTAAGTTTAAGGCGGCGTAGTTGCCAGGGCGTGTATCTGCTGTAAGTTACAAGCGGCGTAGGTGACAGGGCGTGTATTTGCTGTAAGTTACACACAGCACAGGTGACAGGGCGTGTATCTGCTGTAAGTTACACACAGCACAGGTGACAGGGCGTGTATCCACTGTAAGTTACACACTGCATAGGTGACAGAGCGTGTATACGCTGTAAGTTACACGCAGCGTAGGTGACAGGGCGTGTATCCGCTGTAAGTTACACACAGCGGAGGTGATGGGGCGTGTATTTGCTGTAAGTTACACACAGCGTAGGTGACAGGGCGTGTATCCACTGTAAGTTACACGCAGCGTAGGTGACAGGGCATGTAACCGCTGTAAGTTACACACAGCACAGGTGACAGGGCGTGTATCCACTGTAAGTTACACACAGCATAGGTGACAGGGCCTGTATACGCTGTAAGTTACACACAGTATAGGTGACAGGGCGTGTATACGCTGTAAGTTACACGCAGCGTAGGTGACAGGGTGTGTATCCGTTGTAAGTTGCACACAGCGTAGGTGACAGGGCGTGTATCCGTTGTAAGTTACACACAGCGTTGGTGACAGGGCGTGTATCCGTTGTAAGTTGCACACAGCGTGTCACGATCCGGGTAATGAGACACTATCTCCCTTCTGGTTGTACGCCCTCCGCGGCCTCCGCCGCCATTCCTGTGTTTCCAGTATACGCACTTACCAGTGTAACGTCTCATGTCTGCCGCGGCCTCCGCTGTCATCCATGCGGTTCCAGTATACAAGTTGCCAGTGTGGCGTCTCCTGCCCTCCGTGGCCTTCGCCGCCATTACTGCTGAATCTCCACATGGTTTCCCAAACTAACTTTCCCTCCAAGTGCTAACATGGGCGCAGCCATGTTGGATCCAATCACATGCTTCAGTTCCACCAATCCACTGCCTCTGGAAATCTGCATAATTGCCCAGCCAATGCCTGCCTTGCTGCAGGTATAAGTATCCTGTGCCTGGGCCAGGAAATCGTCAGTGCTTCCATTGTCATCTGTGATTCTAGCCTACAAGCTTCACTACAGACTTTCTCCTTCTGCAGTTCAGCCTGACTTCCCTGGTGATTACACTCTGCAGTGTAACCCGACTCTCCAGTGTTAACCCTTTACAGTCTACTTTGGATTCCTGTGTTTGAACTTTTGCTTTTCAGTAATCATCCTTCATTCCTCAGTTCCAGCGCACTCCAGCTTCTTTTCTCATCTTCCAACGAACCCCAGCTTCTTTACTCATCTTCCAGCGAACCCCAGCTTCATTTATTGTTTACAGAACTTTCCTCCATATTCCAGGTTACTAGCCTTTACCAATTGTGAACCTAATTATCACGTGTGACTTTCTATTATTCTTTTGCACATTATTTGGCTTTTTATTTAATAAAAGCACTTAAGGAATACCCAGTTGTCGTGGTCACGCCCTAGGGCATACTTTGCTGCTGTCAATACGCATGTCCAGGAGTCACATAGCTCCTCCTAAATTTAAGTACCCGTCAGCCCCTACAACTGAGGCTCCCAGTCACGGTCTCCAGCCCTCAGTTGTGACAGTAAGTAAGCACTGACTCGATGGATCCAGCCGGAGACCAGGCCCAAGCGCTTAGGCTGATTCAAGAATTGGCAACCCGCCTTGAACGTCAGGAGGCTGCTGTAGGCCATGTTGGTCGCTGTCTCCAGGACCTCTCCTTCCGGCTGGATGAAATTCAAGCGGCCCTCCGTGGATCAGGGGCGTCCAGTGTGTCGACTCCAGCGCCTCCGGTGGTGTCCCCACCCACCATACCTGTTCCTGCTCCCTATCTTCACTTGCCGACTCCTGCTAAATATGATGGATCCCCTAAAGCTTGCAGGGGTTTCCTAAACCAGTGCGAGATCCAATTTGAATTGCAACCCAGCAGTTTCCCTACTGACCGCATTAAGGTGGCATACCTTATTTCTCTACTCACTGGTGCCGCTCTAGACTGGGCCTCACCTATATGGGAAAGGTCTGATGCTCTGTTGTCATCCTATGCTAACTTCGTGACAACGTTCAGACGAATTTTCGATGAGCCAGGTCGAGTGACATCAGCTTCTTCAGAGATCCTTCGACTGCGTCAGGGGACGCGAACTGTCGGTCAGTATTTGGTGCAATTTCAGATCTTGGCATCTGAAGTCTCCTGGAATGATGACGCTCTTTATGCAGCCTTCTGGGGAGGGCTATCTGAGCGTATCAAAGATGAGCTCGCTGCTAGAGACTTGCCTTTAACATTAAACGAGCTCATTTCCCTCTGCACTAAGGTCGATTTACGGTTCCGTGAAAGGGCTGTTGAACGAGGAAGATCCACATTTCCCAAGATTCCTACTGTTTCCATTCCTCGTCAGCCATCTCCATCTAGGGAGGAACCTATGCAGATAGGTCGCTCTCGTTTATCTCAGGCAGAGCGTAGTAGACGTTTTGCTGAGCGTCTCTGTTTGTATTGTGCCGAATCTTCTCACGTTATCAAGTCCTGTCCCAAGCGTCCGGGACAACCTCAAGTCCTAGCCCACCAAGGAGAAGACCAGCTAGGAGTGACTAATTTCTCTCCATTTCCAAGTAACTGCAATCTCTCAGTTTCTCTGCAGGTGGCTCAGCGTACAAAGAATCTCACTGCCTTATTGGATTCTGGAGCAGCCGGAAACTTTATTACAGAGAGGTTCGTTAAGCAGTGGTCTCTACCCACTGAGAGACTGTCATCTCCTGTATCTCTAACTGCCGTGGACGGCAGTAGGATTCCTGATGCGGTGATTACCTCCAAGACCCTACCTATTCGTCTGAAGGTAGGGGACCAGCATACAGAGTTGATTTCTTTCCAGGTTATCCCCAGGGCCACCCATCCTGTGGTCCTAGGCCTCCCATGGCTACGTCTGCATAATCCTCAAGTTGATTGGAAGTCGACCCGTATCCTGGCATGGGGTCCTTCCTGCTCAGAGACCTGTCTCCAAAAAGAGCTTCCAGTTCGCATATCCTCCTACAAGTCTTCTGATGTCCCGTCTCCTCCGTGCCAAGACTCCAAACTACAGTTTTGTCCAGGGTCACCGAATCACAAGGCTGATGCCCTTTCCCGTTACCGGGAGCAAGAAAATTAGTCTAAGTCTACTGTCAAGCATTATATTGTTGATCCAGTGGCGTTCTCCGCAGTGAGGCCGGACTCTATGCCCCCGCCAGGGAAAAATTTCGTGAAGCCGGCTTTCAGGAGGAAGCTCTTGCATCGGGCACATTCCTCTCGCTTTACCGGACACGCGGGCATAAGCAAGACCTCAAAATTTGTTTCCAGGTCAAATTGGTGGCCGACCCTAAAAAAGGACATTGCTGAATTTGTGGCCTCCTGCCCAAAATTTGCCCAGCACAAAGTATCCCGCCAGTCACCCACTAGGCAACTGGTTTCCTTATCTGTTCCTCATCGTCCGTGGGCTCATCCCTCGATGGATTCTGTCAGGGATTCCCCACTTCCAAGTTGGCACAAGTCTTCATCCAGAAGTTCCATTCCAGATGGCCAGGTAAACTTAAGAAGTGTCCTGGGGCCACTCCTAAAAGGGGGGGTACTGTCACGATCCGGGTACTGAGACACTATCTCCCTTCTGGTTGTACGCCCTCCGCGGCCTCCGCCGCCATTCCTGTGTTTCCAGTATACGCACTTACCAGTGTAACGTCTCATGTCTGCCGCGGCCTCCGCTGTCATCCATGCGGTTCCAGTATACAAGTTGCCAGTGTGGCGTCTCCTGCCCTCCGTGGCCTTCGCCGCCATTACTGCTGAATCTCCACATGGTTTCCCAAACTAACTTTCCCTCCAAGTGCTAACATGGGCGCAGCCATGTTGGATCCAATCACATGCTTCAGTTCCACCAATCCACTGCCTCTGGAAATCTGCATAATTGCCCAGCCAATGCCTGCCTTGCTGCAGGTATAAGTATCCTGTGCCTGGGCCAGGAAATCGTCAGTGCTTCCATTGTCATCTGTGATTCTAGCCTACAAGCTTCACTACAGACTTTCTCCTTCTGCAGTTCAGCCTGACTTCCCTGGTGATTACACTCTGCAGTGTAACCCGACTCTCCAGTGTTAACCCTTTACAGTCTACTTTGGATTCCTGTGTTTGAACTTTTGCTTTTCAGTAATCATCCTTCATTCCTCAGTTCCAGCGCACTCCAGCTTCTTTTCTCATCTTCCAACGAACCCCAGCTTCTTTACTCATCTTCCAGCGAACCCCAGCTTCATTTATTGTTTACAGAACTTTCCTCCATATTCCAGGTTACTAGCCTTTACCAATTGTGAACCTAATTATCACATGTGACTTTCTATTATTCTTTTGCACATTATTTGGCTTTTTATTTAATAAAAGCACTTAAGGAATACCCAGTTGTCGTGGTCACGCCCTAGGGCATTCTTTGCTGCTGTCAATACGCATGTCCAGGAGTCACATAGCTCCTCCTAAATTTAAGTACCCGTAAGCCCCTACAACTGAGGCTCCCAGTCACGGTCTCCAGCCCTCAGTTGTGACACAGCGTAGGTGACAGGGTGTGTATCCGTTGTAAGTTGCACACAGCGTAGGTGACAGGGCGTGTATCCGTTGTAAGTTACACACAGCGTAGGTGACAGGGAGTGTATCCGTTGTAAGTTGCACACAGCGTAGGTGACAGGGTGTGTATCCGTTGTAAGTTGCACACAGCGTAGGTGGCAAGGCGTGTATCCGTTGTAAGTTACAAACAGCGTAGGTGACAGGGCATGTACCCGCTGTAAGTTTCAGGCGGCGTAGGTGCCAGGGCGTGTATCTGCTGTAAGTTACACGCGGCGTAGGTGACCAGGCGTGTATCCGCTGTTAGTTATACCCAGCATAGGGACAGGGCGTGTATCCGCTATAAGTTACACACAGCGTAGGTGACAGGGCGTGTATCCACTGTAAGTTACACACTGCGTAGGTGACAGAGCGTGTAGCCGCTGTAAGTTACATGCAGTGTAGGTGACAGGGCGTGTATCCGCTGTAAGTTACACACAGTGTAGGTGACAGGGCGTAAATCCGCTATAAGTTACACACAGTGTAGGTGACAGGGTGTGTATCTGCTGTAAGTTACACACAGCACAGGTGACAGGGCGTGTATCCGCTGTAAGTTACACACAGCACAGGGCGTGTATCCGCTGTAAGTTACACACAGTGTAGGTGACAGGGCGTGTATCCACTGTAAGTTACACACAGCGTAGGTGAGAGGGCGTGTTTCCACTGTAAGTTACACACAGCGTAGGTGAGAGGGCGTGTATCCGCTGTAAGTAAAACACAGTGTAGGTGACAGGGTGTGTATCTGCTGTAAGTTACACACAGCACAGGTGACAGGGCGTGTATCCGCTGTAAGCTACACAGAGCACAGGTGACAGAGCATGTATCCACTGTAAGTTACACACAGCGTAGGTGACAGGGCGTGTATCCGCTGTAAGTTACAGGTGGCGTAGGTGCCAGGGCGTGTATCCGCTGTAAGTTACATGCGGCGTAGGTGACCTGGCGTGTATCAGCTGTAAGTTACAATAAGCGTAGGTGACAGGGCGTGTATCCGCTGTAAGTTACAGGCGGCGTAGGTGCCAGGGCGTGTATCCGCTGTAAGTTACACGCGGCGTAGGTGACCTGGCATGTGTCTGCTGTAAGTTACAATAAGCGTAGGTGACAGGGCATGTATCCACTGAAAGTTACAAACAGCGTAGGTGACAGGGCGTATATCCGCTGTAAGTTACACACAGCGTAGGTGACAGGGTGTGTATCTGCTGTAAGTTACACACAGCACAGGTGACAGGGCGTGTATCTGCTGTAAGTTACACACCGCGTAGGTGACAGGGCGTGTATCTGCTGTAAGTTACACACAGAGTAGGTGAGAGGGCGTGTATCCGCTGTAAGTTACACACAGTGTAGGTGACAGGGTGTGTATCTGCTGTAAGTTACACGCGGCGTAGGTGACCTGGCGTGTGTCTGCTGTAAGTTACAATAAGCGTAGGTGACAGGGCGTGTATCCACTGTAAGTTACACGCAGCGTAGGTGACAGGGCGTGTATCCGCTGTAAGTTACAAGCAGCGTAGGTGACAGGGCGTGTATCCGCTGTAAGTTACACGCGGCGTAGGTGACCTGGCGTGTGTCTGCTGTAAGTTACAATAAGCGTAGGTGACAGGGCATGTATCCACTGAAAGTTACAAACAGCGTAGGTGACAGGGCGTATATCCGCTGTAAGTTACACACAGCGTAGGTGACAGGGCGTGTATCCGGGTGACAGGGTGTGTATCTGCTGTAAGTTACACACAGCGTAGGTGACAGGGCGTGTATCCGGGTGACAGGGTGTGTATCTGCTGTAAGTTACACACAGCACAGGTGACAGGGCGTGTATCCGCTGTAAGTTACACACCGTGTAGGTGACAGGGCGTGTATCTGCTGTAAGTTACACACAGCACAGGTGACAGGGCGTGTATCCAGTGTAAGTTACACACAGCACAGGGCGTGTATCCGCTGTAAGTTACACACAGCACAGGTGACAGGGCATGTATCCGCTGTAAGTTACACACAGTGTAGGTAACAGGGCGTGTATCCGCTGTAAGTTACACGCGGCGTAGGTGACCTGGCGTGTATCCGCTGTCAGTTACAATAAGCGTAAGTGACAGGGCGTGTATCCACTGTAAGTTACAGGCGGCGTAGGTGCCAGGGCGTGTATCTGCTGTAAGTTACACACTGCGTAGGTGACAGAGCGTGTATCTGCTGTAAGTTACATACAGCACAGGTGACAGGGCGTGTATCCAATGTAAGTTACACAGAGCACAGGTGACAGAGCATGTATCCACTGTAAGTTACACACAGCGTAGGTGACAGGGCGTGTATCCGCTGTAAGTTACAGGTGGCGTAGGTGCCAGGGCGTGTATCCGCTGTAAGTTACACGCGGCGTAGGTGACCTGGCGTGTATCAGCTGTAAGTTACAATAAGGGTAGGTGACAGGACGTGTATCCGCTGTAAGTTACACGCGGCGTAGGTGACCTGGCATGTGTCTGCTGTAAGTTACAATAAGCATAGGTGACAGGGCATGTATCCACTGAAAGTTACAAACAGCGTAGGTGACAGGGCGTATATCCGCTGTAAGTTACACACAGCATAGGTGACAGGGTGTGTATCTGCTGTAAGTTACACACAGCACAGGTGACAGGGCGTGTATCCGCTGTAAGTTACACACCGCGTAGGTGACAGGGCGTGTATCTGCTGTAAGTTACACACAGTGTAGGTGAGAGGGCGTGTATCCGCTGTAAGTTACACACAGTGTAGGTGACAGGGAGTGTATCTGCTGTAAGTTACACACAGCACAGGTGACAGGGCGTGTATCTGCTGTAAGTTACACGAGGCGTAGGTGACCTGGCGTGTGTCTGCTGTAAGTTACAATAAGCGTAGGTGACAGGGCGTGTATCCACTGTAAGTTACAGGCGGCGTAGGTGCCAGGGCGTGTATCCGCTGTAAGTTACACGCAGCGTAGGTGACAGGGCGTGTATCCGCTGTAAGTTACACGTGGCGTAGGTGACCTGGCGTGTGTCTGCTGTAAGTTACAATAAGCGTAGGTAACAGGGCATGTATCCACTGAAAGTTACAAACAGCGTAGGTGACAGGGCGTATATCCGCTGTAAGTTACACACAGCATAGGTGACAGGGCGTGTATCCGGGTGACAGGGTGTGTATCTGCTGTAAGTTACACACAGCACAGGTGACAGGGCGTGTATCCGCTGTAAGTTACACACCGCGTAGGTGACAGGGCGTGTATCCAGTGTAAGTTACACACAGCACAGGGCGTGTATCCGCTGTAAGTTACACACAGCACAGGTAACAGGGCGTGTATCCGCTGTAAGTTACACGCGGCGTAGGTGACCTGGCGTGTATCCGCTGTAAGTTACAATAAGCGTAGGTGACAGGGCGTGTATCCACTGTAAGTTACAGGCGGCGTAGGTGCCAGGGCGTGTATCCACTGTAAGTTACACACTGCGTAGGTGACAGAGCGTGTATCTGCTGTAAGTTACACACAGCACAGGTGACAGGGCGTGTATCCAATGTAAGTTACACAGCATAGGTGACAGGGCGTGTATCCGCTGTAAGTTACACGCAGCATAGGTGACAGGGCGTGTAGCCGCTGTAAGTTACACACAGTGTAGGTGACAGGGCGTGTATCTGCTGCAAGTTACATGCGGCTTAGATGACAGGGCGTGTATCCGCTGTAAGTTACACAGTGCGTAGGTGCCAGAGCGTGTAGCCGCTGTAAGTTACACGCACCATAGGCGACTGGGCGTGTATCCGCTGTAAGTTACACACAGGGTAGGTGACAGGGCGTGTATCCGCTGTTAGTTACACACAGTGTAGGTGACAGGACGTGTATCCGCTGTAAGTTACACACAGCGTAGGTGACAGGGCGTGTATCCGTTGTAAGTTGCACACAGCGTAGGTGACAGGGCGTGTATCCGCTGTAAGTTACACACATCGTAGGTGACAGGGCGTGTATCTGCTGTAAGTTACACACAGCACAGGTGACAGGGCGTGTATCCACTGTAAGTTACACACAGTGTAGGTGACAGGGCGTGTATCCGCTGTAAGTTACACACTGCATAGGTGACAAAGCGTGTATCCGCTGTAAGTTACACACAGTGTAGGTGACAGGGTGTGTATCCGCTGTAAGTTACACACAGTGTAGGTGACAGGGCGTGTATCCGCTGTAAGTTACACACAGCGTAGGTGACAGGGCATGTATCCGCTGTAAGTTACACGCAGCGTAGGTGACAGGGCGTGTATCCGCTGTAAGTGACACACAGTGTAGGTGACAAGGCGTGTATCCGCTGTAAGTTACACACAGTGTAGGTGACAGGGCGTGTATCCACTGTAAGTCACACACAGCATAGGTGACAAAGCGTGTATCCGCTGTAAGTTACACACAGTGTAGGTGACAGGGCGTGTATCCGCTGTAAGTTACACACAGTGTAGGTGACAGGGCGTGTATCCACTGTAAGTCACACAGAGCATAGGTGATAGGGCATGTATCCGCTGTAAGTTACACGCAGCGTAGGTGACAGGGCGTGTATCCGCTGTAAGTCACACACAGTGTAGGTGACAGGGCGTGTATCCACTGTAAGTTACACACATTGTAGGTGACAGGGCGTGTATCCACTGTAAGTTACACACATCGTAGGTGACAGGGCGTGTATCCACTGTAAGTTACACACTGCATAGGTGACAAAGCGTGTATCCGCTGTAAGTTACACACAGCACAGGTGACAGGGCGTGTATCTGCTGTAAGTTACAACCAGCACAGGTGACAGGGCGTGTATCCGCTGTAAGTTACACACAGTGTAGGTGACAGGGCGTGTATACACTGTAAGTTACAGGCAGCGTAGGTGCCAGGGCGTGTATCTGCTGCAAGTTACATGCGGCTTAGGTGACAGGGTGTGTAGCCGCTGTAAGTTACACGCACCATAGGCGACTGGGCGTGTATACGCTGTAAGTTACACACAGGGTAGGTGACAGGGAGTGTATCCGCTGTTAGTTACACACAGCATAGGTGACAGGGCGTGTATCCGCTGTAAGTTACAAGCGGCGTAGGTGACAGGGCGTCTATTTGCTGTAAGTTGCACACAGCGTAGGTGACAGGGCATGTATACGCTGTAAGTTACACACAGCACAGGTGACAGGGCGTGTATACGATATAAGTTACAGACAGCGGATGTGACAGGGCGTGTATACGATGTAAGTTACACACAGCACAGGTGACAGGGCGTATATCCGCTGTAAGTTACACACAGCGTAGATGACAGGGTGTATATCCACTGTAAGTTACACACAGCGGAGGTGACGGGGCGTGTATTTGCTGTAAGTTACACACAGCGTAGGTGACAGGGCGTGTATCTGCTGTAAGTTACACACAGCGTAGGTGACAGGGTGTGTATACGCTGTAAGTTACACACAGCGTAGATGACAGGGCGTATATTCACTGTAAGTTACACACAGCATAGGTGACAGGGCGTGTATACGCTGTAAGTTACACAGCGTAGGTGACAGGGCGTGTATACGCTGTAAGTTACACACAGCATAGGTGACAGGGCGTGTATCCGCTGTAAGTTACACACAGCGTAGATGACAGGGCATATATCCCCTGTAAGTTACATACAGCTGAGGTGACGGGGCGTGTATTTGCTGTAAGTTACACACAGCGGAGGTGACGGGGCATGTATTTGCTGTAAGTTACACACAGCATAGGTGATAGGGCGTGTATCTGCTGTAAGTTACACACAGCACAGGTGACAGGGCATGTATCCGCTGTAAGTTACACACAGCGTAGGTGACAGGGCGTGTATCCACTGTAAGTTACACACAGCATAGGTGATAGGGCGTGTATCCGCTGTAAGTTACACACAGCGTAGGTGACAGGGCGTGTATCCGCTGTAAGTTACACACAGCGTAGGTGACAGGGCGTGTATCCACTGTAAGTTACACACAGCATAGGTGACAGGGCGTGTATCCGCTATAAGTTACACACAGCACAGGTGCCAGGGCATCTATCCGCTGTAAGTAACACACTGCATAGGTGACAGGGCGTGTATCCGCTGTAAGTTACACACAGAGTAGGTGCCAGGGCGTGTATCCGCTGTAAGTTACACACAGCATAGGTGACAGGGCGTGTATCCGCTGTAAGTTACACACAGCACAGGTGACAGGGCGTGTATCCACTGTAAGTAACACACTGCATAGGTGACAGGGCGTGTATTCGCTGTAAGTTACACACAGCGTAGATGACAGGGCATATATCCACTGTAAGTTACATACAGCTGAGGTGACGGGGCGTGTATTTGCTGTAAGTTACACACAGCGGAGGTGACGGGGCGTGTATTTGCTGTAAGTTACACACAGCATAGGTGATAGGGCGTGTATCTGCTGTAAGTTACACACAGCACAGGTGACAGGGCGTGTATCCACTGTAAGTTACACACAGCGTAGGTGACAGGGCGTGTATCCACTGTAAGTTACACACAGCATAGGTGATAGGGCGTGTATCCGCTATAAGTTACACACAGCACAGGTGCCAGGGCATCTATCCGCTGTAAGTAACACACTGCATAGGTGACAGGGCGTGTATCCGCTGTAAGTTACACACAGAGTAGGTGCCAGGGCGTGTATCCGCTGTAAGTTACACACAGCATAGGTGACAGGGCGTGTATCCGCTGTAAGTTAGACACAGCATAGGTGACAGGGCGTATATCCGCTGTAAGTTACACACAGCACAGGTGACAGGGCGTGTATCCGCTGTAAGTAACACACTGCATAGGTGACAGGGCGTGTATCCGCTGTAAGTTACACACAGAGTAGGTGCCAGGGCGTGTATCCGCTGTAAGTTACACACAGCATAGGTGACAGGGCGTGTATCCGCTGTAAGTTACACACAGCACAGGTGACAGGGCGTGTATCCGCTGTAAGTAACACACTGCATAAAGTGACAGGGCGTGTATCCGCTGTAAGTTACACACAGAGTAGGTGCCAGGGCGTGTATCCGCTGTAAGTTACACACAGTGTAGGTGACGGGGCGTGTATCCGCTGTAAGTTACACACAGCATATGTGATAGGGTGTGTATTCACTGTAAGTTACACACAGCTTAGTTGACGGGGCGTCTACCTTCTGTATGTTACACAGAGCACAGGTGACAGAGCATGTGTCTGCTGTAAGTTACACGTGGCGAAGGTGATGGGGCGTATATCCGCTGTAAGTTACACACAGCGTAGGCGACGGGCGTGTATCCGCTGTAAGTTACATACAGCATAGGTGACAGAGCGTGTATCTGCTGTAACTTACACAGGGTGTGTATCCGCTGTAAGTTACACGTGGTGTAGGTGACAGGGCGTGTATCCACTGTAAGTTACAAGCAGCGTAGGTGACAGGGCGTGTGTCCGCTGTAAATTACACGTGGCGTAGGTGACAGGGCATGTATCTGCTGTAAGTTACACACAGCATAGGTGACAGGGCGTGTGTCTGCTGTAAGTTACACGTGGCGTAGGTGACAGGGCGTGAGTCCACTGTAAGTTACACCCAGCATAGGTGACAGGGCGTGAGTCCACTGTAAGTTACACCCAGCATAGGTGATAGGGCATGCATCCAATGTAAGTTATACACTGCGTAGATTATTAGGCGTGTATCTGCTGTAAGTTACACGCGGCGCAGGTGACGGAGCGTGCATCTGCTGTAAGTTACACGGGGCGTGTATCCGCTGTAATTTACACGTGGCTTAGGTGACAGGGAGTGTATCCACTGTAAGTTACACACAGCGTAGGTGACAGGGTGTGCATCTGCTGTAAGTTACACACAGCATAGGTGACAGGGCGTGTATCCGCTGTAAGTTACACACAGCACAGGTGACAGGGCGTGTATCCACTGTAAGTAACACACTGCATAGGTGACAGGGCGTGTATTCGCTGTAAGTTACATACAGCTGAGGTGACGGGGCGTGTATTTGCTGTAAGTTACACACAGCGGAGGTGACGGGGCGTGTATTTGCTGTAAGTTACACACAGCATAGGTGATAGGGCGTGTATCTGCTGTAAGTTACACACAGCACAGGTGACAGGGCGTGTATCCACTGTAAGTTACACACAGCGTAGGTGACAGGGCGTGTATCCACTGTAAGTTACACACAGCACAGGTGCCAGGGCATCTATCCGCTGTAAGTAACACACTGCATAGGTGACAGGGCGTGTATCCGCTGTAAGTTACACACAGAGTAGGTGCCAGGGCGTGTATCCGCTGTAAGTTACACACAGCATAGGTGACAGGGCGTGTATCCGCTGTAAGTTACACACAGCATAGGTGACAGGGCGTATATCCGCTGTAAGTTACACACAGCACAGGTGACAGGGCGTGTATCCGCTGTAAGTAACACACTGCATAGGTGACAGGGCGTGTATCCGCTGTAAGTTACACACAGAGTAGGTGCCAGGGCGTGTATCCGCTGTAAGTTACACACAGCATAGGTGACAGGGCGTGTATCCGCTGTAAGTTACACACAGCACAGGTGACAGGGCGTGTATCCGCTGTAAGTAACACACTGCATAAAGTGACAGGGCATGTATCCGCTGTAAGTTACACACAGAGTAGGTGCCAGGGCGTGTATCCGCTGTAAGTTACACACAGTGTAGGTGACGGGGCGTGTATCCGCTGTAAGTTACACACAGCATATGTGATAGGGTGTGTATTCACTGTAAGTTACACACAGCTTAGTTGACGGGGCGTCTACCTTCTGTATGTTACACAGAGCACAGGTGACAGAGCATGTGTCTGCTGTAAGTTACACGTGGCGAAGGTGACGGGGCGTATATCCGCTGTAAGTTACACACAGCGTAGGCGACGGGCGTGTATCCGCTGTAAGTTACACTCAGCATAGGTGACAGAGCGTGTATCTGCTGTAACTTACACAGGGTGTGTATCCGCTGTAAGTTACACGTGGTGTAGGTGACAGGGCGTGTATCCACTGTAAGTTACAAGCAGCGTAGGTGACAGGGCGTGTGTCCGCTGTAAATTACACGTGGCGTAGGTGACAGGGCATGTATCTGCTGTAAGTTACACACAGCATAGGTGACAGGGCGTGTGTCTGCTGTAAGTTACACGTGGCGTAGGTGACAGGGCGTGAGTCCACTGTAAGTTACACCCAGCATAGGTGACAGGGCGTGAGTCCACTGTAAGTTACACCCAGCATAGGTGATAGGGCATGCATCCAATGTAAGTTATACACTGCGTAGATTATTAGGCGTGTATCTGCTGTAAGTTACACGCGGCGCAGGTGACGGAGCGTGCATCTGCTGTAAATTACACGGGGCGTGTATCTGCTGTAATTTACACGTGGCTTAGGTGACAGGGAGTGTATCCACTGTAAGTTACAAGCAGCGTAGTGACAGGGCGTGTGTCCGCTGTAAGTTACACATTACGTAGGTGACAGGGCGTGTGTCCGCTGTAAGTTACACACAGCATAGGTGACAGGGCATGCATCCACTGTAAGTTACACACTGCATAGATTATGAGGCGTGTATCTGCTGTAAGTTACACGCGGCGCAGGTGATGGGGCATGTATCTGCTTTAAGTTACACGTGGCGCAGGTGACTGGGTGTGTATCCGCTGTTAGTTAAACACTGCATAGATGACAGGGCGTGTATCCGCTGTAAGTTACACGTGGCGTAGATGACGAGGCGTGTATCCGCTGTAAGTTACATACAGTGTAGGTGACAGAGCATGTGTCCACTGTAAATTACATGCGGTGCAGGTGACAGGGCGTATGTCTGCTGTAATATGTGTTACTATAAATACTTTTACTGGAATATAAGTGTCTGTGTTACCGCTATAGACATCATTTTTATTCATTATTAGATGAAGAGAGAACTACATTACAGCGGTATCTGGATGATAAATCGACAGTGTATTGGTTGACAATATAAGGTTGACAGGTACAGAAGATCGACATGGCAATGGTCGACACATATCTTTTTGGGGTGTTCTTTTACACGTTTTCTCAACATTTGCTTGGTTTACTCTCCACATGGGCATCTATTGGGAATAGTAACCTGCCCGAAGTGTGGTGAGCGAAAGAGCCCATACGTGTAGACCCACTGTACTGATGGTGGTCATAAAACATGAAATAGACTTGGCCAAAAAAACATGTGGCAAACATTGTCATGTCAAACAAGAACAAAGGGAAGAAAGACTCGTTGTTGGGTCACACTTAAACAATTAAATTCATATTAAAATGTAACTTTTAATAATGTTACATATAAAATATAAACACATAGACAAACATAAAACCCTATTCATCCAAAATGACACTTGAGGTCCAATTTTTGTTTTTTGTGTGTCAGTGTCTAGCAAAATCTCCCAATATAGGACACTGGACCTCAGCTATTATTAAGTCATATAACTTGGAAATTACCACCAGTGAAATATAGGGAACACAATGTTTTAATTGAAAGAATCAATTGATAAATTATTATTAATATCAAGAAAAGAGCACTATACATGTGTTGGATATATATTATATTAATAGGACTGATTCCTAATAGGGTGCTCTATAAATAGGTCTCTTGGTAGAAAAAAAGGTCAATTGAAAACTAATCTTTAGATGTTGGATAGGGCAAAAAGTCCAATGGTAGTTGTTCAAAGGTACAGAGAGGGAGGAGATGAAAAGAACTGAAAAGGGCTGAGTTGGTCCTAATTTCTTGGAGTAAAGGACCTAAGATGGCGGTATGGGTCATAGGCTTTTCCACCACTTCTGCTTTTTGCTTGGTTGTAGGGACTGATTACTGCACCTGATATTCCAAAGTGGTCTCCCAACTGAGTACTGATTAGGCCTGTCACTGCTTAGCTTCCACGATCAGACAAGATTGGGTGAGACAAGTGAAGTGTGGCAGTATTAATTCACTTCAAACAAATGAGAGAGTGTGGTTTGTGACTAGCATACCTGAATAAGCACTTCTGCTGTCCATTATATACTGCACAGGGCCTCTGTTACTACTGCATTGCAGAGGACTTATACCTGGCAAATGGATGAGAGAGTGCTTGAAAATGATAGACTTAGGTAGGGTAGGGTAAGGTAACCACACTTCTGCTGTCCAATGTCTTATAGAATTACATCAAACAATGGATGAGAGAGAGCTGAGCTGAACAAAAAAGTCTTGTGCATTGACATCAGACACCCGCCCTGCAAACGCTTGGACACGCCTGCGTTTTTCCAAACACTCCCTGAAAACGGTCAGTTGACACCCATAAATGCCTTCTTCCCGTCAATCTTCTTGCGATCGGCTGTGCAAATGGATTCTTCATTAAATCCATCGCCCAGCACCGATCCACTTTGCACCCATACGACACGCCTGCGCATTGCGGTGCATACGCATGCGCAGTTTTGCCGAGTTCTGACCTGATCGGAAATAGCTAGCATGCGATCAAGTCAGAATTAACCCCTTTGATCGCAGCAGCAAATTTGTTAGCAGTTGGGCAAAACCACGTGCACTGCAGGGGGGTCAGATATAACATGTGCAGGGAGAGTTAGATTTGGGTGTGGTGAGTTAAATCTGAAATCTAAATTGCACTGTAAAAATAAAGCAGACAGTATTTACCCTGCACAGAAACAATATAACCCACCCAAATCTAACTCTCTCTGCACATGTTATATCTGCCACACCTGCAGTGCACATGGGGGGTCATTCCGAGTTGATCGTAGCTGTGCTAAATTGTTGCTGAAGGCTTTACACTCCATTGTATGTGGTTTATGTGTTTGGTTCCGCTATATGCATTAAAGGGAAGGGTAATAGTATTAGTTATCTCTTCTAATATGTATTTAACTTCCTACAACACAAATTCCACACAGGTATTCCACTCTGTCTAGAAGTAATGGTGTCCTACTATAACCTGCGGGTCTGACCCACTGCCACAACTCGCTGATTATTTCTGTTTACTACTGGGACAGGTTGGTCAGCGTATGACATCCCTGCAGCTCACTGGCCTATCAATAACATTTGCACAGGGGTCTCACTGTATGCCCTGCAGCCTCTAATTTTGAATAAGAATGTGCTTAGCTCCCCACTTGCTAGTTGAGGGCCCTATGAAATGCCCCTGCCCTCGGATAGTCTTCATCAGTGAGTGGAGGCTGGGGCAGAGTTGCAGGCTATAGGATTGTGCCAGTTGTTGGCAGGATGCAGACTGGTGCTGCCACTGTATCTCTGTTAGTAAAAGGACACCATGCCAAACAGCAATTTCCAAATCACACAGGCCGATCAGCAGAGTTATGTCACACCTGATGGGATGTAAATAGCTATATGTGCTGTCCTTTACATGATGATTTTAAAAAAACACAAATTTTAAAGCGTTATTAAAATGTGAAAATACAATAAAACCGTTTAGCAACCAAAGTTGTTATTTATAAATAGGAGATGATCCAAAATATTGAGCAGGGTTAATGTATACGTTGTAGGTATATTGTTCTTGTATTTAATTATCATATAATGTAGTGGGTCTCTCGTTTTTTCTATATTTAATTATGTTAGTATTCTATGATAAATTCTAGTACTATGCAAATGATGTTAGTTTGCTATGACACTATTATATAAATGAAGTGTATGTATTGGACTCTTTTTTGACCATGCTGGTCCTCCGTATTGTTAATTGTGTGGTGATAGTTGCACGTGTATACAATTATGATGTCACTGATGCTGCGTCTGCAATGGGCATGGGATGTGCTTCACATGGTGATCTTATTTAAGGTAAGAAGTTAGATGGAGTGTTTAGGCTGACGAAAATATTAAAGTGATTGAAACGTTGATTCACAAACTGGGATTTGTGTGATCATTTATTAAGATGCTATGAATGCCTCCTCTGCATTATATATGGGGACAGAGCTATTGGGCCGAATGCACCTGGGGGGCACCGGATGCATATATTTCCTTACAGCATTGGAGTGCCGGCTCCTATATCGAGATATATACTGTATATATATATATATATATAAATATATATATATAAAATTGTTTGGTCTGGTGTTCCAAGGGTGGGCTTTATACAAAAACACTCCACCTAAACCTCTGATTGAGCCATGTGAAGGTGGCAACCCTCACAGGACTGTGGTAATATAATAATTAGGAACCAGTGTCCTGTATGTAGATTAACGTTTCAGGTTTTTGAAACTTTTGGCATAATAAGAAGTTTGAGGATGTGCATAAAGAACAAACTGTAGGGTTCGGGATCAGAAAACAAAGCCATGTAAAATGTTGCAGGAACAGCCTGTTACCCACCCGCTGTTCCTTCCAAGTTTTATATTCAATAGCTGTGATAAAAAAGTGCTAACATTTATTTCACACCGATATTGCAAAAATAATGATCGTGACAATATCGAACTTCTTCCTGAGTATAGCCCTATACTTTGTCATCATTGTATGTGTGTATATATATATATGGGTGTAGTAATGCTGACCGCCGGTCTCCTGACCGCCGGTCAGCTTACCGACGCCGGGATCCCGGCAGCATACCAACGCCGGGATCCCGGCGGGGAGGGGCGAGTGCAGCAAGCCCCTTGCGGGCTCGCTGCACTCGCCATGCTGCGGGCTCGGTGGCGACCTGCGGTCGCCACGGGTTCTATTCCCACTCTATGGGTGTCGTGGACACCCACGAGTGGAAATAGTCCCTGTTGGTCGGCATGCCGACCATCGGGATAGTGACCCGTCGGGCTGGTGGAGGAGGTCATGTGACTGTCGGTCAGCTGACCGGCGGTCACATGAATACCACCCATATATATATATATATATATATATATATATACTGGTATACTGTATATATATATAATATGCACAGCTTTCTCTTACAATGTTTTAAAGTGGGTCTTGTACACAATGTTGTAGCAAGATACTAATGTGCTCTCTACCCCCCACATATATGAGACATCATGAGGTCACTAAGAGGGGTCTGGACTATGGAGCTGTGCATCCTAAGGACTCATCAGGTGGCTCTCAGGCTGCAAGGTGCCAAATGTAGGTACAGCGATGGTCCCACATCCTCTGTCTTGTACCCTGGGCAGTGCCACTGCTCACACCCCTAGTTACGGACCTGCTTGTGCTCAGGTGTTCATGCACATGGACATAGACATCAACTAACTGCGTAACACACAGGAGAAGAAACCAACGTTCATTTTTCCTTCAATAACCTGCGCTGATACATCTCTTTCAGAGGGAGATTTTAGTTTTAGTTTAAAAAATTTAAAACTTTTTTCTTTCCATCTGTAGGTGTTAAAAGTATCTGCAGATGCTGCAATTGCAGAATGCATAAGAGATGTTTCTTCTTTTTATTATAACTCCCAATTAACCATAACACATCCCTTAGGGCACCCATATATGTGATATTTAATATGTGTTGTGAGTTTCTGTGTTCCATAATATTTAGTATTTTTTGCTTGTAGGTTATTGAAAATAAGACTAAATGACCTGGCACCTGGTATTGTAAGTTTTTTAATAATATAAGATATATACATATACACACATACATATTTAAAGGTTTATATTGTCTAGTTATCATTTTTTCCCTTTTGTAGCAATTCCCTGATATACCAGGTAAGTCCCAAGATGTTTTGTGGCTGTTACTCTGTCATGCTAGCCAAGAGTACTGAATAAGTTTTATTATGCAAATGTTTTTAAAAAAATTCTAAAAGTACTCATTTTATTTTTCAGAGATTGTGCCATGGGTGGAGGAAAGGTATTTGTATTATATAATTTTATTTTAACGTTTAGACAATTTAGGTCTGGTAGAACCACATTCAATTAAGCACAGATCTAAACATGATTTTTATGATAAAATTTTGCTAGATGTCCTTTTATAAACTGTGATCAGGTTACTTGAATAAAATCTGCAGGCTCTGTAACACCTAAACAACATTGTGGCAGTGTCATACTAGTGCACAAAAAACTATACCAGAAAATACTAGAAAGTAATGCTGTATACTGTTACACATCTATATAGCAGCTAGAGCATTATTTAGATTCTCACACATTTTCTTTTCCTCTATATAGGACACCTAGACAGGCCTGGGAGAGATATGTATATCATTGTAGCATGTATTAAGGGATATAGAAATATCTATGTATAAATGTTGTGATTGAGCATCAGATATGGTTTAAACTTTTTATTATTCTTTTTCTAGCAGCTCTGATATGCTCCCTGAGTAAGTTCCTACAATCTTTTTATATTTCTAACAGATAAGTCCCTTATGATTGTATATTTTACTAACTCAATAATTTCCTTGTTAAAAAGAAATATATATCAGAAACTACTAGAAATTAATGCTGTATACTAGTATACAGCTATATAGCAGCTAGAGCATTATTTAGAATCTCACATTTTATTTTCCTCTGTAATAGGACACCTAGGAGGGCCTGGGAGAGGTATGTATATCATTGTGACATGTATTATAGGATATAGAAATATCAATGTGTAAATGTTGTGATTGAGCATCAGATGTTTTAAACTTTGCTTTTTTTATTATTCTTTTCTAACAGCTCTTATCTGCCCTATGAGTAAGTACCTACATTCTTTATTTCATTTTCTAACAGATAAGTGCCTTATGATCGTATATTTTAATAATTGAATTAGTTACTGGTTTTAAAAAAATGTACATCACAAAGTAACACAAAGTAATGCTGAATACTGTTATATAGCAGGTATAGTATGATTTACATACTCACACATTTTCTTTTCCTCTATGTGTAGTACACCATTAGTTGCATGCTCCCTAGAGAGGTATGTATATCACTGTAACATGTGTTATGGAATATAGAAGTTACGTATCTATGTGCAAATGTTGAGCATTAGATATGGTTTCAACGTTATTATTCTTCTTTCACTAACAACGCTGATCTGCTCCCTGAGTAAGTACCTACATTTTTTTATATTTCTAACAGATGTCACTTATAATTGTACATTTTAATAACTTAATCATTTCCTTGTTAACAAAAATGTACATCACAAAGTAATGTTGGATACTGTTATATAGCAGGTATAGTATGATTTACATACTCACACATTTTCTTTTCCTCTATGTGTAGCACACAATTGGCAGCATGCTCCCTAGAGAGTTATGTATATCGCTGTAACATGTATTATGGAATGTAGAAATAATGTATCTGTGTAAATGTTAAGCATTAGATATAGTTTAAATGTTATTCTTTTTTTACTAACAGCTCTGATCTGCCCCGAGTAAGTACCTACATTTGTTATAAATCTGCAGGCTCTGTAACACCTTAACATTTATTGCAGTGCCAGACTGGTGCACAAAGGGCCCTCAGGGGGAATGCAATGGTAGGAGCCATTGAAGGGAGGTGTGGTCAGCTGATTGAAGGGGTGTGAAAGGTTATCACAATGCCCAACCTTATAATAGAGAGACCAATACAGTGGCTGACACATAAGAGAGTAATGCACTATTGGCAATATAATACAGAGCAATGCAATGACACCATATAATATAGAGAGCATTGCAGTGACTGTAATAATACAGAGACAACACAGTGACCACCAAATATAGGCAAGACAAACACTCCCTCACATAAACCTTTATTTACCAGTTTATTTCTCTCTTAAATCCTGTGGTCCACTTTGGTTCATGTAGTCATCCCCTGTTTAAAAAAAGGAAAAAATAAGCATAATTACACAGCAAGTTGGAGCAGGAAAAAAAACACATTTTGTTTCCCCCAGCACGTGAAAAATAGCAGTAACAGATTTAAATCCCACACAATATCTTAGAATTCAGAGATCTTGGTTACATATATCTGCACAAATGTATGTATAAGCCCCCAAGACACGTAAAGGCCTCTCTGTATATATTGGGGGTCCCTAGCGCCTTATTTAGGTGCAAGGCATGGCACCCCAAAAATCAGCCAGAAAGCCCAGGGCAGCATACCAGTGAAAAGACTATAATGTTAATAGATTAGTGTTAAGAAGCTGAAACTATAAAGAAAGTGATACAAAAATGAGATGTAATTAAAATAAGAAAGTGTTAAAGAAATTAGTATGTGCTAAGTGTTAATAAAGTGTAAAGGTATGCCACACTAAAGCCATTCAGCTCAGCCAATCCAGGGGCACCACATCCCACACCTCCACAACCCCATCTGGGTCTATGATTAACCAGCAAGGAGCCACATGATAATGGCTCCTTACTACAATATATCTAAGCTAAGAGCTACCTACCTTGGAGCAACCCTATAATGCTCCATATGGCATATCAGGACCTGCATCTCCTCCTAATGCAAGCTCCTTTCTGCCTCTCACAGCAAACATATTTAGTGGTAGATGCTCAATTAGCTTAGTGATATTATTCAGCTGCTTGAAAGGGAGGGGTTTTTCTAAGCAGGAAAAAACACATTTTGTTTCCCCCAGCACCCTGAATAACAGCAGTAATCAGATTTAAATCCCACACAATATCTTAGAATTCAGAGATCTTGGTTACATATATCTGCACAAATGTATATATAAGCCTTCAAGCCGTGTCAAGACACCTCTGTATATATTGGGGGTCCCTAGCACTATATCTATGTGCAGGGTGTGGCACTCCAAAAATCAGCATAATCCAGAAAGCCCAGGGCAGCATACCAGTGAAAAAACTATAATGTTAATATATTAATGTTAAGACGCCGAGGCTATAAAGAAAGTGATACAAAAATGAGGTAGTAAGAAGCCATTATCATGTGGCACCTTGCTGGTTAATCATAGACCCAGATTGGGGTTGTGGAGGTATGGGACGTGGTACCCCTGGATTGGCTCACTTTTTGATTTAGATTGCAATACTGCTGTGTTGTGCTGTGTGCATCTGATATAGTTGAATTTTTTATTATTCTTTTTCTATCCGAGCTAAGATAGTATCTCAGTATGTACCTACATTCTTATTTTATATTTCTAACAGATAAATCACATAAGATCACATATTTTAATATTTTAATTAGCTCCTTGTTAAAAAAAAAAGTAAGAAACTGTTAATAATAATAATACATCACAAAGTAACAGAAAGTAATGCCATATACTGTTATACAGCAGGTATAGTATGATTTATATTTTTAAACATTTTCTTTTCCTGTTTGTAGCTGGATTTCTGATGATACCCTGTCTGCCATGTAAGTATATCACTGTAACGTGTATTAAAGAATATAGAAATAACTTATCTATGTGCAAATGCGCTTGAGAATCAGCTATAGTTTAAACTTTTTTTAATTATTGTTTTCCAACAGCCCTGATCTGCTATATGAGTAAGTACCTACATTCTTTCATTATATTTCTGACAGATAAGTCTCACTTGATCATATATTTTAATAATTATGCTGTTAAAAAATGACTTTATTAACTAACATAATACTGAATACTGTAATACAGCTATATAACAGATAGAGTATGATTTACATTCTCACATTTCCTTTTCGTCTATGTGTAGTACACTATCTGAGGACTGATCCTCAAAGTAAATATATCACTGTAACATGTTATATTATATAGAAATAAAGTGTCTATGTGCAAATGTGCTTGAGCATCAGATATAGTTTAAACTTTTTTGAATTATTACTGTTTCTAACAGCCCAGACTGGAGGCTTCCAGTGGTCCCCACCAAGTAAGTACCTACATTCTCTCTTTTTCTAACATATAAGTCACTTTTGACCATATATTTTAATATTTCAATAAGTTCCTTTGATTTAGATTCTCACACATTTTCTTTTCCTTTATGTGTAGAACACCATTTATCTCCTACAGAGCGGAGAGGTATGTATATCATTATAATGTCATATTACGGAATATAATAAAGCATATTTATGTTGCAATGAGCAAATGTGATTGTGCATCAGATATAAAAAGAAAAAAAAAGAAAAACACTCGGCGCTGACTCCTCAAGGGATCTCCTGCACATATATTGCACTATTCTGGGTATACTGCAGCTTCATATGGGAGACCACTTAATCTTCAATAGATGTACACAACCACAGAAAAATTATAAAAAAAAGCACTGTATAACCAAAATCAATTTATAACATTTAATCCCACAATAAAATTTACATACAACAACACATATATATACACACAGCCAGTGTTAAAATATATTATATTAAAATATAATGCACCATAGGACAATAAATAGAGGTTAGACATGAGAATAATCTCAATTTCATTCATAACTAATAATTAGTAAAACACTGGTATAGTATATTATTAGGCAGTCCAATACTAATGTTCATCAATGGCCCCTTATTGCTTTATGAGCATCCTTAGCTCTTCTCTCAGACACACTGTCACAGCATGAATAATTCAGCTAATAGCCTGAACAACCTGTGACGTTAAATAGTTAGTCAGAAGCTGTGTCCATGAATGTTAATAGGAACTGAGCACATGTACGTCCATAGGTTAGTTAATTAGTTAGCCAACAGTGTCCATAGCCTTTATTATAATTAGTGGGGTTAGCACCAGGTTAGTAAGTCAATCAGATCCACTTGGATTTACAGGTGGGCATGCACCACACTGATAAAGCACCCTAAAGCTTGGGGTCCAACGTTCTGTCCTGGACACTGGTCACTGGGTGGGCTTTGCTGTTATGGGATCTCCCCAACTAGCTGTATGCTTACTGTGTCAGGATCTCCCCAAGCAGCTCCTTCCTTGGGTCCCGCCACACCTCAGGTCCATTAGCAGAGATGTCCTGCAGAATGAATATAGTACCGAATCCGTGTGAATCAAGCCTCAATGCATTTCCCCGCCTTTGCAATCAGCAGCTTCCTGGTTGCAAATTGCAAAGGAAGCCGCTGATTGCAAAGGCGGGGAAACACATTGAGGCTTGATTCACACGGATTCGGTACTATATTCATTCTGTGGGACATCTCTGCTAATGGACCTGAGGTGTGGTGGGACCCAAGGGAGAAGCTGTTTGGGTGATCCTGACACAGTAAGCATACAGCTGGTTGGCGAGATCCCATAACAGCAAAGCCCACCCAGTGACCAGTGTCCAGGATAGAACGAGCTTGAGGGTGCTTTATCAGTGTGGTGCATGCCCACCTGTAAATCCAAGTGTATCTGATCGATTTATTAATCTGGTGCTAACCCCACTAATTATAATAAAGGCTATGGACACTGTTGGCTAACTAATTAACTAACCTATGGACGTACATGTGCTCAGTTCCTATTAACATTCATGGACACAGTTTCTAACTATCTAACGTCACAGGTTGTTCAGGCTATTAGCTGAATTATTCATGCTGTGACAGTGTGTCTGAGAGAAGAGCTAAGGATGCTCATAAAGCAATAAGGGGCCATTGATGAACATTAGTATTAGTATTAGTTACGAATGAAATTGAGAATATTCTCGTGTCTAACCTCTAATTAATTAGCTATTTATTGTCCTATGGTGCTTTATATTTTAATATAATATATTTTAACACCGGCTGTGTGTGTGTGTGTATATATATATATATATATATATGTTGTTGTATGTAAATTGTATTGTGGGATTAAATGTTATAAATTGATTTTGGTTATACAGCGCTTTATTTATAATTTTTCTGTGGTTGTGTACATCAGATGTAGTGTCAACCTTTTATTATTATTATTATTATTATTATTTTTCTAACAGCCCTGTGTGGAATGACCCTGTCCTCATTTTTGAGTAAGTACCTACATTCTTTCTTTTTCTAACAGATAAGACCTTTATGATTGTATATTTTAATCATTTAATTAGGTCCCTGTTTAAAAAATGTACATCACAAAATAACACAAAGTAATGCTGAATACTGTTATACAGCTATACATTTACATACTCACACATTTTCTTTTCCTCTGTAATAGGACACCTAGGAGCATATGAGGGAGGTATGTATATCATTTTAACATGTATTATGGATTATAGAAATAACATATCTAAATGCAAATGTTGTGATTTAGCATCAGATATGCTTTAAAGTTTTTTTTATTCTTTTTCTAGCAGCTCTGATATGTTCCCAAAGTAAATACCTACAATCTTTTTTATATTTCTAACAGATAAGTCCCTTATGATTGTATATTTTAATAATTTAATAATTTCCTTGTTAAAAAAATCTATATCAGAAAGTACTAGAAAGTAATGCTGTATACTGTTACACATCTATATAGCAGCTAGATCATTATTTAGATTCTCACACAATTTCTTTTCCTCTGTAATAGGACACCTAGGCAGGCCTGGGAGAGGTATGTATATCATTGTAGCATGTATTATGGGATATAGAAATATTGGTGTGTAAATGTTGTGATTGAGCATCAGATATGATTTAAACTTTTCTTTATTATTCTTTTTCTAGTAGCTCTGATATGTCCCCAGAGTAATTGCCCACATTTTTTTATATTTCTAACAGATAAGTCATTTATGGTTTTATATTTGCATAATGTAATAATTTCCTTGTTAAAAAAAATCTGTATCAGAAACTACTAGAAATTTATACTATATACTGGTATACAGCTATATAGCAGCTAGAGGATTATTTAGAGTCTCATATTTTATTTTTCTCTGAAATAGGATACATAGGAGGGACTGGTAGAGTTATGTATATCATTGTAACATGTATTATGGGATATAGGAATAGCTATGTGTAACTGTTGTAATTGAGCATCAGATATGGTTTAATTTTTTCTTTTTTATTATTCTTATCTAACAACTCTGATCTGCCCTATGAGTTAGTACCTACATTCTTTATTTCATTTTCTAACAGATAAGTGCCTTATGATCATATATTTTAATAATTGAATTCGTTACTGGTTTAATAAAATGTACATCACAAAGTAACACAAAGTAATGCTGAATACTGTTATATAGCAGGTATAGTATGATTTACATACTCACACTTTTTTTCCCTCTATGTGTAGTACACTATTGACAGCATGCTCCCTAGAGGGGTATGTACAGCACTGTAACATGTATTATGGAATATAAATAGAATGTATTTATGTGCAAATGTTGAGCATTAGATATAGTTTAAACATTATTATTCTTCTTTTACTAACGACTCTGATCTGCTCCCTAAGTACCTACATTCTTTTTTTATATTTCTAACATATAAGTCCCTTATGATTGTATATTTTAATAACTTAATAATTTCCTTGTTAAAAAATGTACATCATAAAAGACCTAGAAAGTAATGCTGTATACGTTTTAACTTATTTTTTTTCTCTGTGTAGTTCACCTTCTGAGGAAGTGTCCTCAAAGGAGATGTATGTATATCTTTATAACATTTTGTATTATGGAATATAGAAATAACGTATCTATGTGCAAATATTTTAAACTTATTATTATTATTATTATTATTATTATTATTCTATTCCTAACAACACTGTGTGGACGGATCAGGTGGTCCCTTAGTAAGTACTTACAGTCTCTCTTTTAATATTTTAACAGATGTCATTTATGATCGTATATTTTAACAATTTAATTAGTTCCTTGATTAAAAAAAAACAATTTTATTAAGTAACAAAATAATGCTGAATACTGCTATACAGCTACATAGCATGAATTAGTCTCACATATTTTCTTTTCATCTATATGTAGTTCACCAGATAGGTCCCCCAAAGGAGAGATGTATATCATAACGTGGTATTATGGAATATAGAAATAACATATCTATGTGCAAATGTGATTGAGTATGTATTAACATTTTTATTATTCTCTCTCTAACAGCTGTGATCTGCCCTCTAAGTACCTACAGTCTTTTTTTCTAACAGATAAGTCACTTTTGATATAATATTTTAATCATTTAATCAGTTCCTAGTTAAAAATTGATAGAAACAGAGACATAGAATTTGACCCATCTAGTTTGCCTTTTTAAGGTTAGGTTATTAGGGTCAGGGGTTAGAGTGAGCAGTTTGGTTAGGATTAAGGGTGAGGGTTGGGGTGTTAGTGTTATTAGGATTAAGGTTGAAGGTATTAGTGTTAGGAGTTAGGATTAAGGGTGCGAGTTAGGATATTAGTGTCAGGATATTCATTTTAGGGTATGTGTTACAATTTAGGGTGAGGGTATTGGGATGTTGAATCTCTTCAGGGATGCTGAGTCTCTTCAGAATGACTTAATTAAACTGGAAGAATGGGCAGCAAAATGGAGAATTAGATTCAACACAGACAAGTGTAAGGTGATGCACTGTGGGGGCAAGACCAGAAATTACACCTACATACTAAATGGGGTAATAATAGGGGATTCTGTACTGGAAAAAGACTTAGGAGTTCACATAGATAACAAATTAAGTAGCAGTACCCAAAGTAGGAGTGCAGCAAAGAAGGCTAATAAGATATTAGCATGCATAAAACGGGGAATTGATGCAAGGGATGAGAGTATTATACTCCCATTATATAAATCACTAGTGAGGCCACATCTTGAATACTGTGTGCAATTTTGGGCACCATATTACAAAAAGGATATCCTGGAGCTAGAAAAGGTTCAGAGGCAGGTGACCAAATTAATCAAGGGCATGAAGATGCTGGAATATGAGGAAAGGCTTGTAAGGCTAGGCATGTTTACATTGGAAAAGAGGAGACTAAGAGGGGACATGATCAACATCTACAAATATATAAGGGGTTAATACACAGAGCTCGGGAGGGACCTGTTTTCTATAAGATCAGCACAGAGGACACGTGGTCACTCGCTAAGGTTAGAGGAAAGGAGTTTCCACACATTGAGGCAAAAAGGTTTTTTTCACAGTAAGGACAATACGTGTTTGGAATTCACTGCCTGAGAGAGTAGTAACAGCGGACTCAGTCAACACCTTTAAGAATGGGTTAGATAAAATCCTATTGGATAAAGATATTCAGGGTTATGGTGTGTAGGCACGCATTATAGTTAATATAACTAGTTCTAACATAAAAATAACTAGTCCTATAAAAGGACTACATAGGAGACCACAAATAGGTTGAACTCGATGGACAATTGTCTTTTTTCAACCTTAGTTACTATGTTACTATTCATGTTAAGGGTTAGGATTAAGGGTTAGGGTATTAAGGTAAGGGTATATAGACAACATACAGCCAGGTAAACAGAGGTCAAGCTGGGAAGAGTGTCCAGGTTGGACTGCAGGAGCCATAGGGGAAAGCATATCTATGTGTAAATGTCAACAGATATAGTTTTACTTATTATTTTTCTTTTCCTCTGTGTAGTTTACCATCTGCATCCTCCGTAAAGGAGAGGCATGTATATCATTATACCAGGTCATATTATGGAATAGAGAAAAGCTACAGCTACTGTAACAATATGCAAGTTTAAAATGTTGCCCTTAAAAATGAAAATCTGCCCCCCTCACTGATTATGTGCAGGGTGCTAGAATGAACATGCCCCCACATACTGCAGACCTCAGCACGTCACTGCTAGCAGCTAATATAGCAGCCTTACATCTGGCTCTGCTTAGCAGCATTACTACGTGTATTGGTAGAGATTATGGGACAAATTTATCAGCGGTTAAAAGACCAATTGCTGATAATTTGGAGTCTCACTGGTTATAGGTAATTTTATTTCCAGAATACGAAAAACCTCTCTGCTGTAAATAGCACATTTTAGCTGCATGTAGTTATTACTATGCCATTATTATACAGGTACATTTACTAGCAGAATATAATGTACATAGCAACAAAGTTAGGATCATAAATCTAATTTTAGATAAGGAGCAAAGATCACATAAATACAATAACTGTTAGGCGCCGGGGTTCGCTCGTCGGTGCGGCCCGGCGCCTAGCAACCAGGGACGCCGTACGCGTACAGCCGCCGGCTCCCTGGCAACGCTAGACGCCGGGCGCACTGAGCCGCACGGACCCTAGCAACGGGGACGCCACTGGCGGACCGCGTTCCCCGTTGCTGGGTCCAGTTAAAATGATTGTGCACCTGTTTCCTGGCCGTGCAGCAAGGCAGCTGCACGGCATTTGTGTAATCAGCCCTGTCAGCAGCTGATTGGAGGACTCCTGTTTATATGCACTCTCAGGGCTTCTCACAGACGCCGGTAACAGCTTCCTGCATGCTGTCCTTGTTTGCTGAGAGTCTGTTTCCAGTCTTGCTGTATCCGGTCGTTCCAGTCTCCAGTAGTCCTGTACTCGGAAGTTGTCATCTTGTTCCTGGAGTCCTGACTGATCACCGTTTAACATCCAGTGGTGTTCGTGAGTCACGGCTTTGCCGTGTGTTGCGGCTTGGCCGCTTTACCATTTATTATTTGTGTTTTGGAGCATTTTGCGGAGGGTTCCGCTTCCACAGGTCCACTCTGGTATCCGGCGGTGCTGGGTAGGAGTATTGGACAAGTGGATTTTTGGTTGTCCTTTTCCCTGGCGGTTTTTCCGCACATACTTCAGGTCTTTGCTAGTTAGCTTGTTGCCCCTGGCCTGTTGTCAGTCAGAGGTCCTCTTGTTATCATCCTGCCTCGGATTTCCCTTTGTCTCTCATTAAGACTGGGGGGCACCGGAGTTGGGCAGACATAATCCGCCCTTCAAACGTGGCTGCCAAGGGCTCAAGAAACCATAGTCTCGCAAGGGATTTCCGATAGCACGGGTGAGACAATAGAGTTAGGGCGCCAGGGGCAACTAGTCTTTCCTGCTCCCGTTACCAGCATTCCATTCCAGCGCTCTGGTCATTGTCATAAGATCTCCTCTGGTCAGGAGTGCTGGAATCATAACATTATTACCGGCCACACCAAAACTTAAAATTAAACGGGGTTTAATTTTTTTTCTCATTCAGTTTTGTAAGAGTTTATCGGCCTCATGAATCCAACAGGTTTAGGGCCAAATCCTGGTCAGCTCTTAGTCAGCCAGATTCAAGAACTTACTCAGATGGTTCAGGATCTTTCCCTTCGGGTGAAGTCGCAGGAAGATCTTTTGCGAACTTCCCCGAAGGTAGTCCCTGAACCAAAGATGCATTTGCCTGACCGTTTTTCTGGTGATAGGAAAGAGTTTTTTAATTTTAAAGAATCCTGTAAGCTTTATTTTCGTTTAAGACCGATCTCCTCGGGTACTGAATCTCAGCGGGTTGGGATTATTATTTCTTTGCTCCAGGGGGATCCTCAGACCTGGGCATTTGGTTTAAAAGCAGAGGATCCGGCCTTGTTGTCAGTAGACGCCTTTTTTGGGTCTTTAGGGCTATTGTATGATGACCCTGATAGAGAGGCATCCGCTGAAGGTCAGTTGCGCGCTCTCAGACAGGGTAGGAATCCTGCAGAGGTTTATTGTACGGAGTTTCGCCGTTGGTCGAACGACTGTGGCTGGAATGACCCAGCCCTGCGCAGTCAGTTTCGCCTCGGCTTATCAGAGTCTATAAAAGACAGTCTCCTTCAGTATCCCGCTCCTGAGACTCTCGATAAACTCATGGAGCTTTCTATTAAGATTGATCGTCGTCTCAGAGAGCGGAGGGCTGAAAAAGGAGCACCTGTCAGGTCAACTCCATGTGTATATTCCATTCCTGAGGACGTAGAGGAGCCCATGCAGATGGGTCTCTCCCGGCTGTCTCCTGAAGAAAGAGCCAGAAGGCAAAACTCTGGTCTTTGTTTGTACTGTGGGGGTAAGGGACATTTTGCCCGTAATTGTCCGAACAAGTCGGGAAACGCCTCGACCAGGTGAATTGTGAGGGGGTTCACCTAGGTCTGCAGCTTATCTCCTCGAATAACTCCCTTTTAGTCCCAGCTAAAGTTTCCTTTGGCAGCCTCAGTTCTTCGGTGTCGGCTTTTGTTGACAGTGGAGCTGCAGGAAACTTTATGGATTTAACTTGGGCTAAGGCCTTAGGCATTCCTCAGTTATCTTTGGGTAGGTGTGTCACCATGCATGGCTTAGATGGGAGTCCACTGTCCAATGGGGTTATTTCCCTCTGTACACCCCCTGTACTACTTACGGTAGGAGCTCTTCAATCTGAAAAAATCGAGTTCTTCCTTACCCATTGCCCAGCAGTTCCAGTGGTTCTGGGTCACCCTTGGCTGGCCTTTCATAATCCCACCATTGATTGGCGGTCGGGAGAGATTTCACAATGGGGTACCTTCTGTGATAAGGAATGTATTACGTTTCCAGTCAGAATAGCAGCTGCCATTCCTGAACTCATTCCCGTGGAATACCAAGAGTTTGCTGATGTGTTCTCCAAGGGCAATGCAGACATTCTGCCTCCACATCGGCCTTATGATTGTGCTATTGAGCTAATTCCTGGTGCCGCATTGCCAAAGGGAAGGTTATATGCTTTATCCGGGCCAGAAACTGCGGCCATGAATGATTATGTTAAGGAGAGCCTAGGGAAAGGATTTATTAGGCCATCAAAATCTCCTTTAAGTGCAGGCTTCTTCTTTGTGGAGAAAAAGGATGGCTCGCTTAGACCTTGCATTGACTTTAGAGCCCTGAATAAAATCTCAGTAAAAAATACTTATCCTCTGCCGCTGATTTCTGTCCTCTTTGATCAGCTGCGTTCGGCTGTGATTTTTTCTAAAATTGACCTAAGAGGAGCGTATAACCTCATCCGAATCAAGTCTGGAGATGAGTGGAAGACGGCCTTCAGTACTCAGTCGGGTCACTACGAGTACCTGGTGATGCCGTTCGGCTTGTCTAACGCTCCAGCAGTTTTCCAGGACCTCATTAACGATGTGCTCCGTGACTTCCTAGGGAAATTCGTGGTCGTTTACTTAGACGACATCCTGATTTATTCTGACTCAATTGAACAACATGTTACCCAGGTGCGTCAGGTTCTTCAAAAGTTACGTGAGAATCATCTATATGCCAAGCTGGAGAAATGTGAGTTTCATGTCACGGAGGTATCTTTTTTAGGGTACATTATTTCCCCTCGGGGATTTTTCATGGAACCTAAGAAGCTCCAGGCCATCCTTAGTTGGGCGCAACCCACCAATTTAAAAGCAATTCAGCGCTTTTTAGGGTTTGCGAATTATTATAGGAGGTTCATTCTTTTTCCGACCTGGTTGCTCCCATTGTGGCTCTGACAAAGAAAGGAGCGGATCCTACCAACTGGTCGCGTGAAGCTGAGTTGTCCTTTCGGGCCCTGAAACAAGCTTTTGTCTCGGCTCCAGTCCTCAGACATCCCAATCCAGAATTGCCCTTCGTTGTGGAGGTTGATGCCTCGGAGGTTGGAGTGGGGGCTATCCTATCTCAAAAGGATCCGGAGTCTCTGGAACTACATCCTTGTGCCTTTATGTCCAGGAAATTCTCCTCCGCTGAATCCAACTATGACGTTGGTAACCGGGAGTTACTGGCAATAAAATGGGCTTTCGAGGAGTGGAGGCATTGGCTGGAGGGAGCAACACATACTATTTCAGTATTGACTGACCATAAAAACCTGCAATACATCGAATCAGATAAGCGGCTGAATGCCCGGCAGGCTCGTTGGGCTTTATTCTTTACTCGTTCCAAATTTATTATCACTTTCAGGCCAGGTTCCAAGAATACCAAGGCGGATGCCCTGTCACGCAGTTTTCTTCCGGTTCACAATAACAGTCCTGTTACTCCCATACTTCCATCTTCAGTCATTTGGGCAGGCCTCACACAAGATTTATTTACCCAGTTAAAACAGCTTCAACACCAAGCTCCTGGAAATACTCCTGCTGGTCGTCTTTACGTCCCTGAGTTTTTGAGAGCTACTGTTTTGACTGAGTTCCATGATAACAAAGTTTCCGGGCATCCGGGGATCTCTAAGACTTTGGAGTTAGTCTCCCGCTCAGTATGGTGGCCTGGTCTTTCTAAAGACGTTAAGGAGTTTGTTTTTTCATGTCAGGTTTGTGCACAGCATAAGGTTCCCCGTTCCTTGCCTATCGGGCAACTTATGCCCTTAAATGTCCCCCTCAGGCCATGGTCTCATATTTCCATGGATTTTGTGGTAGACCTTCCCCTTTCAGCCGGATTCCGAGTCATATGGGTGGTAGTGGACCGTTTTAGCAAGATGGCTCATTTCATTGCTCTTCCCCGACTGCCATCTGCCCAAGGATTGGCAGTTTTGTTTCTCCGCCATGTTTTCAGACTTCATGGGTTGCCCACTGATATTGTTTCTGATCGGGGTCCACAATTCATTGCACAATTCTGGAAGTGTTTTTGTGCTTCATTAAAGATGAAATTGTCATTAACATCCGGTTACCACCCCCAATCCAACGGGCAAACCGAGCGAGTTAACCAATCATTGAAACAGTATTTGCGTTTGTACTCAGCCAAACTCCAGAATGATTGGTCCGAGTTTCTTCCATTGGCGGAGTTTGCTTACAATAATTCTTGTCATTTCTCCACTAATGTGTCTCCATTCTTTTCAGTTTTTGGTTTTCACCCCAGAGCTAATTCTTTTTTTCAACATTCCTCAGTTTCCTCGCTAACCTTAACCTCCCATCTTAGAGCCATTTGGAAAAAAGTGCACCTTGCTCTCAGAAAAGCGGCCTTTCAAGAGAAAAAAAATTCTGACAGGCTCCGACGTCCTTGCACTTTTAAGGTGGGAGATAGGGTATGGTTGTCGACTCGTAACATTAGACTTCGACAATCCTCGGCTAGATTGGGACCCAAATTTATTGGACCATTTCATATTATTAAAAAAGTCAACCCAGTTGCTTTCCGGTTACGTTTACCAAGATCTCTCCGGATTGGAAATACGTTTCATTGCTCCCTGTTGAAACCATACGTTTCTTCCAGTAGATTTCCTCGGAAGATCTCTCAGGGAAGATCTCCAGTGGATGTACAGGGACAACAGGAGTTCCTGGTGGAGAAGGTTCTCGATTCCAAATTGTCCCGGGGCAGGCTTTATTTTCTGGTTCACTGGAGAGGCTATGGTCCAGAGGAAAGGTCTTGGGTCCTGGATAAGGATCTTCATGCCCCGAGGCTCAAGAGGGCATTTTTTCGGGAATTTCCTCGGAAGCCTGGCTTTAGGGGTTCCTTGACCCCTCCTCAAGGGGGGGGTACTGTTAGGCGCCGGGGTCCGCTCGTCGGTGCGGCCCGGCGCCTAGCAACCAGGGACGCCGTATGCGTACAGCCGCCGGCTCCCTGGCAACGCTAGACGCCGGGCGCACTGAGCCGCACGGATCCTAGCAACGGGGACGCCACTGGCGGACCGCGTTCCCCGTTGCTGGGTCCAGTTAAAATGATTGTGCACCTGTTTCCTGGCCGTGCAGCAAGGCAGCTGCACGGCATTTGTGTAATCAGCCCTGTCAGCAGCTGATTGGAGGACTCCTGTTTATATGCACTCTCAGGGCTTCTCACAGACGCCGGTAACAGCTTCCTGCATGCTGTCCTTGTTTGCTGAGAGTCTGTTTCCAGTCTTGCTGTATCCGGTCGTTCCAGTCTCCAGTAGTCCTGTACTCGGAAGTTGTCATCTTGTTCCTGGAGTCCTGACTGATCACCGTTTAACATCCAGTGGTGTTCGTGAGTCACAGCTTTGCCGTGTGTTGCGGCTTGGCCGCTTTACCATTTATTATTTGTGTTTTGGAGCATTTTGCGGAGGGTTCCGCTTCCACAGGTCCACTCTGGTATCCGGCGGTGCTGGGTAGGAGTATTGGACAAGTGGATTTTTGGTTGTCCTTTTCCCTGGCGGCTTTTCCGCACATACTTCAGGTCTTTGCTAGTTAGCTTGTTGCCCCTGGCCTGTTGTCAGTCAGAGGTCCTCTTGTTATCATCCTGCCTCGGATTTCCCTTTGTCTCTCATTAAGACCGGGGGGCACCGGAGTTGGGCAGACATAATCCGCCCTTCAAACGTGGCTGCCAAGGGCTCAAGAAACCATAGTCTCGCAAGGGATTTCCGATAGCACGGGTGAGACAATAGAGTTAGGGCGCCAGGGGCAACTAGTCTTTCCTGCTCCCGTTACCAGCATTCCATTCCAGCGCTCTGGTCATTGTCATAAGATCTCCTCTGGTCAGGAGTGCTGGAATCATAACAATAACTGCCATTGGCGACTGTCAGTGATGCAGCATGAAGAGCCCTATTGCCAGGGAAAATAGGTGTTTTCTTCCATGATAAAGCTTTGTTTTACCCTATCCAATATAGCTTAGTTTCTCAAACTCGGTCCTCAAGACTCCATCCAGAGCATATATTCCAGGTCTCTTCTTCACAGAACCACAAGTGAATTAATTAGCTTCACCTGCCTTATAAAACATGTAAGTTAGTAATGAGTACACCTGTGCTTCTGCTAGGTGACCCAGAAAATGTGACCTGTGTGGGGTCCTGAGGACCAAGTTTGAGAAACATTGCAATAAAGGGTTAATGGTAACATTGCACTCACTACTGATAATACCTGTTGTTGTTCTGAATATTATTTAAAACAAGTTTTTTATTGGACCAAAGCATCTTTTATTGTCTAAGGCAGGCATGTCAAACTCATGGTCATCCAGCTGTTGTGAAACTACAAGTACCAGCATGCTTTACTAGCTGATCAGTGGAAGGTATGCTGGCAAAGCATGCTGGGAATTGTAGTTTCACAACAGCTGGAGAGCCACGAGTTTGACATGCCTGGTCTAATGGGCCCTACACACTTTGTGATCCGCCGCTGAGCTGCCCGACGGCGGATATGGGCAACGGGTGACCCAGTGGCGGGGGGGCAGTGACAGGGGGAGTGAAGTTTCTTCACTCCCCCCGTCACCCGGCTCCATAGCAGTGTAGGCAAATATGGAAGAGATCGTCCATATTGGCCTGCATGCACAAGCGACAGGGCACCAGCGATGGACGAGCACGGGCCGCGCATCGTTCATCACTGGTGCCTCCACACTGACAGATATGAATGGTATCTTGTTCATTAATGAACGAGATTGTTCATATCTTTCAGTATTATCGCCCAGTGTGTAGGGTCCATAAGGTGTTAAAATATTTTTGTTAACATTTTTAATCCTTATTTAATTTGAAGCAAAAAGTCAGTCCCACTGCATAGGCCCACGCACAAAACGTAATGACTGTTTCTTATTTTTGTTTTTTAGAAGGCCTAGGTGATTCTCCCACCAGTGGTGGCATGCCAAGTGCGTGAAGTGAGTAGTAACCTGGATTATAATCCCTTCTCATTTCCACATTATTCTATATTAAGGATTAATTTACATTGAAGTGGTGGGGAGTGGAGCATTACCAGAGATTTCACCCTATGTATTTAACCTAGAAAAGGAGACATGAATGAGGGATCAGGGATCTCAGACAATGCTTCAAAGTGACTGTTCCTTGGCATGTGATGGTATCTAAATGCACATTCTTTCCCATTGTAGATATTTACCAGCATGTTTCACAGCATGCGGCGTGTATGGCAAGTAAGGTAAGTACACAGGAGGCTCACAGGAGTAGCTCACATTACAGGCCAGTGGGCTCGTTACCACAGCACCACAGTAGTGTCAGGGACGTTGTAGAGTTGGTGCTATCTCCTCAGATTGTCTTTAGGGATATTTATAGTGTTTTGGCAAGTTAGGGACTTTACATTCATGGCATAAAGCCATTACACAGTGAGAGACAGAATAATGGGGGCTGCGGTCTGCAGCATCAGTTTTCTTCCCAGTCCCACTACTAATAAGAATGATAACTACACCAGTTCATTCCAACATTACACATACAGAAAAACTATATTCATGAACAGTACTTACACATCATCTATCTACAACATCACATTTCCTCTCCCTGTTTCCCAGTATTACTGAAGATAAAATTTATTCAGTAATAATCACTGGTGGATTTCCTACTAGGGACTTAAGGCCTGGTGGGCGCCACCTTCTGGGAACAGTGCAACAGGCTGCTACCCCCTTCACATGTCATTTATTCATTGGCAGAGGCAGTCTGGGGACAGGGGCTCACTGTGTCTGTACCTATTCTATTACAAGCTAGCCCCCTGACAGTCATTTTCTTGTTTCCTTAGGCTTTTTCCTGTACCTCCTCCTCTTTCCACCTCAGAATTCCCCCTCCTTGCTCTCTCTCCCATACAGCTCCAACCCCCCCCCCCCCCCCACACACACACTCCAATTCAACTTCAGCAGAAGAACACTGAAAGAGGGAAAAGCCAAGCATCATTCTGACCTTACATGCACAGACAGTGGGAGCTGCAGTACCAGTGGACCCTGTACCTCCAAAACATACATTACACTTATGATTTATTAATAATGTGTAACAATATATATTAGAAATGACGAGCACTGGAGGTTACGAAGTCATCAAAGTGTTATTTATAATGCGGACACCATAATGTTGACATCTGTGATGTCAACATCTTCATAATGTTGACATTCAATATGTCGACCGACAGACTGTTGATCCATGAATTTAGGGTTAGACTGCAGTTTGGGTTAGGTTGCAGCTGGGGTTATGGTGCAATCAGACTGATGATCCCCAATTCTGGGGTTTGGGACATAAATTCATACATACACCTATGTACAATTGGTGGGAGTGGTGTACCGTAGCATGTGTGTAGCCCAGCCACCATGATTCCATGCATCACCTCTGGGCAGCAGTGCTGTAATACTTATCGGAGTCACATCTGCCGGGCTGCGGATGACAGCACAGATGATCTCCCTGTCTGTAAGATCTCACGCCCGCTAACAGCAAGGGACAGATGCAAACTACTTACCACTGTAACACATGTATTTAAACACCGTTGAATTCTCTGGTATAATGACAAGTAGTATTCCAACACTGTTGAATACTCTGGTATAATGGCAAGTAGTTTGCAGACTGTCCCTTGCTCTCTTAGCATCAGCAAGTCTGTCATCTTGCAAATAAAGTAGCCAGTGTGGCATTATAGGTGTAATGGGCAGTGGTGGTGAGGGATGGAGGACCTGTCATTGTCCCTTACACCTGTGCCAAGGAGTCCCTACTACTACCCCTACCCAGTGCATCCTACTACTAATACTGCTGTACCTAAAGGCTTCCTGAGCCCTAAATACCCCACTGGTACTGATTCTGTTTCCACATATGCTATGTATATCACAGTAACAGGCCTTTATTTCCACTAATTACAGGTTACCATCACCAGAGAAACTACGCCATTATTCCACCTGTTGGAGACAGCAATAATTACATATTTGGCTAGTTTGGGAGAGTTAACCAATAAGGCGCAATGCAGCTAAGATGTTAAAGGCTTAGATAAATGTCACCACATTTAAAACAAGAAATAACATACAAGAAGTTTAAGCCCTCATTACACACTCAGCGCAACATAAAGGTATACGTCCCTTTTCTCTTTTGGATGTTGATATTCCTTCTCACGATTCCTCTGAAAGGTGCTCTCTGATCCGTTGACTCCAAAATGTGGAAATAAAAACAAAAAACAACCACCAATGTGTAGATCGTTATTTTTTTAAAATAAATCATCTCTATATCAATTGTCTCTAAATCAAGTTTGACTTCAGCGTACCGAGACTCACACAAAATAGCATAAATATATGTTCATAAAGGTATCTTTATCTTCTCTTTCCAAATAACTAGTGCTCGATTCACCACAAAGTGTAAAAACAGAAATAGAATAAGTGAAGGATAGTCTGGTTGGGAGCGTACCCCGGAACTCACACAGAAGATGCAGGTTGTAAACACATCTAGGTATCTTTGGGGTATGACACACAGCGTACCCAAACTCACACTGCACGACGTATGGTGACTCCTATAAAGGTATCTTTCAAAGGTTGTGATTCATCGGTCCATTCTCCAGCCGTATGACTTGTGTGCTCAGTTTTTAACGTAAAAATAAAAACAAAATAAAAAAATAATGTGTGGTACGTTCTGTTAGGTCAATTCGAATATGTATCAATAAGGAATTTGGACCAGCTCATACCCAAACACAGGAAAAAATTAACATGTGCTCAGAAGAGTGTATTCTAATTTCTTTCTTTTAGTGTTCTATCAATGCACCATAGGGTGTAAAGAGTGAAAAAGTAAGTTTGTCCAAAACTAAGAAAGAACTGAATGGGATGCGTTCCCCAAGATTCACAGGAGAAATGCAGGCTATAGACACATCTAGGTTTCTTTGGGGTAAAACCACATAGCGTACCCAAACTCACACTGCAAGGTATACGGTGACTCCTATCAAGGTATCTTTCAAGCGCTGTAGTTCAAATACATAGGTCTCCAACCGTACAGCTCGTATTCTCAGAAAAAAATGGAAACAAATGGAAAAGACGTGTAGTAGGTTCTGAGGTCAGCTAGTATATCTAACAGGGATATTCAAACTGAAGCTTACCCCCACTCACACAAATAGGGAATGGTGTATACACATCAAGGTATCTTTGGACGGTACTATATTAGCAGGTTTGTGAATGAAAATATGGGGCCCAAGAGGGAAACTGATAACAGAAGAATGCGTACCACAACACTTACAGGAACAGTGCAGAAATCAAACACATCATGGTATCTTTAAATGTGAAATGACCACATACATCTCGTACCCTGACTCACACTTGGAAATGGAGAGCTGCTCCTATCAAGGTATCTTTTCTAGGCGATCAGTGAGATATCCCTTTTTCCAACTCTTATAAACCAAGGTAACATGTATCCACAGGTTTTTCTCATAAAAAACAAATTTATTTGTATACAACAGTCTTAAAAGAATAGACCACGGTAAAAACCATCCACAAAGAAAAGATGAAAATAAAAAAAATCCCAAAAATGAAAAAAATAAAATTGAAAAAAGTTACACAGATTAAAAAAATAGTCCTGGCTACTCACACTCCTGATAGCAGTATCAACGCGTTTCAGTCATGTGACCTTTATCAAGATAATGTGGAGTGTGCAGTAGCAAGATATTTAAAGTAGGAGTAGCCAATAAAATCACAGCAGGAAATGACATCATACAATTATTGTAAAAACATATAGATCTCATCCAAGAAGAACCTAAACACAAGCTTAATACAGAATTGAGTGAACTAAATCAGAAGTATTACACATCTTAATATAAACAGCGCTTTTAAACAGCATTAAATGCTTAAACAGCAACCTAATCGCGCTGGCCGGAAGTGTATGGCCGCTGGGACTGATGAGAAATGTAGTCCGTTTCTGAGTTTCCTGTGTAGTTCAACAGATGTAATTTCCGGAAGTGACGTTACGCAAACGGGCGGAAGTGACGATTCTCACTCAGACTCATGGGAAATGTAGTTCACACGGTACAGGAAATGTAGTTCAAACAATACAGACAGGATATCCTGTCCTGATAGCATGGCATTTATGAACCAGAACAGAAGGCATCATGGGATATGTAGTTTGTTTACATCATTTTCTAAAAAAGAACAAAATGTCAGTTTTTTGTCATACTCGTAATTCCAGATAAGATAACACTGCTACCATTAATTAAACTGTATATATCATATAATCCAAAGGTTAATTAAAATGTTAATTAAAATGATACCACTCATAAGCCTTGCGGCAATACAAAAATCATGTTTGTATATATTATTTTTTTTAAAGATGTGATAAACATATACAGATAATTGCACAAAACCCAAACAAAAATATATCTAAACCCATATCCAGATACACAGATGTCTATACAAGGCATGAACAAAAATAAACATACACCCAAAAATAATTCTGGACCAATATAAAAAATTTATAGAAACCACTTGAGTTCAAAGTCACAGTTTAGTCCATTTGGACTAAGGGTGTTATAATTAAATATACAGCTCATTTCCATTTTTGCTAAAGCACTTGCCGTATCTCTATTTCTCAGTGTACTTTGAACATGTCTTATACCATAAAAGCCGGTGATGCCTGAAATTAATGAGTCATGTTTATTTTTAAAGTGGAGAGACAAAGAATGTGTCTCCAGTCCTTTCTTTATGTTCCTCATGTGTTCTCCCATTCGTGTTTTGAGAGGACGCAATGCCCTCCCAATATAGAATAGGTTGCACTTGCATCTGATAGCATATACAACATTTTTGGTGTCACATGTAATGAAATTTCTAATATCCACATCTATATTATTGATGGGAGACTTTTTTGATGTTACTGATACCACCCCCTTTCACATTCCTACGTCCGATACAACACCCGCACCTGAAAAAACCCTGTGAGGTAATTCTTACTGCTGGGAAAGATGGCTGAAAGGCACTAGAGACTAACTTAGTCTTCAAATTAGGGGCTCTGCAATAAATATGAACCGGATTATTAGGTATAAGGGTACCAATCACTGGATCTTTTTTCAAAAGTTCCCAGTGCTTCTTTAAGACTCGTTCTATTGATTTATGTTGTACATTGTATTCCGTAATGAAGGCCCATTCGAATTTGTCATCTTTCTTTTTATGTTGTCCTGTTTTTGATAGTAAATCCTTACGTTCCAACTCACTACTGTTCCCCATTGCCTGATTCACTCTATTTGTATTGTAACCAAATACTTCAAATTTCTTGGCTAATTCTGTTGCCTGGATATGAAAGATTTCATCTTTGCTACAATTCCTTTATAGCCTGGTGAATTGGCTAACCAGAATTGAATTCAGCCAATTCTCGTGGTGGCAACTGGTGGCCATGATGTAAGTGCCACAATCCGTAGGTTTGGAAAAAGTTTTCGTATTGATCTTTTGGTCCTCTATATATACTGTGATGTCCAAAAAATCAATTCTTTGTTTATCACTGACAAAGGTAAGTTTTATATTCCTGTTATTGGTATTCAAGAGTGCGCAGAAACTTTTTAATGAATCCTCGTCCTCTCTCCAAATAAAGAAAATATCGTCTATATAGTGGGCATATGACACCAGGTTCGCTCCGAGCCCGTCAATGGACCAGATAGTTTCGCTCTCCCACAATCCCATGAAGAGATTTGCGTAGCTCGGAGCGATCCTAGTGCCCATGGCAGTGCCCATCTTTTGAACGTAAAACTGTTCTTTAAACAAAAAAAAATTTATTATCAAGAATGAATTATATCCCTTCAATAACCAGATCTTTCATATCTTCTGGCATTCCTGATTGATTAAGGAAGTGTTGAGTGGCATCTAGCCCCTGTTTATGGTCTATTATTGTATAAAGGGAGCTCACATCGGCAGTTACTAACCAGTCACCTTCCTCCCATTTAACTGTCTCCAACATCTGCAGAAATTCTTTTGTATCCTTCAGGTGTGACCTGTTAGTACCACTGGCTGTAAAATTAAATCTATGAACTGTGAAAGATTAGCTGTAATTTAACATACTCCCGATATTATTGGTCTCCCAGGAGGATCAGTGAGACTCTTATGTACTTTGGGAAGCACATATATAACCGGAACTACCGGATTTTCAGTAGTGATGAATTTGGCTTCCTTTTCACTTATAGTCCCCTTCTTCTCATACTTCTCCACCAGATTTTTTAATTTAGACATGGTTAACTCAGTGGGGTTATTCCTCAACTTTCTATAAAAACTGAGCACACAAGTCATCCGGCTGGAGAACGGACCGATGAATCACAACCTTTGAAAGATACCTTTATAGGAGTCACCATACGTCGTGCAGTGTGAGTTTGGGTACGCTGTATGTCATACCCCAAAGATACCAAGATATGTTTACAACCTGCATCTTCTGTGTGAGTTCCGGGGTACGCTCCCAACCAGACTATCCTTCACTTATTCTACTTCTGTTTTTACACTTTGTGGTGAATCGAGCACTAGTTATTTGGAAAGAGAAGATAAAGATACCTTTATGAACATATATTTATGCTATTTTGTGTGAGTCTCAGTACGCTGAAGTGAAACTTGATTTAGAGACAATATATATAGAGACGATTTTTTTTTTTTTTAAAGAACGATCTACACATTGGTGGTTGTTTTTTGTTTTTATTTCCACATTTTGGAGTCCACGGATCAGAGAGCACCTTCCAGAGGAATCGTGAGAAGGAATATCAACATCCAAAAGAGAAAAGGGACGTATACCTTCATGTTGCGCTGAGTGTGTAATGAGGGCTTAAACTTCTTGTATAGCAATAATTACATGTATCTCATGAGCAGGGCCCTCTCCCCTCATGTGCTTATCCTTCTCTTACTTAAACCATCTTCGATGGAACCAAATCCCCTGGCTTTCTACCACCATGATACTTATTTCAGTGTTGTCTGCCGAAGTACATGACAATATGACAATAAAACATTTGAATCTTAAATAATCCTGAGTCTTAGTACTGTGGTTACCCTGAGACTTCTGCTTATCTGTACCTGATGTCCTTCTGCTAAGTTCTGACCTCTGTATGCTTCCCTGATCCTCTGCTCTGCACTGGGGCCTGCCACACTTCCAGATGCTAAGCCACCATTACTCTGCTCTCCTGTCTGTGGCCCCACTGTCTGGTGGAACTTCTATTCCTGGCTCTGGATTAATCCCAGCTGCCTGTCCCCTTCCTGCTGAATACTCCTACTGTGCTGACTCTCTGTTGTGCTCTCCGGCCTACCACCATCTTTAAAGAATCCTGCTGATTGCGGTGTTGGCCCAGGCGCCGCTGAAGCTGCTCACTAGTACTGCAGTCTGAGGAACTGAAAAAAACAAAAGGTAGTGATTTACATGATAATAGCTCTGACTGAAATTGCGAACATTGATGATAATCTTCCAGATGAAGACAATAATTATGGCTATCCTAGATGACGTTTATTGAGGAGCTACAAAAGACCAAAAAACACAATTCATGCTCCTTCACCACCACCTAGTGGACACTGCTGAAACAAGAATCCGTGGCATTGTCAAATTATTTCTTCTAATGCAGGAACTATTTAATGTCTCTCATTTCATTTATTAAACAATGATATGTATGTAACATGAAAAAACAACATCTAATGTAGCATATACACCATACTTGGCTACTTTTGAAAAAGCATCTGAGGGAGCCATCCACAAGGAACACAACGTCTGCTTCTTTCTTCTCAGCTGCAATAATACAAGGGAGGCAGGATTATTAGTGTTGTGTGGCACTTCCACTTATACAAGCTTAGTGCAATACTGGAGAGGAAGACACAGGGCATTTAGCTCATGCCCAGGCTCCTCCCTGATGGAGAGCCAGGTATGAGAATAATTATTATCATCATATGTACATGGCACCACAGAGGGTTCATAGTGCTGTACAAGGAGTACACATAAACACATTGCAAAATAAAAGCATAACGGAGCATAAGTACAATACACAACATTAATATAACAAAGCAGACTGATTGAGACAAGTAACAAGAGCTGCTGTTTGGCGGATCATACAATGGTACCCAGCACCCAACGTATGGACGACCAAATAGGGTCAGATGTGCTGAAAGAGAAACAGGCAAGGGAGCAGAGCACTGCTGCCAATGTTAGTGCTGGGGGGAGAAGATGAGGGGCCTGCACGTGATAGCTTAGGTACTATGGGTAAGAGGTGAACAGAGGGATGGTGACATGGTAAGGATACGTGGAGGAGGGGTGGAGGAGATGAGGGGGTGTTATGAAGAGGACGGGTAAGTGCCCATAACACCGGTATTGTGTCTGTAAGAAGCATCTATAACTGGAGGATTGGTAGAATCTCAGACCAGGCGAGGGAGTGTCAACATGAGGGAAAGTGACCAGGGTGGAGGTGAGGTGGTGGTTGTGGAAGGAGCGGAAAGGACAGGAGGGAGTATGGAGAGATGAGGTTGGAGGTGTAGGGAAAAGGAGGGGATTAGGGCTTTATATGTGATGCTTAGTCTGGACTGGATTCCAAGTGGTATAGGGAGTCGGTGATGCTGCAGATGGGGGAAGGGGGAGTAATGCCATATGGGGAGAGATGAACATAATATAAACAGAGCATTAAGGACAGAATGAAGTTGGAGAGGCGAGTGTGATGGAGGCCAGAGAGGAGGAGGTTACAGTAGTAAAGGTGGGAGATGTTGAGTGTGTGGGTAAGAGCTTTGGTGGCCTGGGGACTGAAGAAGGGCAAAAGCGATGGAGAGATAGCATGACTGTAGGGAGCCGCACATCAAGGTCCACAATCTTCCCAGCTGCTGGGCCAGGACTGGTCATGGTAGTATAGCAAACGTTTGTTTGCTAAAGCTTAATATCATATGTTACGTAAGATTTAGCATGTGCTAGCCAGCATAACTCCATTATGTGTAACTAAGGCTGTAGTGTAGTCTGTCAGGAAACTGGTTGGCATGCTATATGTATGGCCTGATTAAGGGCCACATGGGCCTGAAAATTATCAAAGGACTATTGTGAGATTAGGAGGTGTGACCAGAGCCATGTGGGCATGGCCACTACACTATCAGTCTCCCTAGATATGTAATAGGAGAAATGCCTCATTCTGTGAGGAGAATAGAAATAAAATGGTAATACCTATTATGGAAACCGGGTATGAATACTATTGCCCCTTCAATTCCAGCAGTTGTAACCAGCAAAGACGCAGAGTCTTTAAAAAGTGTAACTTTTGCTTGGAGCTTCTGTGGGGCCCCCAGCGCTACCTTCTCCTACTCCCAGCACTTGGGAATAGATAAGGCAGCCACACTCTGCAGGGTCCCTGGATACAGAAGCTACAGTCCTAGAGGATCTATAACCATAGGCGGATTCAGGGGGGGGGGGGGGCACCAAGGCACGTCCCCCCCCCTATCGTTTAGAAGATTTTTATTATTAATATAGTACACTAGCTGACGCTGGCTCCCCTGCACTCTCTATGTGCTGATGCACTACACTACAGCACAATACACTGCAAATATAATGTGCTTCCCCCTGCTGCTCGCCCCGCTGAATGTGATCTGTTTGTCAGTGATCACACGCGTCCATGGTGAGACTGTGGGCAATTCAGCAATCACATCAGACCTGATGGGGAAGGAGCAAGGAACCTCCTCTTCCTCCTCCGCTCCCCTGACCAGCAGTCCCACGCGGTCTGCCAGTATGTGGGGAGTCAGGACAATCTGACTCCTTCATGTTAAAAGCGATGGCCACGCAGCAGAGAGGGAGGATGCAACAGTCGCAACAGTGATCCCTGTGGCATCTGCACTCACTGACAGAGCAGCTGGCAGCGTAACCTGGTAAACCTAAGCAGTCAGCAAGGTCCTAGAACGCTACATGGAGAGAGGTAAATAATTACTGGGTTCCTATCAGTAACTACTGCCTGTCCAGCTGTGATGAGACTACTAGTTACAGCACATCTTGCCAACTGGATGTGTTGGTATGTGTAGTACTATCACAGTCTGGCGAGTTCTTTTTAGGCATATGTATTTAGTTTATACGTGCCTGTTGATAGGGTTGTTCTTAATTGAGGTAGCATGTCAACCTATTTGGTCCTCTACTATACATATATTCTGATTTCTTATTTTTTTGAAGTCTGTTTAACATATGTGTCTAATTTCTGTGTACTTACTGGGTAAAATGTTGACCATTTGTGGCCATGCTGTATATACTTTTTCCATATGTGTCTAGTTTAGTTTATTTTTATTTATTGGTATTGTTATCTTTAGCAAGCTTCTTTGCACCACATGTGCTAATTGCAGTATTAACATTTTTCTTGGAAAAATATATATTTACATATGTGGACCATGTGACTCCCTATTTATTTTAACTATGCCCACCTGTTAGATCTATGTGATGTTGGGATTAGCACCTCTCCCTGTCACCATCTGCTTCTCTCCATCACCTTCTCCCTATAATCCACTGCCTTTCCCCGTCACCCTTTCCTGTCACCCACTGCCCCTCGTTCACCCACTATCTCTCCCCGTCTTCTCTATCTCCTGTCATCCACTGCCTCCCCCCTATAATTCTCATCACCCACTTCTTTCCCCTGTCACCCATACCCTGGCATCATCCACTTCCTCCCCCTGGCGTCACGCCAGGCATCACCCTCTCCCAGTCATCACTCTCTCCCAGTCATGCAGATGTGACATTCCTTTTGAGCCCACTCCTTGGGGTGAGGCCACACCCACTTTTCCAGGGGTGCACGCTTACAGCACGCACAAAGAACACCCCCACCCTTCCCATGTCATGGTGTCCCCCCTGTCATTTTGTTCTGGATCCGCCGCTGCGCCTGCACATTGTGGTGCATACGCATGTGCAGTTTATGCCTGATCGCCCGACGTATGAAAATGCAGCCTAGCAATCAGGCCTAAATTACCCCCTATATACAGTAGACCCCTACATAAACCTGCTATACAGCACATATATACCTACACACAGCAGCTATATAGCACACAGATCCCTATTTATATATACACAGCAGGTAGATTACTGTATACAGCACATATAGATCCCTATATACAGCAGGTATACAGCACATAGATAACTATATACAGCAGGTATACAGATCTGTATATACAAGGATCTGTAGACAATGAATTGAGTTGTAAATTACAGTCACTGAAGAGAGACAGAAGGCACAGATAGGGAAGAAGGAAGGGGGGAGAGAAAGAGAGAAAATAAAAATCACACTCAAGGACTAGAGCTTAGACAGGAAAGGGGGGAGGAGGCAGGAGGAAGAAGATGAAGGCACTCGGCCGGCACACTGAGCTCTGCTCTTCAGAAGCATAGGCATCAGCTCCTGGTAGTTGGCAGCACTGAGCTGCATGTGTAGTGTCAGAACGAAGCGCAGGCTGTATAAACAAGGACACTAGTCTACTGGAGCTGCCATGTCTTAGCACATCTAGCGCTGCATGTGAGGATGACATGCTCCACTCTGACCACAGATTCTCCCCTGAGACACGGAGTGCAGTAGGCAAGTGCTGGCCACACAGGGCTTTGCCCCCATCGCCCCCTAATGGGTCCACCACTGACCCACAGCCATGCACCCTGGTGCGGGTCTCTGGGATAGGAGCCCCGCCATTACATGCAGAACTGTGTGCGAGGCAACATGCCCGGGTCACAATGCCGTCCGGTGTTGGCCTCCTCCTCCTCCCTCACTGACCCGTTATCGGAAATCCCTGTCCCAACTATCCAGAGGGAAAGAGCAGCGCCCATACCATGTGGCAGCCGCAGAGAGTGGAGGTGCACACCAGTATGAAGGGGTGTAGCCTCGCGGGACAAAGCCCCGTTTTTAAGGCACTTCAGGGAGGGTGGTAGTTTCGGGCTGCCTCCGGAGAGCACAGTCTGTGCAGAGACACCACATGCACTGATCCACCAGTCTGTATAGTAGGGTTAATAGGGTGGTGGGGGATCGGAAGTGTGCAGTCTGGTAAAGGGAGGGCGGGATTCATGATCTGAACACCCGTGGGTACAAACCCGAGGAAGACATTGGGGGGTCCACTTTTCACTGAAAAAAGTAGCTGTTTTAATAATTCAGACGCCGCACTAATAGGTGGGCAGGAGAAACCATTACCTGAGTTCAGGGCCGGCGCTACCATTAGGCAGCTTTAGGCAGCTGCCTAAGCGGGGCACCCACTAGGGGGCGCTGCTAGGGTCACCTACCACAAGAATGAAGGATGTCTCTGAAAGAGATCTTTCATACAGCTACATGATGCTGGTGCTGGCCGCGGATCTTATCAGCCGCAGCCACCACTCACTTCCTATTGTCGCCACCACAAAGGCATGTCAGGCGCTGTCACTGTGCACTGCAGCCTTCTCCCCTTCCTCCCTCTCAGCTAATGCAGCAGCATTGACGTAATAGCAAAGGGGGGGCGCAACTCCATCTGCCTTCAGAGTCAGACTGCACCTGCCTTACATACTGTACATGAAGCTGCTCCCACTGACCACTAAGGTGTATATACTGTATAAAGCAAAGCATAGAGTCTCACCCGGCTGCCCAGTAACCGCTCACATCCAGGACACTGATCTATGACTGATGGTGCTGGATAATATGCGATACCCTTCCCCTCCTGTGTGCCGTTGGCAGGGCCGGATTATACACGGGGCCGTTGTCCAGGAGCCCCCACATTATTGGGGTCCCACACTGCAGCAAATATTACCCCTACCTTGCCAGCTCTTCAGTGCGGTGATTGGTGGGTGGAAAGGGGGTGGAGCCTAATGCCATGACATGCCCGCTCCCATCAGAGACTTGTGCTGAAGCCTAGCTAGGCTGTAACAGGTAGTTTTTCTCTCCCTCCCTCTATCTCCGTCTCTCTATTGTACCTCTCTTGTCTCACCCTCATTCACTCCCTGACGCGCTTTCTCTCTCTTGCTGGCACCCTCTCTCTCCTGCGCACTCCATCTCCCTCTGCCCTCTCTCTACCACTTGCTCCCCTCTATCTGTCCTTCTCTATCCTTCTCTTTCTCTCTGACACCCCCTCTCCTATTCGCTCCCCTTCCCTTTCTTACTCCACTGTCTCTCCCTTGCTTTGTCTCTCTTTCTCTGCCTGAATTTCTCTCATTGACACCCTCTCTCTCCCTCCCTCCCTCTTTCCCCTCCCTCTCGCTGACATCCCATCTCTCTCTTGCCCGCTCCCCCTCCCTTTCCTTCTCTTTATGACACTCTGTCTCTCATCCTCTCTTGCTCCCCTTTCTCTCCCCTTCTTTCTCCCTTTGACACCCTCATTCTCTCTCCCCTCTCATCCTTCTCTGTCTCCATCATCCTCTCCCTCTGTTGCTCCTCTCTCTGTCTCGCTCTTAATCCCCTCTCTCTGATACCCTCTCTCTATCGCTCTTCCTCCTTTCTCTCATTCCCTCTTTCCCCGACACCCTCTCTCTCTCTCGCTCCCAATCTGTTTTTCTCGCTCGTCTCTCTCTCTCTCTAAGACCCCTTTTCTCTATCTCGCTCTTCTTTCTCCTGGATACCTTCTCTCTATCTTTTGTTCTCCCCTCTCTCCCCCCTTTCTTTCTCTCTCCCTGACACCCTTTCTTTCTCACTCCCCTTACTCTCTCTCTTGTGCCCCTAAGGGTCAAAGTAGTGACAGTGGTGGGGTGTAGAGTCCATTTTATTGGTGGAGGCTCCCTCTAGCCTTTATCCATCCCTGGCCATTGGCTTGGTCTGGGCGCTTCCCTTTTGCTGGGTGAAAATGGAACCCCCCTATTCTCAGTGTGTGCTTGTGCAGTGCTGAATAATAGGTCAACTATAGTAGAGATCTACTGAGTGTGAGTGTCTCACTTATTTGCAGCACCTCTTCCATACTGTATACATCATATTGTTTTGTACGAAACCTTTGATCAATTCATGCCTCCCTCATTTGCTGTTTTATAAAAGAGTTTAATATAATTTGCTATGAAAGTTACATTACTTTTATTAATTTTACTTTAAATCTACTCACTTTCCATTTAAACACTCTTTGGATCTCTCTCTCTCTCTCTGCAGTTTACACTGACACTTGAAAACAAAACTGGCACACTAGCAAATGTGGCATTAAAGAGGATGACAACTCTAAAAATGTTGCTTCAGGATTCTTTACAAAGTGTGCATGCATTGTATTTTATATAACAAATATATCAGATATTTAATATGTGATGAAGTATTTTGTGCACTGAATAAAAATATTCAAGACAATGTATAGGAAACATTAATACTATTGCATTTGGGGCACTAATGTGTGGCATATTACGTATAGGGGCACATATGTGTGGCATATTACTATCTACAGTGCACACATAAATATTATTCCCAAGGCTAGGTCAAAAGCATTTTGGTAAGATTTCAGTTTAATTTAGATGGTTGGAGAGAGTGTATTGGTTTAAGCGGGGGTGGTAGGGTGAATCTTTGCCTAGGGTGCCCTGAAACCTTACACCGGCCCTGCCAGAGTTGCTCTGTACGACAACGTCTGACTGAACAAAAAGTTACCAGGAGTCTGTGCATGAGGAGGGTTTCTCATTCAATCACTGCAAGCCAGTCTGGGATTGGACAAGTGAAGTTGCACATGCGTAGTATAACAGCGCTATGAGCTAGAGCAGGAATCGCAGAGTAGGTGATTTAATGTTCACCCACTTTGTCTTGCTGAATCTTAGTAGTAGATGCAGTAAATGCACCCCGGAGCGCTGGGAGCAGAGTACTGTTAATAAATAGACCGTTAAATCTCCTGTTGCTAAAGGTAGGTGTCTCAGAAGTATTTTCCCCTTCATCCTTTACTGATTTACCTGAGAAGTATAGACTCACACAAACAATGTTCTTTAGATATTTACAAAGTAAAAATTTGAGTCCAAAGCAATTAAATCACCTACATTATGAGTGCTTATTCAATTTAAACTCAGAAAATCACAAAGAATTGATCTCCATCCTCTAGAAAGCTGGCTACACACATTCCCTATCCTCTGCTGATCGGGTGTCATGCTCCCGATCATCCGAAAAGTGTGTATCCAGCGTGACACCAGTGAGTCGGCGGCAGCAGCAGTGAGATAAGCAGCTCCTCTGTAGGTTCGGGAGGTCGACTGCCCAGATTTGACCTCCTGATCACTGCAGGAGTGCTATAAGACATTTATCAGCTGATGCTTCTGCATCGGTACTGCATACACACCTATACAATTATCGGTCGTTACCCGATGTCGGGGGTGTGGATTATTAAATCTACACTAAAAAGGTCTACAGTCAATAGGTCGACCACTAATGGTCTACATACATTAGGTCGACAGGGTCAAATGGTCAACATGGAATAGGTAGACATTAGAAAAGATCAACAGGTTCAAAAGGTTGACATGGAAATGGTCGACACTTTTTTTTTGGGGTGTTATGTCACTTTTCTGCCACAAAAAAGCCCCATTAGCGTACCGCTTCGCTAGCAATGCCTCTGACAAGGTGACTCGCTACGCTCGGCAGGTTACTATTCTTAACGTGGATGGTAAAGTCTGAAAAGTAAAAAAAAATGTTAAAAAAACAAAAAACCTTTCAGTGTAGCTCTATGTCGGGAGAATGAGCTGACAATTGTATAGGTGTGTACCCAGCTTTACTTAATTTTTTTTGCAAGTAAACACTGCGCCATGACATAATGGTATATATCCATGACAGTGTTACGCACACCACTGCTAACAGGAGTATACCGGTGTATGAACAGAGAGGGAAGCGAAGCAAACGAACTCACAGACAGTATAACATAACATACACAGGAGGTGATGGAATAACTAATAAACACAAAGTGAACGGAGAAGCCCAAAGGCTAAGGAATCGGGTGTCTCCCTAGTGTCAGGAATGCTCAGATGGAATAGAGCGGACAATGAAGCGATGTGTAGTGATTTAACATGTGGAGCACCTGAAATGATGTTGCTAAGAGCAACAGAAAAAACCCCAAAGGGTTACCAACGGGTGTGGGAATAAACTCCTTGGTCAGAGATAGAAATATAGACACAAGGAGAGTATCCACAATCCTAACCCCCACTTGCAGGGCACAGGTTCAGCTTACTGCCACTAAACTGACACCTGGACGCCCTGCACAGTGAGGGAGGATTAAGCAAGCAGGTCTGAGAGTACAGCCGCAAACCTGCTGGGTTCACAGAATAGCAAAAGAACCCCAGCAGGTCAAACAACTGACTCCAGTCTTACTGCTAGGTCCGGATTGGCAGAATGAAGTACCGAATCCCAAGGCCTATTCGCAGTAAGCAACAAGTAAATACAAAGTCACACAGTACTAGCTAACTCTATGGAACTGACTAACAAACAAAGATTCAGCAGCATTTGCCTAGCCTGAGAGGATGGTTTATATAGCAGGTGCTGTCCACGCCCCACTCAGACCTCACAGACTGAGCACAAAACCAGCGCCGGATTCCCTGCCGTGCACAGAGTCTGTAACCACTACACAGTAAAAACCTGGACCGGAGTATCAGCTGCGCTCAGGTTACTTCGCTAACACTTGCCTCCCAGTTGCCATGGCGACGTGGCAGCACAGAGCAGGAGATCCTAACAGACAGAAAAGAAAAACAACTCAATATTTATTTTTATTTATTTTTAAACAGGCAATCTCCTGCGCCTCATTAGGTTAGCTGGAAGAGAAACTTAAAATGTACACTTTGGGGTGTATTCAATAAGTGTCGGAAGCTGCCGTCTTGTTAGAAAGACGGCAGCTTCCAACAGGTTTAGGTCGGAAGCGGTTCCGACCTATTCAATGCCGGCAGCTTTTTTCCGACAAGTCGGGAAATCCCGACTTGTCGGAAACCACGTGGATTGTCAGAAACCACATTGGCTGTCGGAAGCGCGGCCAAATCCAACAGGTTTTAGCCCCGTTTCCAACAATATCAATCCAACTTTACAGAAAGTCGGATTGCCATTGTTGGGAACGGACCAAACCACAGGTTTGGCCCGGCACTGAATACTGACTGACCTGTCAGATCCTTTCCATTGAAAAGGATCCAACAGGTATTGAATATACCCCTTAGTGGGTGCAGAGTTGCCAAAAGCTTCAATCAATGTAGTACTAATGGAAAATGCTTGTAAAAAATATGAGTGTGTACAGTGTGTTAAAAAAATAAATAAATGGCGTAGGGTCCCTCCTTCCTCCCCATGCATAACCAGCCCCGAACCCTGGTTCAAAAAATACAGGGGGGAAAAAAGTGTAGGGCTCCCCTGTATTTAATGAACCAGCACCAGGCTCCTGGAGCTGGTTCTAAAAATATAGGGAAAAAATTACATACAGTAGGAGTCCCCCACATTTTACAACCAGCACCAGGCTACACTAGCAGGGAGATAATGCCACAGCCAGGGGACACACTAGAAGGGATTCTCCCACCTAACTAGTCAGACCAGGCCAGTGATTCCTAGGGATTTTAAGGACGTCCCCCCTACCCTCATCCACAGAGGTATCCCCTCTCAAGGACAGCCCAGACCTGGGCTGAAGCCCAGGGCTATCCCCGGCACCCCTGGGTGGTGGGTGCCAAGTTGATAGTAAGTCAGTTAAAGTAAGACTAATATTATCTTTTACAGGAGGACTACAGGTCCCAGCAAGTCTTCCCAAATGCCGGTATCGGAGAACCACAAGTAACAGCATTCAGGGCATTAAGGGCCCGCTGGTACCTATAGCCCCCCCGTAGATTGAAAAGTGTGTACCCAGCCATACTCTCTGCCAGCCTTTGCCCCTCCTCTTAACTATTTCCTCCATCCCCATCAGTCACTACCCCTTATGGTACCCTTCTTTTTCCTCTTTTCCCTAAGCTTAAAATGCAAATCCCTGAGTCATAGAGGGGAGATGAAACTCCTCAGCTTAATAAGGTAAACTAATTTAATCAACAACCTGTTCAGTTATAAATGTAAATGTGTGATGTCAAATTCATTCACTGTTGTTTTTTTTACTTACAGTAGCCGTCTGCATTTATAAACAGAGATTTAGACAAAAATAAAGTTTGTTTTCCTGCAGGCAAATTATTTAATAAAATACAAATTTTGTATTCATTTTAACTGCACTTTCATTATGACGTAGTTTTTTTTTTTTTTTAATATATGGCAGTTTGCTTGAGTTGACTTACAATAAAATAGGTAATAACTTTTTAAACTATTTATACTTTGTTTCTATAGCCTAGCCCCTGTAGTGCCACACAGTTTCACAAGTCTACTAGTCTTGTTCTGTAAGACATTGGGGTAAATTTACTAATATTTCTAAAAATGAAGAGTGGTGGTGTTGCCCATAGCAAACAATCAGGTTCTAGCTATCATTATGCTACTGCATACTCCAATATGAAAAACTCTGATTGGCTGCTATGGGCAACACCACCCCTTTTCATTTTTAAAAAGTTTAGTAAATTTTCTCCCTTGTACCAAGAATTCCTCCTGCAATAGGAGCAAACACCAAATTTACTGTAAATCCTTTGCAATAGTGTATGATTTCTTACTGTTGAATGTGCATTACCATTTGATGATACCTATCTATACTGACAGCTTTCACAGTAAAAGAGCAAATAATAAAAGACAAGTAAATTTATGTAAAATAGAAACATCCTTAATCAGTAATGGGCAGTATGCTAGCCTTCACTAGCTCTTCCTGCTTTCTTTTCTATATGCCCCATCAGCTGCTGTTACTTACTCCCTGCTTTAAGCCACCAATGCTTAATGTATGAGTAATAAACTTATGACTAGTGCCACCTAGAGCACATACAGGAGAAACTCAGAAAATTAGAATATTGTGCAAAAGTTTATTTCAGTAACAACTTAAAAGGTGAAACTAATATATTATATAGACTCATTACATGCAAAGTGAGATATTTCAAGCCGTTATTTGTTATAATTTTGATGATTGGGGCTTACAGCTAAAGGAAACCCCAAATCCAAAATCTCAGAAAATTAGAATATTACATAAAATCAATAAAAAAAGGATTTTAAATACAGCAACGTCGGCCCTCTGAAAAGTATAATCATGCATATGTACTCAGTACTTGGTTTGGGCCTCTTTTGCATGAATTACTGCCTCAATGCGGCGTGGCATGGATTCTATCAGCCTGCGGCACTGCTGAGGTGTTATGGAAGACCAGGATGTTTCAATAGCGGCCTTCAGCTCTTCTGCATTGTTCGGTCTCGTGTCTCTCATCTTTCTCTTGGCAATGTCCCATAGATTCTCAGTGGGGTTCAGGTCAGGCGAATTTGCTGGCCAATCCAGCACAGTAATCCCACAGGCATTAAACCAGGTTTTTGGTACTTATGGCAGTGTGGGCAGGTGCCTAGTCCTGCTTGAAAATGAAGTAAGCATCTCCATAAAGCTTGTCTGCTGAAGAAAGCATGAAGTGCTGTAAAATATCCTGGTAGACGGCTGCGTTGACTCTGGACTTAATAAAGCACAGTGGACCAACACGAGCAGATGACATGGCTCCCCAAATCAACACAGACTGTGGAAACTTTATACTGGACGTCAAGCATCTTGGATTGTGTGCATCTCCATCCTTCCTCCATTCTCTGGGACCTTGGTTTCCAAAGGAGATGCAAAATTTGCTCTCATCAGAAAAATAGGATTTAATTACCTACCGGTAAATCCTTTTCTCGTAGTCCGTAGAGGATACTGGGATCCACATTAGTACCATGGGGTATAGATGGGTCCACTAGGAGCCTTGGGCACTTTAAGAAATCAATAGTGTGCACTGGCTCCTCCCTCTATGCCCCTTCTACCAGACTCAGTCTGGGAAACTGTGCCCGAGGAGACGGACATACTTTTGATTGATTATTTTAATCAAATGTGAGTGTGATACCTATCATAATATTGGTTCTGTGAACTGTCATAACGGTGTTACACTAAGTGTCTTTCTCCTATTTGAGGTACTACGAGTTGAAAAACAATCCTGGAGGATCAAAGACTCAAGGGACTGTATTAAACTATTCATTTATTTATTTATTTGTTTGGGCTGTACATGTAACTTCTTCTTTGCGCCACAGGGATCTCTCCCCTTTTTTCTGTATACTTTGAGAGAAGGACATAAAAGGATAGTGGTGAGATTCCGAACCAGCACACACAACTAGAGGAAAGCCAAGCTAACCAAACATTAAACCAGGAACAGCAACAGCTGAGCCAACATTACTTAACCAAGTAACAGTGCAGGAAGAAATGAAGCACTGGGCGGGCGCCCAGTATCATCTACGGACTATGAGAAAAGGATTTACCGGTAATTAAAATCCTATTTTCTCTTACGTTCTAGAGCAGGCCTGGCCAACCTGTGGCTCTCCAGCTGTTGTAAAACTACAAGTCCCATCATGCCTTGCCACAGTTTTGCTATTAGGGAATGCTAAAACTTGTGGCAGGGCATGCTGGGATGTGTAGTTTCACAACATCTGGAGAGCCACAGGTTGGCCAGGCCTGTTCTAGAGGATACTGGGGTCCACATTAGTACTATGGGGATGTACCAAAGCTCCCAAACCGGGTGGGAGAGTGCTGAGGTTCCTGGGAGAGTGCTGAAGGTCCTCAGAGGCCAAAGTATCAAACTTGTAGAACTTAGCAAACGTGTTCCAACCTGACCAAGTAACCGCTCGGCAGAGCTGTAAAGCTGAGACACCCCGGGTAGCCACCCAGGAAGAACCCACCGACCTAGTAGAGTGGGCCTGTACTTTAGGAACTGGCAATCCTGCCGTAGAATAAGCATGCTGGATAGTAAGCCTGATCCAGCGAGCAATAGACTGCTTTTAAGCAGGACACCCAATTTTCGGGATCCGGTCTCTAAGTCGACAGTAACTAGGTCGACAATGTCTAGGTCGACCACTATTGGTCGACAGTAACTAGGTCGACAGGGTGTCTAGGTCGACAGGGTCTCTAGGTCGACATGTTCTAGGTCGACAGGTCAAAAGGTCGATATGAGTTTTTCACAATATTTTTCTTTTTTTGAACCTTTTCATACTCAACGATCCACGTGGACTACGATTGGAACGGTAATCTGTGCCGAGCGAAGCGAGCCATGCGAGGGGACGCGGTGCACTAATTGGGGTTCCCAGTCACTCTACGAAGAAAACAACACCAAAATAACATCAAAAACTCATGTCGACCTTTTGACCTGTCGACTTAGAACATGTCGACCTAAAGACCCTGTCGACCTAGACACCCTGTCGACCAATAGTGGTCGACCTAGACATTGTCGACCTAGTTACTGTCGACTTTCAATACCACACCCCAATTTACTTGGGATCATAGAGAACAAACAGCGATTTAGACTTTCTGTGACGAACTGTCCGCTTCACATAGATCTTTAAAGCCCTCATAACATCCAAGGACTTTGAGGTAGCAGAGGTGTCAGTAAGCAACGGAACCACAATAGGTTAGTTGATATGACACACAGACACCACCTTAGGAAAATATTGCTGACGAGTTCTGAGTTCAGCTCCATCTTCATGAAAAATCAAATAGGGGCTCTTGTGAGACAGCACCTGAAGCTCCGACACACACCTTGCTGAAGCCAATGCCAACAGTGTGACGGTCTTCCACGTAAGAAACTTTACGTACACCTCCTGTAAAGGTTCAAACCATTCCGACTGTAGGAACTGCAACACCATGTTGAGATCCCAAGGTACCGTAGGAGGCACAAAGGGTGGTTGGATGTGCAGAACACCCTTCAAAAATGTCTAAACCTCAGGGAGGGAAGCCAATTGTTTCTGGAAGAAAATGGATAAAGACGAAATCTGGACTTTTGTGGAGCCCAAACGTAGGCCCACATCCACACCTGACTGCAGAAAAGGAGAAAACATCCCAGTTGAAATTCCACTGCAGGGAATTTCCTGTATTTACAACAAAGAGACGTATTTCTTCCAAATACAGTGGTAATGTGTAGGCGTTACCCCTTTTCTGGCTTGGATCAAGGTTGGAATAACCCTATCCGGGATCCCTTTCCAGGCTAGAATTTGATGCTCAACCTCCATGCCGTCAAATGTAGCTGTGGTAAGTCTTGATAGACGAACGGCCCTGTTGTAGAAGATCCTCGCGAAGAGGCAGAGGCTACGGGTCCTCTAGGAGCATCTCCAGAAGATCCGTGTACCAGGCCCTTCTTGGCCAGTCCGGAGCAATGAGAATTGCGTGAACCTTTTCCCTTTTTATTCTTTTGAGAATTCTTGGATCAATGGAAGAGGTGGAAACACGTACACCATGTGGTAGACCCATGGAGTCACCAGAGCATCCACCGCCACTGCTTGTGGGTCCCTTGACCAGGAACAATACTGCATCAGCTTCTTGTTGAGACGAGAGGCCATCATGTCGATTTGTGGAATTCCCCACCGACGTGTCAAGGACTCGAACACCTGTGGGTGAAGATCGTGTCTGCTGAGGAAGTCTGCTTCCCCGTTGTCTACTCTCGGAATGTACATTACCGACAGCACCACCACGTGCCTTTCTGTCCAGAGGAGAATCTTTGTTACCGCTGACATTGCTGCTCTGCTCTTTTATGTACATTACTGCTGTCACATTGTCTGACTGAACTTGAATGGCATAATCTTGAAGAAGATGTGACACCTGTCGAAGGGCATTGTATATGGCCCCTAGCTCCAGAATGTTGATTGGAAGAATGGTTTCCTGACATGGCCATTTTCCCTGGAACTGTTCCCCCTGGGTGACTGCTCTCCAACCTCTGAGGCTTGTGTCTGTGGTTAGCAGAATCCAATTTTGAATCCCGAACCTTCGGTCAGGTGAGAAGTCTGAAGCCACCACAGAAGAGAAATCCTGGTTTTCGGTGACAGACGCATCCTCTGGTGCATGTGAAGATGCGAACCGGACCATTTGTCCAGCAAATCCAGCTGGAAGGGCCTTGCATGAAACCTTCCATACTGCAGAGCCTCGTATGAGGCTACCATCTTCCCCAGAAGGCGAATGCATAGATGCACCAATATCCGGGTTGGTTTTAGAACATCCTGCACCATCGACTGGAGTACCAATGCCTTTTCCAATGGAAGGAATACCTTCTGTTCCACCGTATCCAGTATCATCCCCATGAACGGAAGACTCAGTGTTGGTTCCAGGTGGGATTTTGGTAGGTTCAGAATCCACCGGTGATCCTGGAGTAGCCGGGTGAGAGGGCAATGTTGTCCAACAACCTCTCCCTGGATGGTGCTTTTAATCAGCAGGTCGTCCAGGTACGGTATTATGTTCTCTCCTTACTTGCGGAGTAGAAACATCTCTGCCATTACCTTGATGAATACCCTCGGTGTCGTGTAGAGTACAAATGGCAGGGCCTGGAAGTGACAGTCCTCTAGTGCAAACCGTAGATAAGCCTGATGAGGTGGCCAAATCAGAATATGAAGGCACGCATCCTTGACGTATAGACACACCAGAAATTCCCCCTCCTCCAGACCAGAGATAACCACTCTCAAAGACTCCATCTTGAACTTGAACACCCTTAAGTACGGGTTTAGTGACTTGAGGTTTAAAATGGGCCTTACCGAACCGTCCGGTTTTGCTACCACAAACAGGTTGGAGTAATAACCTTTGTTTTGTAGTTGAATGACCTGAGTTTGTACCAGTTTCTGGATTGCTGCCTGTAAAGTCATACTTGGTTCTGGAGAAGCTGGTAAGCCTGATTTGAAGAATCTGTGAGGTGGGAGTTCCTGAAACTCCAGTCTGTAACCCTGGGTGATAAGATCTTTGACCCAGGGATCTTGGCATGATGTTGCCCAAATGTGACTGAAATAACGTAACCGGGCTCCCACCTGCCTGTCTTCCAGGCAGTGTGTTCCACAGTCATGCTGAAGGCTTTGAGGAAGCAGAACCGGAGGTCTGTTCCTGAGAACCTGCAGCTGCTGGTTTTCTGGGTTTACCTATATTGCCTTTGAAGGCTGTAGAAGAACCTTTGGCTTTACCCTTAAATTTCACTGTCCGAAAGGACTGCAGAGTTGGAGCAGATTAGGTTTTCCTAGCTGGGGGTGCTGCAGAAGGAAGGTACGTAGACTTACCCGCCGTAGCCTTGGATATCCACGTATCCAAGTCATCTCCAAAAAGAGCCTCACCTGTGAATGGTAGGCTTTCCATGCCTTTCCTGGAATCCACATCCACAGTCCACTGGCGTAGCCACAAACCCCTGCGATCTGACACTGCCATGGCAGTGGTGCTTGCATTGAGCAAACCAATTTCCTTTATGACCTCCACCATAAAGTTAGCAGAGTCCTGAATATGCTGTAGGAGTAAAATTATCTTCCCCGGGTAAGGAATCTAAACCGTCAAGTAGATTACCTTACCATTTAGTAATGGCCCTAGTGATCCATGAACAAGCAATAGTGGGTCTCTGGGCCACCCCAGCAGCCGTGTATAGGGATTTGAGAGTGGTCTCAATCTTGCGGTCAGCCGTGTCCTTTAAGGATGCTGCCCCAGGAACAGGTAAGCCTATCTTAAGTGACAACCTAGATACCGATGCGTCCACAATTGGTGGGTTTTCCCATTTTTTTTCTATCCTCCAGAGGAAAGGGAAAGGATGTAATTAATCTTTTAGGGATCTGAAACTTCTTGTCAGGATTAGCCCAAGTTTCCTCAAACAGGGCATTCAATTCCTTTGATGCTGGAAAAGTAGCTGACATTTTTTTTACATTAAAATAAGATTCCTCATCTACCTCCGCCACCTTGTCAGGAATGTGCAGGACATCCCTAATAGCTTCTATAAGGGCCTGCATTCATTGTGACAGGCCCGCATTTCCCCCACATCCACTTCACCCTCTTCTGTGTCTGATGCATCGTCATCAGTATCAACCTGCATGAGCTGGGCCAGAGTACGCTTTTGTGGACAAATGGCAGGGGTCTGAGATTCTGGTATGGGAACTGAATCTCTATTCATCAGGTCATCCATAGACTGTCTTAAGTATTGCATCTGTTTCTCAGTATGAGACAATTTATTAGAAATAACAAGAGATCATCCCCTTAATGGAATCTAACCATGGACAGACATTCTGCTGTGCAAGAAACACAGTCCTGTGACATGGTAACATGAAGGGACACACAAACACACACCCACACAGAGCCCACAGGGAGACACAGACAATGGAGCCAGCTACACCGCGCCCTATTAGCTAAGTAAACTCAGCTGGGTCATCAAACTAAGGGCATAATTTGTTGATAACAGCAGTAAATTTGTTAGCAGTTGGGCAAAACCATGTGCACTGCAGGTGGGGGGGCAGATATAACATGTGCAGAGAGAGTTAGATTTGGGTGGAGTATGTTCAAACTGAAATCTAAATTGTAGTGTAAAAATAAAGCAGCCAGTATTTACCCTGCACAGAAACAAAATAACCCACACAACTCTCTCTGCAAATGTTACATCTGCCACACCTGCAGTGCACATGGTTTTGCCCAACTGCTAACAAATTTGCTGCTGCGATCAACTCTGAAATACCCCCTAAGTCCCATAAGAGGGCTTAGTATTCTACAACACTTCCCCCCGGAACCGCAGAGGAGACGTGGAGTCCGTGTGGTGGAGCTGTGCTTTCCTGAGATGCCTGTCAGTGTAAGCTGCAGAGGGAAAATGGCACTGGTGAGCTGCTGAACCACTCATAGTGAAGCCCCGCCCCCATAATGGCACGTGGCTTCCCTTTTTTTATGCTGGCCTGATGTATGTTTTGCTGAACAGTGGGTTAGAACCCCTGTGAAGCTATTTGGCCAGTGTGGATATTCATTAGTGGCTCAGCGCACCCCTCACAGCGGGACACACTCACTGCATGTCAACCTGAGCCCTGGAGCGCAGCCTGCATGACAGCACTGCGCTGCATACCCTGATGCCATTACAGCCGGCGACCCGCTAACCGGGACACCAGCCATCTACTCATCACTCTTCTGGCTCTGTTAGGGGTGGCGGCGTGCTGCGGAACTGTACGCTTGCCGTGGTGGGGCTTGCGAATAAGTCCCTCAGGAGCTATGTCCTGTCAGCGGGGAACGGGACCGTTAACCCTATAGGAGATTGGGCCGTTCCCCCCCTTAGTCCCATGAAGCAGGCAGGCTGGCCAACCAGTCCTGCCTGAAAATTACAAACAGAAAACTAAATGCAGAAAACTCTTCAGGAGCTTCCCTAAGCGTGACCAGCTCCTACGGCCACATTTTCTAAACTGAGTCTGGTAGGAGGGGTATAGAGGGAGGAGCCAGTGCACACTATTGATTTCTTAAAGTGCCCAACGCTCCTAGTGGACCAGTCTATACCCCATGGTACTAATGTGGACCCCAGTATCCTCTAGGATGTAAGAGAAAGAGGACTTTGGACCACTGAGCAACAGACCAGTTCTTTTTTTTCTTGTCAGGAAAAGGCCATTCAAAAGTATAGGGGAGCTTCACAATGAGTGGACGGAGGCTGGAGTTAGTGCATCAAGAGCCATCACACACAGACGGATCGTGCACATGGGCTGCAAATGTCGTATTCCTCTTGTCAAGCCGCTCCTGAACAAACAACGTTAGAAGTGTCTTACCTGGGCTAAAGAAAAAAGATAATCTATGGGGCATTGCCAAGAGAAAGATGAGCGACATGAGACTGAACAATGCAGAAGAGCTGAAGGCCGCTATTGAAGCATCCTGGTCTTCCATAACACCTCAGCAGTGCCACAGGCTTGATAGAATCCATGCCACGCCGCATTGAGGCAGTAATTCATGCAAAACCAAGTACTGAGTACATATGCATAATTATACTTTTCAGAAGGCCATTTCTGTATTTAAAATCCTTTTTTTTATTGATTTTATGTAATATTCCAATTTTCTTAGATTTTGGATTTGGGTTTTTTTTAAGTTATAAGCCACAATCATCAAAATTATAACAAATAAAGGCTTGAAATATCTCACTTTGCATGTAATGAGTCTATATAATATATTAGTTTCACCTTTTAAGCTGAATAACAGAAATATATGAACTTTTCCATAATAATCTAATTTTCTGAGTTCCACCTGTAGAACAATTACCACTTGACAATTTAGAAATCATCAATTATGATACAGTCCTTGATTATAGCAATGAAATATGAGGTCATTTGCTGTCCTTCCAGTCAGATTTAGTCTTAGAAAAGAAATGCTTTGGTTGGGGGGGGGGCACAATTATTATCAGTGCATAGTGTGACTGACTGTTTAAGTAAATTATCCCCTCCATGTAAAGTACTACAATTAACTTCTAAGAACAGTGGTCCGAGAATCACTATCCCTACGAGTTATTTCCCATGCCCATCAGAATAGTCTCTTCCTAAGAATCTGACACTGTGAATGCACAGTCAGTTAATGGAGCTGGACAGAGGCTTTGGGAGAGGGATTGCAGGATCTTTCTCCTGCAAGAATGCCTTCATATACATAAAGTGGTTAATGCTCTGTGAGGATGAGGGTTAACCAACTGTGGTAAACTCTGAAAGGCTCCACGTTTTGAAGTTTGAAAGATGGGTCATGTAATGTAGTTTCTACATAATTTTATGAAAAAAAAAACTTGATCAGCATGCCCCTGGAAGAATTAAAATGTATTAAGTGCATATTATCCTTACTGTTAAAGTTATATTTTTTCTTAATAGTTGTAAGCCATAATAAAGATTAATGTGTGTGTACTAACACTTATAAAACTCATAAGGCAATTCAATCATCCATGATGTTGGCAATGTGCCTTCAGAACAGTATGGCAAAGATCATAATAGTTGCACTTCACAACCACAAAATCACTCATAGTGCGCTCCCTTAATCATCCATGATGTGCGCAGCCACTATGGTGAAAAAGTGCTTTTAGACAGAAAGGCTCCATCTAGAAACTTACGTCTCGTCGGTCACCTCAACATCACTAGTTGTCAAACTCAGTCCTCAGGACCCCCAACAGTTCATATTTTCCAGGTCACCTAGTAGATGCACAGGGGTATTAATAACTCACGGACACATTTAAACATGAACTGTTTGGGGTCCTAAGAACAAAGTTAGAGGACCTATACTGAAGACAACATCCCAAACAAGCCTCAAGTATTCCTCAATGTTCAGAAACCTAAATAACACCCTAGGTGTACTCTCAATATTTGGGTAACAAGCTCAAAAACGAGTTTTATGGTAAAAACTTACCTTTGTTAAAACTCTTTCTGCGAGGTATTCTGGGCTCCACATGGATAGACATTGGGGTGTAGAGTAGGATCTTGATCCGAGGCACCAACAGGCTCAAAAGCTGTGACTGTTCCCAAGATGCATAGCGCCGCCTCCTCTATAACCCCGCCTTCCTGCACAGGAGCTCAGTTTTTAGTTAACCAGCCCAATGCAGTAGCAGGAAAAGAGACAACAGTTAGTAGCCACAAACACCACATTCTCCCAACAGGAGTAGTGTCAGCGGCTAATGCCATACCAACCCAAAGAAGCTAAGTGCGTCAGGGTGGGCGCCTTGTGGAGCCCAGTGTACCTCGCAGAAAGAGTTTTAACAAAGGTAAGTTCTTTCCATAAAACTAGTTTTCTGCTGCGGGGTACACTGGGCTCCACAAGGATAGACATTGGGGATGTCCTAAAGCAGTTCCATATAGGAGGGGACGCACTGTAGCGGGCACAAGAACCCGGCGTCCAAAGGAAGCATCCTGGGAAGCGGCAGTATCGAAGGCATAGAACCTTATGAACGTGTTCACTGAGGACCACGTAGCCGCCTTGCACAATTGTTCAAGGATCGCACCACGGCGGGCCGCCCAAGAAGGTCCAGTAGAATGGGCCGTAATGTGAGCAGGAGCTGACAGACCAGCCTTCACATAAGCATGTGCAATCACCATACTAATCCATCTGGCCAAAGTCTGCTTGTGAGCAGGCCAGCCCCGTTTGTGAAACCCAAACAGAACAGAGAGAGAATCAGATTTCCTAATAGAAGCAGTTCTCTTCACATAGATACGGAGAGCCCGTACCACATCCAAAGACCGCTCTTTGGGAGACAGATCAGGAGAAACAAGTGCCGAAACCACAATCTCCTGAATAAGGTGGAACGAAGCAACCACCTTAGGTAAATATCCGGGACGAGTCCTAAGAACCGCCTGGTCACGGTGAAATATCAGATATGGGGAACTACAAGACAAGGCACCCAAATCCGACACTCTTCTAGCTGAGGCAATAGCCAGCAGAAACACCACCTTAAGGGAAAGCCACTCAAGATCAGCTGAACCAAGAGGTTCAAACGGAGACTCTTGTAATGCCTCCAAAACCACCGACAAGTCCCAAGGAGCCACAGGGATACGCAACACACCCTGAGTAAAGGTATGCACATCAGGTAAGGTCGCAATTTGTCTCCAAAACCACACCGACAAGGCAGAAATTTTAACCTTGAGGGAGGCCAGACGCAGGCCTAAGTCCAGGCGCTGCTGAAGAAAAGCCAACAACTTGGCTGTACTAAACTTGGAAGCGTCATAATTGTTAGATGCGCACCAAAGTAAGAATGCCAGACCCTATGGTAAATCCGAGCAGAAGCCGGTTTCCGGACCAGCAACATAGTTTGACTGACCGCCTCAGAAAACCCTTTAGCCCTCAAGACGGAAGCTTCAAGAGCCACGCCGTCAAAAACAGCCGGGCTAGGTCCTGGTAGACACAGGAGCCCTGAAAGAGGAGGTCTGGGCATTGTGGAAGTAGAATTGGACGCTCTGACGATAGGCCCTGCAGGTCTGAGAACCAGTGCCGTCTGGGCCACGCTGGAGCTATGAGAAGCAGGATTCCTCTTTCCTGCTTGAACGTCCGAATTACCCTGGGCAGGAGTGACACCGGAGGGAACACGTACGGCAGCCGAAACCTCTACGGCACCACCAGCGGATCCACGAATGCTGCTTGAGGATCCCTTGTCCTTGCTCCGAAGACTGGAACCTTGTGGTTGTGTCGAGACGCCATCAGATCCACATCTGGAAGACCCCATCTTTCCACTAGGAGTTGAAACACTTCTGGATGGAGGCCCCACTCTCCGGCATGTACGTCCTGACGACTGAAAAAGTCCACTTCCCAATTCAGGACTCCCGGAATGAATATTGCCGATATGGCCGGTAGATGGCGTTCCGCCCATTGCAGAATCCGTGAGACTTCCTTCATTGCCAAACGGCTTTGAGTGCCGCCTTGATGATTTATGTAAGCCACTGTGGTGGCGTTGTCCGACTGTACTTGAACAGGACGGTTCTGAAGTAAATGCTGGGCCAGGTTCAATGAGTTGAAGACCACCCGCAATTCCAGAATGTTGATCGGGAGAGTCCTCCTTGGTCCACCGACCCTGAAGGGATTTTTGCTCCAGGACCGCGCCCCAACCCCTTAGACTGGCATCTGTCGTCAACAGGACCCAGTCGGATATCCAGAAGGAACGGCCCCTGCACAATCGTTGGTCCTAGAGCCACCAGTACAGCGACAGACGTACCTCCGGAGTCAATGAGATCATATGAGACCTGATCCGGTGAGGCAGGCCATCCCACTTGGCCAGAATTAGCCTCTGGAGGGGGCGAGAATGGAATTGAGCATACTCCACCATGTCGAATGCTGACACCATGAGGCCCAGCACCTGCATCGCCTAATGTATCGACACTTGCAGACGAGAAAGGAAGCAACGAATCCTGTCCTGAAGCTTCAGGACCTTTTCCTGAGACAAGAACAACCGCTGGTTGTGAGTGTCCAATAGCGCTCCCAGGTGCACCATGCTCTGAGCAGGGACCAGAGAGGATTTCTTCCAGTTGATGAGCCACCCGTGGTGAAGACTCGTGGAGCCGTAGTTAAGCCAAAAAGGTAACGCCCGAAACTGGTAATGGAGGTTGCCAATCGCAAACCTCAGGTATTGCTGATGCGACACTGCTATAAGAATGTGCAGGTAAGCATCCTGTATATCCAGGGAGACCACATAATCCCCAGGTTCCAAGGCCAGAACTATAGAGCGAAGGGTCTCCATACGGAACTTGGAGACTTTCACAAACTTGTTCAATGCCTTGAGGTTGATAATGGGCCGGGAGGACCCATTCGGTTTCGGGACTAGAAATAGCGGAGAATAGTACCCACGGCCTCTCTGAGCAAGAGGCACCTGTACTACCACTCCTGTATCCAGGAGGGTCTGTACCACCGAATGTAGAGTATTTGCCTTTGTCTGGTCCAAAGGGACGTCTGTCAAGCAAAATCGATGAGGGGGACGGTTTTTGAAGGCTATGGCGTAACCTCGAGTGACGACTTCCCGTACCCAGGCATCTGAAGTGGTCTTCAACCATTCCTGGGTATACCCTAGAAGCCGGCACCACACCCTGGGATCCTCCAGGGGGAGGCCTGCCCCGTCACGTAGCAGGCTTATCGGTCTTGGAAGCTGGCTGACTGGCAGCCCAGGCTCTTTTGGGCTTTGGCTTACCAGGTTTGGAAGTGCGGGCCTGCTTGTGGTACGCCTGACCTTTTGCTTTACCTGAAGGACGGAAGGGACGAAAGGAAGTACCTTTAGCCTTCAACACAGAAGGAGCAGTACTTGGCAGACAGGCAGTTTTGGCAGTAGCCAAATCAGCTACTATCTTATTTAAGTTCTCCCCAAACAGAATATCTCCCTTGAAAGGGAGTACCTCCAGGTTTTTTCTAGAATCCAGATCCACGGACCAGGATCTCAGCCACAATATCCGGCGAGCCAGGACTGACGTAGTAGAGGCCTTGGCTGCTAGAATACCGGCATCAGAAGCCGCCTCTAATATAGTGAGAAGCTGTGACAATATATGACAAGCATTGTCTAGCATGGTCAGAAGAGATTTCAGCTTCCAACTCTAGGGCCCATGCTTCAATAGCCTCTGCAGCCCATGTTGCTGCAATAGTGGGCCTTTGTGCAGCACCCGTGAGGGTGTAAATCGCTTTCAGAGAACCCTCCACACGTTTATCCGTAGGCTCTTTCTGAGACGTGACGGTAGTGACAGGTAGAGCGGAGGAAACCACCATCCTAGCCACATGCGAGTCCACTGGAGGAGTTTCCCAGTTTTTAGACAACTCTGGCGCGAGGGGATAGCGAGCCAGCATCTTCTTTTGAGGCACAAACTTCTTCCCTGGATTTTCCCAGGATTCCTGACTTATATCCACCAGGTGATCAGAATGAGGTAAAACTTGTTTAACCACCTTCTGACGCTTGAACCTATCTTCTGGCTTCTTAGGAGGGACGGATGGCTCGGGATTATCCGTAATCTGTAGAATCAACTTAATAGCCTCCAAAAGATCAGGAACATCCACATGTAAACTACCCTCCCCATCAGCAGTATCTGTGTCAGAATCTGTGGGGTCAGTGTAAGCGCCGTCTTCATCAGACGAGGTGTCAGTGACAGCAGTGGATTGTGAGGAGGTAAGAGCTCGCTTAGAGGACCCCTTGGTCTTAGGCGAGCGAGGGGCAGACTTTTTAGTAGTCAAGGACTGGTTCAATTTCTTCAATTGAGCAGACAAGTTATCTGCCCACGGCGGGTTAGCCGCAAGGCCCACATACTGTTGAACCGGCAAAGGAGGTCCCATGGGGGGCGTTAGTTTAGTAACTAGCGTATTCAGAAGTGTGGAAAAAGTAGCCCACGGCGGGTCATTATGGACCCCCGTTACCACAGTCCCACTGGGGGGCAAGGAGCCCCCAGAACCAGAGCCCGCAGCTGCTATATTCTCCTCATAGAGATCTGTGGCGTCAGCAACACCTGTAGTGTGTTCAGCCCCAGAACCATTACCCTCAGAAGCAGACATGATATAACTTGCAATATCAGGTAACACGGTACAATTGTCAGCAGCACAATACCTCTTGCCCAAACCCCTGTGCAGTGTAGTCAGCACAAGCAGGGATACAGGAGAGATATGGTGACTAAAATCAGAGAAAAATACAATTAGAGTATATCTTGTGAATATCCTATATTATATTATTATAAACCTGACACACCAAGCCCCCTCAGGTTATAGAATATAGGGATAGCAAGTTGAGTGAGAGACACGAAAGAAAATCACCCAGCAAGCTAATGCACACACATATAGTCACAGTTATACAATGCAGAGGTTATTACCAACAATAATACTGCACTGGACTAGCTTATATATAGCTATGTAGTCAATAGATATAACACTACACAGTAAGAACAGGATGTATATCACAGGGTACTTGTACCAGAGAACCCTGACTAAATGCACTCTTTCTTAACTATCACTGTCTAAATGACATGTAGAATACTTAAGTGTCTTGTAAAGTCACAGCGCTGACTACCAGGCGGCTTTACAAAGGAGGATTTGCCCAAGCAGTCCCAGGAACAGTGTAGCTGAGAGAAATGGCGCCCAAACACTGACAGGGAGTGAGGGAGAGACAGATATGCAGCTCCAGGGCGGAAACATTTACTGGAAATGGCGCCCTGGGGCTCCAGGTCTAAGCCTTATCCCCTCTGCTGGCAAAACCACCTGGTACTGCGGGCTACACATAAAAAGGTTTAGAGAGAAAAGCTGACCTGCACCCATGCCCTGGTGATCTAGTGGGATCACCTGTACTGCCACAGTGTCCACCGCCAGCGGGACCCACTCACCACCTCCCAAAGCGCGGCCACGCGATCCCGGAGCCCCAGTCGTGCGTGCCTGACCAGAAGAAAACCGGAGCCTCCCGCTGTAGTTACCCGCCAACCAGGGCGCGGGAGTGTACAGCACCGCTAGGGAGAGATGGAGCTGCAGCAGTGAATGTCTCTGACATCTACACACTGCTGCATCCCTTGAAGTCTTCACTTTTCTTCATAAAAAGCTCTTTTTAGGGCTGCCTGGAGCAGCCCCTCTGTTACGTGCCTGCTATCTGCAGCACCAACTACAAAACTGAGCTCCTGTGCAGGGTGGAGGGGTTATAGAGGCAGCGCTATGCATCTTGGGAACAGTCAAAGCTTTTGAGCCTGTTGGTGCCTCAGATCAAGATCCTACTCTACACCCCAATGTCTATCCTTGTGGAGCCCAGTGTACCCCACAGCAGAAATAGCTGCAGAAAATAGGTCAAGGTACTATTCTACACCAGGGATGGTGAAGTTCAGTTGGCAAGGACCCCTCAGAGTTCATGTTTTCCAGATCTCCGAACAGGTGCATACTGTATGTGTTTTTAATTACTGGCAAAAATCACAAGTGGTGCAGTCAGTTACTAACGGACACATTTTAAAAGATCTACAGGTTATCTAGGAAACATGAAACAGTAGACGTCCTTGTCGACTGATCTTGGGCTCTCCTATTCTACACTATGGGGTATATTCAATAAGAGTCGGATCCATTCCGACATGCATTTGTTGAATGGATCCGATAACCCCTACTCAATAGAATGGCCAAATCCGACTGTCGGATTTGAGCCTAATTTGTCGGATTTGGCCGGTGTCCGTGCGGCTGTCAGCAGATGCCCATGTGTGAGAACACAGGGAGCTGCTGGAGCCGCACATCATGGCCGCCCAGTGCCGCGCTGCAGGAAAAGAGGTGCCTGGCCGCAGGACGGCCATCAAAGTACCTCTCATCCCCGCTCCCCGTAGCCCAGCGCACCGCTCCCCCATCTCCTCACCTTAATCCGACTTTTTTTAAAGTCGTATTGAGATTGTCGGAAAAGGGGGCCAAAACCTGCCGGATTTGGCCTCGTTTACAAAAGAAGCACGCGGATCGGCGGCTGTTCCGCCGATCCACGCGTTTTCCGACAAGTCGGGAATTCCCGACCTGTCGGAAAACCTGCACTTTTTGAATAGGTCAGAACCCTTTCCGACCGAAATTTGTCAGAAGCTGCCGTCTTTTAGACAAGACGGCAGGTTCCGACAGCTATTGAATACATCCCTATATAGTTTAATCTCTCCAAAAGCATACCTGATTTCCACATGGAGATGATAAAAACACACAAGTATATGATTGATACAGTACCTGATTTTTAGCAACACTAGAAGCCCAATTCAGACTTGAATACAAGTTGGACACTCACATTGTGTGTATACTGTAGTTAAATGTGTATATTTGCCTGTATGCAGGGATGAACATATCTATGAAACTTGACTCCAGAAAAAAAGTGCAAGCAGGAAACACACACAAGATCTGTCCACAACACTAACTTACTCCCCTATGGGCTGATGCAGAGTTGATTATAAGAAATATAACCGTATACTCCAGTGCTCTGCACATAACTGTTTCTTTCTTTGGTCTCCATGCACAAATAGTACTGGGCACCAGTAGATCAACCAAGATCAAAGGGATGGCTGCAAAAGTTGTTGAGGATTTTTGACTCTACTCGTGGACAGGCATTTTATATGGGACATTAAAAACAACAAGTGTATGAGGCTGACAGATGAAAACCTATTTGCAAAATGTCAGTCACAGCTATACACCTACCTTTCATAAATTGAGTGAATCATCAGCTTATAACGCTTACTTAACTTACACTAACATGCATATGCAGACCGCCGACACTTTCATTCACTAATTTAAAAATGCCAGCGGCCAGAATAGCGATCGCAGCATCCCGATGTTTAGAATCCAAACCCAACGTGTGACTTACCAGTCAGAGGGGCTGGCAGATGCCTCGATTCGGGATGCCAGTGTCGGCATTCCAAATAGTGTCAGGATTCCGGCGTCTGTATTTCCACTGCCGGGATCCTGACCAGATCCCATTTTAATTTCTTACTAAGATTAAAGTTAATGGGGCCCGATTCTGAATTGGGAGAAGGGTACAAAAAGGAGCAAAGTTACACCTCGGCAAAACTATGTTAAACTGCAGATGAGACATTAAAAATGTACAGAGCTGGGAGAGGCACGAGCTAGCTGAACTCTTATTTGCAGTGTAAAAATAAAGCTTTACAGCATTTGTGAGCTACATGCAGAAACAGACAGTTTTTGCCCTGCATGCAGAGAAAAGACATTATTTGTACCCTCGCATTGCAACATGGTTCGTCCAGTTCCTCTTATTTGCTTTGTGCAAGTTGCTCTTCACTGGTCTAAATATTAGCAAAAAAACAAACTAAGGCAGCAGAATGTGAACAAACAGTTGTTAACAGTCAAAATACCATGCAAGATAACAGTAAAAATAGATTTTGTTTTAGAATTCTCTCTTCCCGATGAAAATCACCAAATCTCAATGTTCTGCATCAGTGGTGTGTTTGTCAGTCATTCTGAAAGCCTCCACAGCCCTAGGAACCTTCAAAGTTTTCCATCGCCTAAGCACAACTTTGTATTTATCGGTTGAGGTCTTTTCTTTTAGCACATCTTTCAATACAATTCTCATCACTGTTGTGGTCTCATTTTCGCTGGAATCTTCAACAATTAAATCCAAAATATCACCAACTTTCACCTAAAGAAAGAACAATTGCTAAATCATTGTACAAGAAAGATTCAGACAATTTTCAGAATCTAAGCAGAAATATACAGATACGTCCTCACACATCTTTGCCACAAATTGCTTCTTGGCGTGGAGATTCCGCGAAATCAGACGCACTACATTGTTTTACCACTATTAGCGAGAACGTGCATACACACTCTCCAGCGAACGCCACAGGGAAACATTGCTTATAATAACGGGTTGCTCTCCGCTACCATTTCTACCGAGTGCCACCACCTCTCCCTTGCACTATTGAGTGCCACCACCTCTCCCTTGCACTATTGAGTGCCACCACATCTCCCTTGCACTATTGAGTGCCACCACATCTCCCTTGCAGTGGGAGCATCGCTCCCCCACTGCCTGCGACCACAAAGCATCTATTTCCTTTATGACACTGGCTTCATTAATCTCTTGGCAAGTCATTTAGCTGATGCAGAATGGAATGTATGCCTGGTTTCACACTATGCTCTGCATTCAGTACAATACACTGTACATATTTTGATTGCATCTATACTTACAAGAGAAATTACTGGGGGGATAAAACACAACTGCAGACTACATTTTTTCTGTACACGGTCCAACTTATACCCCTTTCACACTGCCAATGCCGGATCCCACCCGGGAATTGGAAACGGGTCCTTCCCGGGTGGGATCCGGCTTTGGACACTGCTGCTGGCTTTCCTGACCCGGCAATATGCCGGGCGGGTTGCCATAGCAGCGGGGGGCGAAGCCAGCAGCAGGGGTTGAGGCGGCGCTGGGAGATGAGATCATCTCCGAGCCGTCTCTCCCTGTTGTTTTGAACGGGTCGCATCGACCCAGGAGCCCGTTTACGCTGCCATTGACCCAGTATTCAACCCGGGAATAACACTGCTTTATTCCCGGGTTGAATTGCTGGGTCAGGCGACCCAGGATTTTGGCTATGCCCCTTTCACCCCGCACGCTGACCCGTGTCGACCCGGCAATATGCCGGGTCGATACCAAGTTATTTGTGCAGTGTGAATCTGGATCTGGGTATTAATCAGTGTTCTCTGGATGCAAGGCAATGCAGTCACAATACATTTGTATTAACAATGCATGTGAAAGCACCTACTGTAAGTGCAATGCACTGCGGATATCTGAGCTGTACCACTGTGTGCACAAGGCATGTGGCTTCTGAGCGAGTGCCTTTATGCGGGTTATAGAAGTCATTAATTTAATAGTGTATATTATTTCTTATACTAAACTTTATCTTTATAATCATGGATGCAGGAATTATATACTGTACATATGTTCTTTGCCCTCCCAGCATAGCGTCATTTTCTATTTTAGCTAATAAAGGAGTCTAAACAAAATAAAACTAAATAGGATCAAATTCTTTAAACTCCCAGTATTGTTACTACCCACATACAAACAGTACTTACCGCTCTACTTTTCTTCCATAGTTTCTCTCCATTAAGACGCAGCTTGCCTTTGTAAAATTCTTCCTCAACTTTGCTATAAAAATAACATTATGGTTACTTGGTAGTATTAAGTATGTTTACATCATTGATCGTGTTATTTTGTATTTAATTTAAGAAAATGTGCCCCATTTCAAACTGAATACATTATGCGGTATAGTATCCTCTTAGATTAGTATATAAGATTAAGAATATTAGGGGTGTGGTATGATATGTCGACACACATTATGCTGACATTCACAATGTCAAAAGTCGTCATGTAGACAGTGATGAAAGGTCGTCATATTGTTCTTGGCGACCCAGCTGTGAATTACTTGCTCTAGACAGCTGCAGTGGTGTCTCCCGGGTCCCGGCCGTCATGTGACTCCCCCCTTCCCCAACCCTAATGTCAAAATTTTGTCAATGCCATCATGTTGCCTGTTGACATTTCAACGGTGACATAATGATCACTTAGATTGTGGTGTCAACATTATGAATATCAGCATTGTCACTGACATTTTTGACTACATCCCAATATTAGATTGTATAGTTGGTCACGATTATTCTAGCAATGTATGCCCTCTATGAAGGTGAAGGTATATTAAAGGAGTGTAAAATTATATATATAATTATGTAATGAGCTGCAATTTGCCATAATGGACCGTTTTCAGAATTTCAAGTGGTGATTTTCCTAAAGGCAAAGTCCTTTATGTTGGGTTGGAAAGTATACTGCAGCTCATCAAACAAACTCTAGGGGGTATGTTTACTAAGAGTAAGGTTCTAAAACGCTGAGCTTCCGATGCCAGAAATCTAAGGGCAATGCTTTTACTTGCAAAACACGGCTAGAAAAAGGCATCAGACTGTGAAATATTTTAATTTCGGACATAAACACGATTGGAAGCACTGGGATTTAGAAACTGACACTTAGTAAATAACCCCTGGAGGAGTGAGTTGCCAATGGAAAAATGGATACTGCAAATATCTGTATCTTCTTGGTAAAGGACACTGGCTCCACTGCATTTATTGCTTATGCATTCTTATGCGAGAAAGTTAGTATTAAAGTAGCAATATAAAATTACCGCTAGGTTGTTTTTTCAAGTGATAATATGCGCCCTGCCCTGATTGAGAATGCCAGCTTGTGCCCTGTGCCTGCATTTCCCCAGAGCAAGCCGACATACACACTCACATAGCAGGGAGCAGACGGAGCGTAGGGCTGGGTGGCCATCATCAACCCAACCCCTAAGAGGCGGGCTGCTGACCAGTTACCATTCAATTAAGAGCGAGGTCTTCCACTGACGCCTGCCACCCCTCACAAACTGAGACACTGAGGAGAGATCCTGCCCCGTGCAGTGCCAGTCTGCGCTGTAGCTGTAACATCTGTTGCTGGTCGGTGCTATAGTTGACAAGATGGGGAGACTCAGCTGTTTGCTGAGATGTGTCAAGTAGCTGCTACTCACTTAACCTCATCTTCCTGGTAAGAGGCAGCGATACACTATTATAGTGATGATACATTAGTGTGAGTGAGGGGTTCCAGCCTACAGGCAGTGGTGGGAAGAGCAGCAGGCAGGTGTATAGATAGCCTCTTAGTAGATGTATGCTGATCCTACAGAGTGTACAGATATCAGGTGCATGGAGATCCTGCAGACTAGGTGCTGGATAGGAGACAGATGAGACTGCTGCTGGTGGGGATGACACTGTGTGACAGTGTAAAATCTTGAAGGAAATTTCAGCAACTCACTTTGCAACAGTGGTCACAGGAATAGGTGTTATATGAAGGGTTTAGTGCCTGATGTGGCTGGGCATGCCAACAGAGTGATGGAAGGGGTGGGGGGCATTAGGCCACACCCTTTTCTGTGGGCACATGCACACCTTTGCCACTTGTAGTCTTACCCTAAACAATTTATAGAGGGAAGGCTAGTAATACAAATAGGGACTGACCTATTAGACAGATCCCCAGGGGATCAATTATCCGCAGCTAATTGAACTCCTCCCTAAAGCTTTAATATATGTCTACCTTGTTAGGAAGGTCCAGCTGTTCCAAATGTATGAATTATTTACTTTGATTTTACATATAGGAGTGCAAATATTACATCACTTACTTTCTTGACATGTCTAATCCAGCAGTGAGGATGACATCAAAACGAAATGACTGCACAGCTTTTTCTATATCTTTATAGTCCTTTGGTATAGTGGAGTCTTCCACTGGCTCATCATCATCATAATCACTAGCTTCTGGATCAACTTCTTCTACGTCATAGTCATCATCTTCTTCATCTTGAGATGGGCCTGTCCTGTTCCTTTTCTGCGTTTTCTTACTTTTATGCCTTACAGTATATATGACGACACTTTGCGCTGATGTAGTCAGAAAACCATTAGAGTTTGTGCGGTACAAGCCAGTAGTAGTTGGTAGACTGTGATCTTGTCTAAAACTTGTCAGATGTCTACAATGTGTCCAATGTGTGCTGTGCTGAGCATGTCTGTATGTGAATGAGCTTGAACGCACACATATCCTTGCATACAAACACAGGTTTTTAAAGGCCCGGAGGTATTGCCTGGCTCCAGTCATTTCATAGCCTGTTTATTAGAATAAAACAGATCAACAGTTGTAAGTATACTGTATGTAATCACTGCAAGCAAGCAATATTTCAGGGGGTGTGGTTCATATTGTCGACCACACTTAGGTCAACAGTAACTAAGTCGACACCTAAAATAGGTCAACACAAGCATTAGGTCGACATGAGCAAGGTTGACATTACAAAAGGTCGACATTAGGTTTAAAAAAAAAAAATTTGGTGTCTTTTTCGTAGATGACCGGGAACCCCAATTAGTGCACCGTGTTTGCTCGCCATGCTTCCGGCAAGGTTGTAGTCCACGTGGATCGTAAAGTATGAAAAAGTTCAAATAATGGAAAAATAAGATTTTACTCACCAGTAAATCTATTTCTCGTAGTCCGTAGTGGATGCTGGGACTCCGTAAGGACCATGGGGATTAGCGGCTCCGCAGGAGACTGGGCACAACTAAAGAAAGCTTTAGGACTACCTGGTGTGCACTGGCTCCTCTCACTAAGACCCTCCTCCAGACCTGAGTTAGGATACTGTGCCCGGAAGAGCTGACACAATAAGGAAGGATTTTGAATCCCGGGTAAGACTCATACCAGCCACACCAATCACACCGTATAACTCGTGATACTATACCCAGTTAACAGTATGATAACAACTGAGCCTCTCAACAGATGGCTCAACAATAACCCTTTAGTTAGGCAATAACTATATACAAGTATTGCAGACAATCCGCACTTGGGATGGGCGCCCAGCATCCACTACGGACTACGAGAAATAGATTTACCGGTGAGTAAAATCTTATTTTCTCCAACATCCTAAGTGGATGCTGGGACTCCGTAAGGACCATGGGGATTATACCAAAGCTCCCAAACGGACGAGAGAGTGCGGATGACTCTGCAGCACCGAATGAGCAAACTCTAGGTCCTCCTCAGCCAGGGTATCAAACTTGTAGATTCTTGCAAGAGTGTTTTAACCCGACCAAGTAACAGCTCGGCAAATTTGTAAAGCCGAGACCCCTCGGGCAGCCGCCCAACAAGAGCCCACTTTCCTCGTGGAATGGGCTTTTACAGATTTAGGGTGCAGCAGTCCAGCCGCAGAATGTGCAAGTTGAATCGTGCTACAGATCCAGCGAGCAATAATCTGCTTAGAAGCAGGAGCACCCAGCTTGTTGGGTGCATACAGGATAAATAGCGAGTCAGTTTTCCTGACTCCAGCCGTCCTGGAAACATATACTTTTCAGGGCCCTGACTACGTCCAGAAAACTTGGAATCCTCCAAGTCCCAAGTAGCCGCAGGCACCACAATAGGTTGGTTCACATGAAAAACTGATACCACCTTAGGAAGGAATTGGGAACGTGTCCTCAATTCCGCCTTATCCATATAAAATACAGATAAGGGCATTTGTATGACAAAGCCGCCAATTCTGATACACGCCTGGCCGACGCCACGGCCCACAGCATGACCACTTTCCACGTGAGGTATTGTAGCTCCACGGATTTAAGTGGCTCAACTCAATGCGACTTCAGGAAATCCAACACTACGTTGAGATCCCACGGTGCCACTGGAGGCACAAACGGGGGTCGACTATGCAGCACTCCCTTAACAAAAGTCTGAACTTCAGGCAGTGAAGCCAGTCCTATTTTGGAAGAAAATCGATAGAGCCGAAATCTGGACCTTAATGGAACCCAATTTTAGGCCCATAGTCACCTCTGACTTGTAGGAAGTGTAGAAAGCGACCTAGCTGAAATTCCTCCTTACTGGCCTCACAGCACGCAACATATTTCCGCCATATGCGGTGATAATGGTTTGCGTTCACTTCTTTCCTAGCTTTAAATAGCGTAGGGATAACTTCCTCCGGAATGCCCTTTTCCTTCAGGATCCGGCGTTCAACCGCCATGCCGTCAAACGCAGCCGCGGTACGTCTTGGAACAGACAGGCCCCCTGCTGCAGCAGGTCCTGTCTGAGCGGCAGAGGCCATGGGTCCTCTGAGATCATTTCTTGGAGTTCTGGGTACCAAGCTCTTCTTGGCCACCCGGAACAATGAGTATAGTTCTTACTCCTCTCCTTCTTATTATTCTCATTACCCTGGGTATGAGAGGCAGAGAAGGGAACACATACACCGACTGGTACACCCACGGTGTTACCAGAGCGTCCACAGCTATCGCCTGAGGGTCCCTTGACCTGGCGCAATATCTTTGTAGCTTTTTGTTGAGGCGGGACGCCATCCTGTCCACCTGTGGCCTTTCCCCACGGTGTACAATCATTTGGAAGACTTCTGGATGAAGTCCCCACTCTCTCGGGTGGAGGTCGTGTCTGCTGAGAAAGTCTGCTTCTCAGTTGTCCACTCCGGGAATGAACACTGCTGACAGTGCTAACACATGATTTTCCGCCCATCGGAGAATCCTTGTGGCTTCTGCCATCGCCATCCTGCTTCTTGTGCCGCCCTGTCGGTTTACATGAGCGACCGCCGTGATGTTGTCTGGCTGGATCAGCACCGGCCGGTGTTGAAGCAGGGGTCTAGCCTGACTTAGGGCATTGTAAATGGCCCAAAGTTCCAGAACATTTATGTGTAGGGAAGTCTCCTGACTTTTTCCATAGGCCTTGGAAGTTTCTTCCCTGTGTGACTGCCCCCCAGCCTTGAAGGCTGGCATCCGTGGTCACCAGGACTCAGTCCTGTATGCCGAATCTGCGGCCCCCTAGAAGATGTGCAGTCACCACCACAGCGACACCCTGGCCCTTAGAGACAGGGTTATCCGCCGATGCATCTGAGAATGCGACCCGGACCACTTGTCCAACAGATCCCACTGGAAGATCCTTGCATGGGACTTGGCGAATGGAAATTCTTCGTAAGAAGCTACCATCTTTCCCAAGGCTCGCGTGCATAGATGCACCGATACCTGTATTTGTATTAGGAGGTCTCCGTCTAGAGACGCCAACTTCTTGGACTTCTCCTCCGGGAGAAACCCTTTTTATCCTGTTGTGTGTCCAGAACCATACCCAGGAACAGTAGACGCGTCGTAGGAACCAGCTGTGACTTTGGAATATTCAGAATCCAGCCGTGCTGTTGTAGCACTTCCCGAGATAGTGCTACTCCGACGAACAACTGCTCCCTGGACCTCGCCTTTATAAGGAGATCGTCCAAGTACGGGATAAGTACTTCGGCCATTACCTTGGTAAATACCCTCGATGCCGGGGACAGACCAACGGCAAAGTCTGGAATTGGTAATGACAATCCTGTACCACAATTTTGAGGTACACCTGGTGACTAGGGTAAATAGGGACATGCAGGTAAGTATCCTTGATGTTCAGTGATACCCTGAAATTTTCCAGGCTTGCAATAATCGCCCTGAGCGATTCCATTTTGAACTTGAACCTTCGTATATAAGTGTTCAAGGATTTCAATTTTAGAATGGGTCTCACCGAACCGTCTGGTTTCGGTACCACAACATTTTGGAATAGTAACCCCGGCCTTGTTGAAAGAGGGGTACCTTGATTTCACCTGCTGGAAGTACAGCTTGTGAATTGCCGCCAGTACTACCTTTCTCCGAGGGCAGCAGGCAAGGCTGATGTGAGGCAACGGCGAGGGGGAGTCGTCTCGAACTCCAGCCTGTATCCCTGTGATACTACTTGCAGAACCTAGGGATCCACCTGTGGGCAAGCCCACTGATCCCTGCAGTTCCCGAGACGCGCCCCCACCGCACCTGTCTCCACCTGTGGAGCCCCAGCGTCATGCGGTGGACTCAGAGGAAGCGAGGGAAGATATTTGATCCTGGAACTGGCTGACTGGTGCAGCTTTTTCCTTCTTCCCTTGTCTCTGCGCAGAAAAGAAGCGCCTTTGACCCGCTTGCTTTTCTGAAGCCGAAAGGACCGTACCTGAAAATACGGTGCTTTCTTTAGGCTTTTGTGAGGAAACCTGAGGTAAAAAAAATTTCTTCCCAGCTGTTGCTGTGGATACGAGGTCCCAGAGACCATCCCCAAACAATTCCTCACCCTTATAAGGCAGAATCTCCATGTGCCTTTTAAATGCAGCATCACCTGTCCACTGCCGGGTTTCTACTACCCTCCTGGCAGAATGGACATTGCATTCATTCTGGATGCCAGCCGGCAAATATCCCTCTGTGCATCCTTTATATATAAGACAACGTCTTAAATATGCTCAATGTTAGCAAATATTATTATCCCTGTCTTAGCGTATTAATATTATCTGACAGGGTGTCAGACCACGCTGCAGCAGCACTATTTATGCTGAGGCAATTGCAGGTTTCAGTATATAACCCGAGTGTGTAAATACAGACTTCAGGATCGCCTCCTGCTTTTTATCAGCAGGTTCCTTCAAGGTGGCCGTATCCTAAGACGGCAGTGCCACCTTTTGACAAACGTGTGAGCGCCTTACCCACCCTAAGGGATATCTCCCAACGTGACCTATCCTCTGGCGGGAAAGGGTACGCCATCAGTAACTTTTTAGAAATTACCAGTTTCTTATCGGGGGAAACCACGCTTCTTTACACACTTCATTCATTCATCTGATGGGGGAACAAAACAGTGGCTGTTTTTTCTCCCCAAAAATAAAACCCCTTTTATGTGGTACTTGGGTTCATGTCAGAAAATGCGTAACACATTTTTCATTGCCGAGATCATGTAACGGATGTTCCTAGTGGATTGTGTGTATGTCTCAACCTCGTCGACACTGGAGTCAGACTCCGTGTCGACATCTGCCATCTGACGTAACGGGCGTTGTTTGAGCCCCTGATGGCCTTTGAGACGCCTGGGCAGACGCGGGCTGAGAAGCCGGCTGTCCCACAGCTGTTACGTCATCCAGCCTTTTATGTAAGGAGTTGACACTGTCGGTTAATACCTTCCACCTATCCATCCACTCTGGTGTCGGCCCCCCAGGGGGCGACATCCCATTTATCGGCCTCTGCTCCGCCTCCACGTAATCTTCCTCATCCAACATGTCGACACAGCCGTACCGACACACCGCACACACACAGGGAATGCTCTGACTGAGGACAGGACCCCACAAAGTCCTTTGGGGAGACCGAGAGAGAGTATGCCAGCACACACCAGAGCGCTATATAATGCAGGGATTAACACTATAACTGAGTGATTTTTCCCCAAATAGCTGCTTGTATACATATATTGCGCCTAAATTTAGTGCCCCCACTCTCTTTTTAACCCTTTGAGCCTGAAAACTACAGGGGAGAGCCTGGGGAGCTGTCTTCCAGCTGCACTGTGAAGAGAAAATGGCGCCAGTGTGCTGAGGGAGAAGCCCCGCCCCCTTTTTGGCGGACTTTCTCCCGCTTTTTCTGTGATACTGGCAGGGGTAATTTTACATCTATATAGCCTCTGGGACTATATATGATGTATATTTTGCCAGCCAAGGTGTTATTGCCCTCAGGGCGCCCCCCCCCCAGCGCCCTGCACCCATCAGTGACCGAAGTGTGAGGTGTACATGAGGAGCAATGGCGCACAGCTGCAGTGCTGTGCGCTACCTTGGTGAAGACCGAAGTCTTCTGCCGCCGATTTTCCGGACCTTCTTCGTGCTTCTGGCTCTGTAAGGGGGACGGCGGCGCGGCTCCGGGAACGAACACCAAGGTCGGGTCCTGCGGTCGATCCCTCTGGAGCTAATGGTGTCCAGTAGCCTAAGAAGCCCAAACTACCACCTGTTAGGTAGGTTCGCTTCTTCTCCCCTTAGTCCCTCGCTGCAGTGAGTCTGTTGCCAGCAGATCTCACTGAAAATAAAAAACCTAAATATACTTTCTTTCTAGGTGCTCAGGAGAGCCCCTAGTGTGCATCCAGCTCGGCCGGGCACAAGAATCTAACTGAGGTCTGGAGGAGGGTCTTAGTGGGAGGAGCCAGTGCACACCAGGTAGTCCTAAAGCTTTCTTTAGTTGTGCCCAGTCTCCTGCGGAGCCGCTAATCCCCATGGTCCTTACGGAGTCCCAGCATCCACTTAGGACGTTAGAGAAAAAAAAAATAAGATTTTACTTACCGATAAATCTATTTCTCGTAGTCCGTAGTGGATGCTGGGGACTCCGTCAGGACCATGGGGATTAGCGGCTCCGCAGGAGACAGGGCACAAAACTAAAGCTTTAGGATCAGGTGGTGTGTACTGGCTCCTCCCCCTATGACCCTCCTCCAAGCCTCAGTTAGGATACTGTGCCCGGACGAGCGTACACAATAAGGAAGGATATTGAATCCCGGGTAAGACTCATACCAGCTACACCAATCACACCGTATAACTTGTGATCTAAACCCAGTTAACAGTATGACAAACGTAGGAGCCTCTGAACAGACGGCTCACAACAATAACAACCCGATTTTTTTTTTTTTGTAACAATAACTATGTACAAGTATTGCAGACAATCCGCACTTGGGATGGGTGCCCAGCATCCACTACGGACTACGAGAAATAGATTTATCGGTAAGTAAAATCTTATTTTCTCTGACGTCCTAAGTGGATGCTGGGGACTCCGTCAGGACCATGGGGATTATACCAAAGCTCCCAAACGGGCGGGAAAGTGCGGATGACTCTGCAGCACCGAGTGAGAGAACTCCAGGTCCTCCTCAGCCAGGGTGTGCCCCTGACCAAGTAGCAGCTCGGCAAAGTTGTAAAGCCGAGACCCCTCGGGCAGTCGCCCAAGATGAGCCCCCTTCCTTGTGGAATGGGCATTTATATATTTTGGCTGTGGCAGTCCTGCCACAGAATGTGCAAGCTGAATTGTACTACACATTCAACTAGCAATCGTCTGCTTAGAAGCAAGAGCACCCAGTTTTTTGGGTGCATACAGGATAACAGCAAGTCAGTTTTCCTGACTCCAGCCGTCCTGGAAATCTATATTTTCAGGGCCCTGACAACATCTAGCAACTTGGAGTCCTCCAAGTCTCTAGTAGCCGCAGGTACCACAATAAGCTGGTTCAGATGAAACGCTGACACCACCTTAGGGAGAAACTGGGGACGAGTCCGCAGCTCTGCCCTGTCCGAATGGACAATCAGATATGGGCTTTTGTGAGACAAAGCCGCCAATTCTGACACTCGCCTGGCCGAGGCCAGGGCCAACATCATGGTCACTTTCCATGTGAGATATTTCAAATCCACAGATTTGAGCGGTTTAAAACCAACGTGATTTGAGTAATCCCAGGACTACGTTGAGATCCCACAGTGCCACTGGAGGCACAAAAGGGGGTTGTATATGCAGTACTCCCTTGTCAAATTTCTGGACTTCAGGAACTGAAGCCAATTCTTTCTGGAAGAAAATCGACAGGGCCGAAATTTGAACCTTAATGGACCCCAATTTGAGGCCCATAGACACTCCTGTTTGCAGGAAATGCAGGAATCGACCGAGTTGAAATTTCTTCGTGGGGCCTTCCTGGCCTCACACCACGCAACATATTTTCGCCACATGTGGTGATAATGTTGTGCGGTCACCTCCTTCCTGGCTTTGACCAGGGTAGGAATGACCTCTTCCGGAATGCCTTTTTTCCCTTAGGATCCGGCGTTCAACCGCCATGCCGTCAAACGCACCCGCGGTAAGTCTTGGAACAGACATGGTACTTGCTGAAGCAAGTCCCTTCTTATCGGCAGAGGCCCTGAGTCCTCTGTGAGCATCTCATGAAGTTCCGGGTACCAAGTCCTTCTTGGCCCATCCGGAGCCACGAGTATAGTTCTTACTCCTCTACGTCTTATAATTCTCAGTACCTTTGGTATGAGAAGCAGAGGAGGGAACACATACACCGACTGGTACACCCATGGTGTTACCAGAACGTCCACAGCTATTTCCTGAGGGTCTCTTGACCTGGCGCAATACCTGACCAGTTTTTTGTTCAGGCGGGACGCCATCATGTCCACCTTTGGTCTTTCCCAACGGTGCACAATCATGTGGAAACAACTTCTCGATTAAGTCCCCACTCTCCCGGGTGGAGGTCGTGCTGAGGAAGTCTGCTTCCCAGTTGTCCACTCCCGGAATGAAAACTGCTGACAGTGCTATCACATGATTTTCCACCCAGCGAAGAATCCTTGCAGTTTCTGCCATTGTCCTCCTGCTTCTTGTGCCGCCCTGTCTGTTTACGTGGGCGACTGCCGTGATGTTGTCCCACTGGATCAATACCGGCTGACCTTGAAGCAGAGGTCTTGCTAAGCTTAGAGCATTGTAAATTGCTCTTAGCTCCAGTATATTTATGCGGAGAGAAGTCCCCAGACTTGATCACACTCCCTGGAAATTTTTTCCCTGTGTGACTGCTCCCCAGCCTTTCAAGCTGGAATCCGTGGTCACCAGGACCCAGTCCTGAATGCATAACTGTGGCACTTTAGTAGATGAGCACTCTGCAGCCACCACAGAAGAGACACCCTTGTCCTTGGAGACAGGGTTATCCGCTGATGCATCTGAAGATGCGATCCGGACCATTTGTCCAGCAGATCCCACTGAAAAGTTCTTGCGTGAAATCTGCCGAATGGAATCGCTTCGTAAGAAGCCACCATTTTTCCCAGGACCCTTGTGCAATGATGCACTGACACTTTTCCTGGTTTTTGGAGGTTCCTGACTAGCTCGGATAACTCCCTGGCTTTCTCCTCCGGGAGAAACACCTTTTTCTGGACTGTGTCCAGAATCATCCCTAGGGACAGCAGACGTGTCGTCGGAGACAGCTGCGATTTTGGAATATTTAGAATCCACCCGTGCTGTCGTAGAACTACTTGAGATAGTGCTACTCAGACCTCCAACTGTTCTCTGGACCTTGCCCTTATCAGGAGATCGTCCAAGTAAGGGATAATTAAGACGCCTTTTCTTTGAAGAAGAATCATCATTTCGGCCATTACCTTGGTAAAGACCCGGGGTGCCGTGGACAATCCAAACGGCAGCGTCTGAAACTGATAGTGACAGTTTTGTACCACGAACCTGAGGTACCCTTTGTGAGAAGGGCAAATTTGGACATGGAGGTAAGCATCCTTGATGTCCAGGGACACCATATAGTCCCCTTCTTCCTGGTTCGCTATCACTGCTCTGAGTGACTCCATTCAGAATAGGTCTCACCGAGCCGTCTGGCTTCAGTACCACAATATAGTGTGGAATAATACCCCTTTACTTGTTGTAGGAGGGGTACTTTGATTATCACCTGCTGGGAATACAGCTTGTGAATTGTTTCCAATACTGCCTCCCTGTCGGAGGTAGACGTTGGTAAAGCAAACTTCAGGAACCTGCGAGGAGGAGACGTCTCGAATTTCCAATCTGTACCCCTGGGATACTACTTGTAGGATCCAGGGGTCCACTTGCGAGTGAGCCCACTGCGTGCTGAAACTCTTGAGACGACCCCCCCCACCGCACCTGTTTGTACGGCCCCAGCGTCATGCTGAGGACTTGGCAGAAGCGGTGGAAGGCTTCTGTTCCTGGGAATGGGCTGCCTGCTGCAGTCTTCTTCCCTTACCTCTATCCCTGGGCAGATATTATGGGGACGAAAGGACTGAGGCTGAAAAGACTATGTCTTTTTCTGCTGAGATGTGACTTGGGGTAAAAAAGGTGGATTTTCTAGCTGTTGCCGTGGCCACCAGGTCCGATGGACCGACCCCAAATAACTCCTCCCCTTTATACGGCAATACTTCCATGTGCCGTTTGGAATCTGCATCACCTGACCACTGTCGTGTCCATAAACATCGTCTGGCAGATATGGACATCGCACTTACTCTTGATGCCAGAGTTTCGCATATATAGAAATGCATCTTTTAAATGCTCTATAGTCAATAAAATACTGTCCCTGTCAAGGGTATCAATATTTCCAGTCAGGGAATCCGACCAAGCCACCCCAGCGCTGCCCATCCAGGCTGAGGCGATCGCTGGTCGCAGTATAACACCAGTATGTGTGTATATACTTTTTAGGATATTTTCCAACCTCCTATCAGTTGGCTCCTTGAGGGCGTCCGTATCTGGAGACGGTAACGCCACTTGTTTTTATAAGCGTGTGAGCGCCTTATCCACCCTAAGGTGTGTTTCCCAACGCGCCATAACTTCTGGCGGGAAAGGGTATACCGCCAATAATTTTCTATCGGGGGAAACCCACGCATCATCACACACTTCATTTAATTTATCTGATTCAGGAAAAACCACATGTAGTTTTTTCACACTCCACATAATACCCTTTTTTGTGGTACTTGTAGTATCAGAAATATGTAACATCTCCTTCATTGCCCTTAACAAGTAACGTGTGGCCCTAAAGGAAAATACGTTTGTTTCTTCACCGTCGACACTGGAGTCAGTGTCCGTGTCTGTGTCGACCGACTGAGGTAAAAGGACGTTTTAACGCCCCTGACGGTGTTTTAGACGCCTGGACAGGTACTAATTGGTTTGCCGGCCGTTTCATGTCGTCAACCGACCTTGCAGCGTGTTGACATTATCACGTAATTCCTTAAATAAGCCATCCATTCCGGTGTCGACTCCCTAGAGAGTGACATCACCATTACCGGCAATTGCTCTGCCTCCTCACCAACATCGTCCTCATACATGTCGACACACAGCACACACACAGGGAATGCTCTGATAGAGGACAGGACCCCACTAGCCCTTTGGGGAGACAGAGGGAGAGTTTGCCAGCACACACCAAAAACGCTATATTATACAGGGACAACCTTTATATAAGTGTTTTTCCCTTATAGCATTTTAATATATATATATATATATATACACATATCGCCAAATAAGTGCCCCCCCTCTCTGTTTTAACCCTGTTTCTGTAGTGCAGTGCAGGGGAGAGCCTGGGAGCCTTCCCACCAGCCTTTCTGTGAGGGAAAATGGCGCTGTGTGCTGAGGAGAATAGGCCCCGCCCCCTTTTCGGTGGGCTTCTTCTCCCGTTTTTCTGAGACCTGGCAGGGGTTAAATACATCCATATAGCCTCCAGGGGCTATATGTGATGTATTTTTAGCCAGAATAAGGTATTATACATTGCTGCCCAGGGCGCCCCCAGCAACGCCCTGCACCCTCCGTGACCGTTGGTGTGAAGTGTGTGACAACAATGGCGCACAGCTGCAGTGCTGTGCGCTACCTTCATGAAGACTGAAAAGCCTTCTGCCGCCGGTTTCTGGACCTTCAATCTTCAGCATCTGCAAGGGGGGTCGGCGGCGCGGCTCCGGGACGAACCCCAGGGTGAGACCTGTGTTCCGACTCCCTCTGGAGCTAATGGTGTCCAGTAGCCTAAGAAGTCAATCCATCCTGCACGCAGGCGAGTTGAACTTCTCTCCCCTAAGTCCCTCGATGCAGTGAGCCTGTTGCCAGCAGGACTCACTGAAAATAAGAAACCTAAAAACTTTTTCTAAGCAGCTCCTTAAGAGAGTCACCTAGATTGCACCCTGCTCGGACGGGCACAAAAACCTAACTGAGGCTTGGAGGAGGGTCATAGGGGGAGGAGCCAGTACACACCACCTGATCCTAAAGCTTTAGTTTTGTGCCCTGTCTCCTGCGGAGCCGCTAATCCCCATGGTCCTGACGGAGTCCCCAGCATCCACTTAGGACGTCAGAGAAAAATAATTTGAAAAACTTATGTCGACCTTTTATCATGTTGACCTAGTAACCATGTCGACCAATAGTGGTCGACCTAATGCATGTCAACCTAGAGACCGGATACCATTTCAGGACCCCTGCCACTCTCTTTATAACAATATGTCATCTTTGCAAAACATTGTTTAGCTGATGGAATAATCTGCCTGTGAACAAACAGGCCTATTCCACTTACAGTAAGGGAGTTTCTCAGAAAAATATCTTAGTCAAAACGAAAACACCTAAGGTAAGAAATGCACCTGGACTAACTTGTTATTTCTAAAACTATAGAACCGCACTGAACAATTGAGAGCCACAGGCATATACACACGTAGTGATAACAGAAATCAGTAGCTGCCGGTTTACATGTGGAACTCTACAGAAGTTTCCCTGTTTTCATGGCGGATAGGATGCCAGCAGTCACAATATCGACGCCAGCATCCAGATAGTTGATATTCTGACAGGGGCGAGGTGAATATGATAGCCTCTGTGCCCTACTCCCTAACCCACCGTTCTCGCAGTCTGTGCCTAACCTCCCTCCTCGCAAGCTAACTCTATCCCCCCCTCTCAGGTGGCAGCCAAACCTAACCTCCCACACCACGGCCCTAACCCGCCCGCTATACTTACGGTCGGGATTCTGGCGTCGGTCTCCTGACCATGTTGGGATTACGACATCAGCATTTCGAAGGGTGTTGCAACTCCAACTGCCGGCATATTGACCGCATCCAAGTTTCCCTTACTGGAAATAGCAGTACACAGGGACACTATATATTACTGCAGTTCTTCTGTTATGGTCTCCTGGTGCCTAAGCACTTTTTCATTTGAGGCCAACTGTAAAGGGGGGTATACACATAGCGGTGTGTACAGAGATGTGTGCTGAGCGAGGGGGAGAGGGGGACACTCAATTCACCCAGCAGTGAAGTGAGCGATCTAACTAGATTTGGCCCAATCCAGAACCCAGCAATAGCTATCGCTATGGGGCATACTTACAGAGAGATGTGTGCTTCATTTCTAAGCAATCTAGTCAGAGTGCTTAGAATTTAAGCACACATCGCTATGGCTACGTGTGTATGTTCCTTAACTGAGAATTTGTTTATGTAACACCCCTTCCACGGTTAGCAGTATTACGAAGGTTTTCAAATACTGCTCTGTCCAATTTGCTGCTGTGTTGCAAAAAAAATAATAAGATTTTACTTACCGGTAAATCTATTTCTCGTAGTCCGTAGTGGATGCTGGGGACTCCGTAAGGACCATGGGGATAGACGGGCTCCGCAGTAGACATGGGCACTTTAAGAAAGAATTTGGATTCTGGTGTGCTCTGGATCCTGCCTCTATGTCCCTCCTCCAGACCTCAGTTAAAGAAACTGTGCTCGGAAGAGCTGACAGTACAAGGAAAGGATTTTGGTAATCCAGGGTAAGACTCATACCAGCCACACCGTATAACTTGTGATAACTTTACCCAGTTAACAGTATGAACAATAACAGAGCATCAGATAAACCCTGATGCAACTATAACATAACCCTTATTTAAGCAATAACTATATACAAGTATTGCAGAAGAAGTCCGCACTTGGGACGGGCGCCCAGCATCCACTACGGACTACGAGAAATAGATTTACCGGTAAGTAAAATCTTATTTTCTCTAACGTCCTAGTGGATGCTGGGGACTCCGTAAGGACCATGGGGATTATACCAAAGCTCCCAAACGGGCGGGAGAGTGCGGATGACTCTGCAGCACCGAGTGAGCAAACGATAGGTCCTCCTCAGCCAGGGTATCAAACTTGTAGAACTTTGCAAACGTATTTGCACCTGACCAAGTAGCAGCTCGGCATAGCTGTAATGCCGAGACCCCTCGGGCAGCCGCCCAAGAAGAGCCCACCTTCCTAGTGGAATGGGCTTTCACTGATTTTGGCTGCGGCAATCCAGGCACAGAATGAGCCTGCTGAATCGTGTTACAGATCCAGCGAGCAATAGTCTGCTTTGAAGCAGGAGCACCAAGCTTGTTGGATGCATACAGGATAAACAGTGACTCCGTTTTCCTGACTCTAGCCGTTCTGGCTACATAAACTTTTAAAGCCCTGACCACATCTAGTAACTCGGAATCCTCCAAGTCACGAGTAGCCACAGGCACCACAATAGGTTGGTTCATATGAAAGGATAAGACCACTTTTGGCAGAAATTGGGGACGTGTCCTCAATTCCGCTCTATCCATACGGAAAATCAGATATGGGCTTTTATGAGACAAAGCCGCTAATTCTGAAACGCGCTTAGCCGAAGCCAAGGCTAATAGCATGACCACCTTCCACGTGAGATATTTCAACTCCACTGTTTTAAGTGGTTCAAACCAGTGTGATTTCAGGAAACTCAACACCACGTTAAGATCCCAAGGTGCCACTGGAGGCACAAAAGGAGGCTGAATATGCAGCACTCCTTTCACAAACGTCTGAACTTCTGGCAGAGAAGCCAACTCCTTTTGAAAGAAAATGGAAAGGGCCGAAATCTGGACCTTAATTGAGCCTAACTTCAGGCCCAAATCCACTCCTGACTGAAGGAAGTGAAGGAAACGGCCCAGCTGAAACTCCTCAGTAGGAGCATTGCTGGCCTCACACCAAGAAACATATTTTCGCCATATACGGTGATAATGTTTAGCCGTTACGTCCTTCCTAGCCTTTATCAGCGTAGGAATGACCTCCTCCGGAATACCCTTTTCTGCTAGGATCCGGCGTTCAACCGCCATGCCGTCAAACGCAGCCGCGGTAAGTCTTGGAAGAGACAGGGTCCCTGTTGCAACAGGTCCTGTCTTAGAGGAAGAGGCCACGGATCCTCTGTGAGCAATTCTTGCAGATCCGGATACCAAGTCCTTCGTGGCCAATCTGGAACAATGAGTATTGTTCTTACTCCTCTTTTTCTTATTATCCTCAGTACCTTGGGTATGAGAGGAAGAGGAGGAAGTACATAGACCGACTGGAACACCCACGGTGTCACCAGGGCGTCTACAGCTACCGCCTGAGGGTCGCTTGACCTGGCGCAATAGCTCTGTAGTTTTTTGTTGAGACGTGACGCCATCATGTCTATCTGTGGTAGTTTCCACCGACTTGTAATCTGTGTGAAGACTTCTTGATGAAGTCCCCACTCTCCCGGGTGAAGGTCGTGTCTGCTGAGGAAGTCTGCTTCCCAGTTGTCCACTCCCGGGATGAACACTGCTGACAGTGCACTTACGTGATTCTCCGCCCAGCGAAGAATCCTGGTGGCTTTCACCATCGCCACTCTGCTCCTTGTGCCGCCTTGGCGGTTTACATGAGCCACTGCGGTTATGTTGTCTGACTGAATCAGAACCGGTTGGTCGCGAAGTAGGGACTCCGCTTGACGTAGGGCATTGTATATGGCCCTTAGTTCCAGGATGTTGATGTGAAGGCAAGTCTCCTGACTTGACCACAGGCCTTGGAAATTTCTTCCCTGCGTGACTGCCCCCCACCCCCGGAGGCTTGCATCCGTGGTCACCAGGACCCAGTCCTGAATGCCGAATCTGCGGCCCTCCAGAAGGTGAGCACTCTGCAGCCACCACAGGAGAGACACCCTGGCCCTGGGGGATAGGGCGATTAACCGATGCATCTGAAGATGTGATCCGGACCACTTGTCCAGGAGATCCCATTGAAAGGTCCTCGCATGGAACCTGCCGAAGGGAATGGCCTCGTATGCTGCCACCATCTTTCCCAGGACTCGTGTGCAGTGATGCACCGACACCTTTTTTGGTTTTAATAGGTCTCTGACCAGTGTCATGAGTTCCTGAGCCTTCTCCATCGGGAGATAAACCCTCTTTTGGTCTGTGTCCAGAATCATGCCCAGGAAGGGCAGACGAGTCGTAGGAATCAACTGCGACTTTGGAATATTCAGAATCCAGCCGTGCTGTCCTAACACTTCCAGAGAGCGTGCTACGCTGATCAGTAACTGCTCTCTTGATCTCGCTTTTATGAGGAGATCGTCCAAGTATGGGATAATTGTGACCCCTTGCTTCCGCAGGAGTACCATTATTTCTGCCATCACCTTGGTAAATATTCTCGGTGCCGTGGAGAGACCAAACGGCAACATCTGAAATTGGTAATGACAATCCTGCATCACAAATCTGAGGTACGCCTGATGAGGTGGATAAATGGGGACATGAAGGTATGCATCCTTTATGTCCAGAGACACCATAAAATCCCCCTCTTCCAGGCTTGCAATGACCGCTCTGAGCGATTCCATCTTGAACTTGAACCTTTTCAGGTATATGTTCAGAGATTTTAAATTCAATATGGGTCTGACCGAACCGTCCGGTTTCGGTACCACAAACATGGTCGAATAATAACCCTTCCCTTGTTGAAGGAGGGGAACCTTGACCACCACCTGCTGAATATACAATTTGTGAATTGCAGCTAACACTACTTTCCTCTCTAATGGGGAAGCTGGTAGGGCCGATTTAAAGTATCGGTGAGGGGGCATCTCTTCGAATTCCAGCTTGTATCCCTGAGACACAATCTCTATTGCCCAGGGATCCACCTGGGAGTGAACCCACTTGTGGCTGAAATTTCGGAGACGCGCCCCCACCGGGCCTAGCTCCGCCTGTGGAGCCCCAGCGTCATGCGGTGGATTTAGTGGAAGCCGGGGAGGACTTCTGTTCCTGGGAACTAGCTGTGTTGTGCAGCTTCCTTCCTCTGCCAAGAAAGGACGCACCTCAGACTTTCTTGCCTTTTTGTGATCGAAAGGACTGCATTTGGTAATACGGTGCTTTCTTAGGTTGTGATGAGGGAACATATGGCAAAAAATTTGACTTTCCAGCAGTAGCTGTGGAGACCAGGGGATTTATTTACTAATATTCGTGTTTTGGCCGTTTTGAAGGGTGTTTGAACTCGAATGGTATCGGGTGCATTTTACTGCAACTTTTTGAATCCTGATACGATCATTCACTAAGCTGCCGAGTTTTGCACAATCGTTTTTTCCAATGTCGATGTGATTCGTAATATCAGGCAGTGTTTTACGGGAGTGATGAGTAAAACACTGCCTGAAAAAACACAAGGAATCCCAGCCCGATCTGTGAGATCCGTGCAGGGCTTCATTGTGTACCTTAAAAAGTTGTTTAAAGTCTTAAAAAATCTGGAAAAAATTGCGTGGGGTCCCCCCTCCTAAGCACAACCAGCCTCGGGATCTCTGAGCCGGTCCTGGTTGAAAAAATATGGAGGAAAAAAAAAATGACAGGGGTTCCCCCATATTTAATCAACCAGCACCGGGCTCTGCGCCTGGTCCTGGTTCCAAAAATACGGGTGGACAAAAAGCATAGGGTTCCCCCGTATTTTTAAAACCAGCACCGGGCTCCACTAGCCAGGTACATAATGCCACAGCCGGGGGACACTTATACTGGTCCCTGCGGCCCTTGCATTGCATACCCAACTAGTCACCCCTGGCCGGGGTACCCTGGAGGAGTGGGGACCCCTTCAATCAAGGGGTCCCCCCCCTCCCCTCCAGCCACCCAAGGGCCAGGGGTGAAGCCCGAGACTGTCCCCCGCCATCCAAGGGCGGCGGATGGGGGGCTGATAGCCTTGTGAAAAAATAAGATTTTACTCACCGGCAAATCTATTTCTCGTAGTCCGTAGTGGATGCTGGGGACTCCGTAAGGACCATGGGGAATAGACGGGCTCCGCAGGAGACTGGGCACTCTAAAGAAAGATTTAGTACTACCTGGTGTGCACTGGCTCCTCCCTCTATGCCCCTCCTCCAGACCTCAGTTAAGGAAACTGTGCCCGGAAGAGCTGACATTACAAGGAAAGGATTTTGGAATCCAGGTTAAGACTCATACCAGCCACACCAATCACACCGTATAACTCGTGATAAACTTACCCAGTTAACAATATGAACAACAACAGAGCATCAAACAACAGATGCCAACATAACATAACCCTTTTATTAAGCAATAACTATATACACGTATTGCAGAAAGTCTGCACTTGGGACGGGCGCCCAGCATCCACTACGGACTACGAGAAATAGATTTACCGGTGAGTAAAATCTTATTTTCTCTAACGTCCTAGTGGATGCTGGGGACTCTGTAAGGACCATGGGGATTATACCAAAGCTCCCAAACGGGCGGGAGAGTCCGGATGACTCTGCAGCACCGAATGGGCAAACACAAGGTCCTCCTCAGCCAGGGTATCAAACTTATAGAACTTTGCAAAGTTGTTTGAACCCGACCAAGTAGCTGCTCGGCAAAGTTGTAATGCCGAGACCCCTCGGGCAGCCGCCCAAGAAGAGCCCACTTTCCTTGTGGAATGGGCTTTCACTGATTTTGGATGCGGCAAACCAGCCGCAGAATGAGCCTGCTGAATCGTGTTACAGATCCAGCGAGCAATAGTCTGCTTTGAAGCAGGAGTACCAAGCTTGTTGGATGCATACAGGATAAACAGCGAGTCAGTTTTCCTGACTCCAGCCGTCCTGGCTACATAAATCTTCAAAGCCCTGACTACATCAAGCAACTTGGAGTCCTCCAAGTCACGAGTAGCCGCAGGCACCACAATAGGTTGGTTCAAATGAAAAGATGACACCACCATCGGCAGAAATTGCGGACGAGTCCGTAATTCTGCCCTGTCCAAATGGAAAACCAGATAGGGGCTTTTACATGACAAAGCCGCCAATTCTGACACACGCCTAGCCGAAGCTAAGGCCAATAGCATGACCACTTTCCACGTGAGATACTTTAGCTCCACGGTCTTAAGTGGCTCAAACCAGTGAGATTTCAGGAAACTCAACACCACGTTAAGATCCCAAGGTGCCACAAAAGGGGGCTGAATATGCAGCACTCCCTTTACAAACGTCTGAACTTCAGGAAGCGAAGCCAGTTCCTTTTGAAAGAAAATGGATAGGGCCGAAATCTGGACCCTTATGGATCCTAATTTTAAGCCCATAGTCACTCCTGACTGTAGGAAGTGCAGGAACCGGCCCAGCTGGAATTCCTCTGTAGGAGCCTTCCTGGCCTCACACCAAGCAACATATTTTCGCCATATACGGTGATAATGCTTTGCCGTCACGACCTTCCTAGCCTTTATCAGCGTAGGAATAACTTCATCCGGAATGCCTTTTTCCGCTAGGATCCGGCGTTCAACCGCCATGCCGTCAAACGCAGCCGCGGTAAGTCTTGGAACAGACAGGGCCCTTGTTGCAACAGGTCCTGTCTGAGAGGCAGAGGCCATGGGTCCTCTGTGAGCATTTCTTGCAATTCCGGGTACCAAGTCCTTCTCGGCCAATCCGGAACAATGAGTATTGTTCTCACTCCTCTTTTTCTCACAATTCTCAGCACCTTTGGTATGAGAGGAAGAGGAGGAAACACATAGACCGACTGGAACACCCACGGTGTTACAAGTGCGTCCACAGCTATCGCCTGAGGGTCTCTTGACCTGGCGCAATACCTTTTTAGCTTTTTGTTGAGACGGGACGCCATCATGTCCACCTGTGGCAGTTCCCATCGATTTGCAATCTGCTTGAAGACTTCTTGATGAAGTCCCCACTCTCCCGGGTGGAGGTCGTGCCTGCTGAGGAAGTCTGCTTCCCAGTTGTCCACTCCCGGAATGAACACTGCTGACAGTGCTAGTACGTGATTCTCCGCCCAACGAAGAATCCTGGTGGCTTCTGCCATTGCCACCCTGCTTCTTGTGCCGCCCTGGTGGTTTACATGGGCCACTGCAGTGATGTTGTCTGACTGAATCAGCACTGGTTGGTTTCTAAGCAGAGGCTCCGCTTGACTCAGGGCGTTGTATACGGCCCTTAGTTCCAGGATATTGATGTGCAGACAAGTCTCCTGACTTGACCACAGCCCCTGGAAGTTTCTTCCCTGAGTGATTGCCCCCCATCCTCGGAGGCTTGCATCCGTGGTCACCAGTACCCAGTCCTGTATGCCGAACCTGCGGCCCTCGAGGAGGTGAGCACTTTGCAGCCACCACAGAAGAGACACCCTGGCCCTGGGGGACAGGGTGATCAGCCGATGCATCTGAAGATGCGATCCGGACCACTTGTCCAACAGATCCCACTGAAAGATCCTCGCATGGAACCTGCCGAAGGGAATGGCTTCGTATGACGCCACCATCTTTCCCAGGACTCGCGTGCAGTGATGCACCGATACCTATTTTGGTTTTAGGAGGTCTCTGACCAGAGTCACGAGCTCCTGAGCCTTTTCCTCCGGGAGAAACACCTTTTTCTGGCTTGTGTCCAGAATCATGCCCAGGAAGGGCAGACGCGTCGTAGGAATCAGCTGCGACTTTGGAATATTCAAATCCAGCCGTGCTGTCGCAACACTTTGAGAGTGTGCTATGCTGATCAGCAACCGCTCCCTGGACCTCGCCTTTATGAGGAGATCGTCCAAGCATGGGATAATTGTAACCCCTTGCTTCCGAAGGAGCACCATCATTTCCGCCATCACCTTGGTAAATATTCTCGGTGCCGTGGACAGGCCAAACGGCAACGTCTGGAATTGGTAATGACAGTCCTGTACCACAAACCTGAGGTACTCCTGATGAGGTGGATAAATGGGGACATGCAAGTACGCATCCTTGATGTCCAGAGACACCATAAAATCCCCTTCCTCCAGGCTTGCAATGACCGCTCTGAGCGATTCCATCTTGAACTTGAATTTCTTCACATAAATGTTCAGGGATTTTAAATTCAAAATGGGTCTGACCGAACCGTCCGGTTTCGGTACCACAAACATAGTGGAATAGTAACCCCTTCCCTGTTGAAGGAGGGGAACCTTCACTACCACCTGCTGGAGATATAGCTTGTGAATTGCTGCCAACACTACCTCCCTTTCCATGGGGGAAGCTGGCAAGGCCGATTTTAGGTAACGGTGAGGGGGCGTCACCTCGAATTCCAGCTTGTATCCCTGAGACACAATTTGTATAGCCCAAGGATCCACCCGTGAGCGAACCCACTGGTGGCTGAAATTTCGGAGACGCGCCCCCACCGCTCCTGGCTCCGGCTGTGGAGCCCCAGCGTCATGCGGTGGATTTAGTGGAAGCCGGGGAGGACTTTTGTTCCTGGGAACTAGCTGCATGGTGCAGTTTTTTTCCTCTACCCCTGCCTCTGGCAAGAAAGGATGCACCTCTGACTTTCTTGCTTTTTTGTGAACGAAAGGACTGCATTTGGTAATACGGTGCTTTCTTTGGCTGTGAGGGAATATATGGCAAGAAATTTGACTTCCCAGCCGTAGCTGTGGAAACTAGGTCCGAGAGACCGTCCCCAAACAATTCCTCACCCTTATAAGGTAACACCTCCATGTGTTTTTTAGAGTCGGCATCACCTGTCCATTGCCGAGACCATAGGACCCTTCTGGCAGAAATCGACATTGCGTTTATTCTAGAGCCCAGCATGCAAATGTCCCTCTGGGCATCCCACATACAGTATATAGGACAGAGTCTTTGATATGCCCTAGGGTCAGTAAAATAATCTCCCTGTCCAGGGTATCTATCTCCTCAGACAGAGTATCTGTCCATGCTGCTACAGCACTACACATCCAGGCCGAAGCAATTGCTGGCCTCAGAAGAGCACCAGAATGTGTATAAACAGACTTCAGGATACCTTCCTGCTTCCTATCCGCAGGATCCTTTAGGGCGGCCGTATCCTGTGACGGCAGGGCCACCTTCTTAGATAAGCGTGTCAACGCTTTGTCTACCCTAGGGGAGGATTCCCAGCGTAACCTATCCGTTGGCGGGAAAGGATACGCCATAAGTAATCTTTTGGAAACCAGTACTTTCCTATCAGGGGAATCCCAAGCTTTTTCACATAACTCATTTAATTCATGTGAATGGGGAAAAGTCACTTCTTGCTTTTTCTCCCCAAACATATAAACCCTCGTCAGGGACAGGGTTTTCCTCCGATATGTGCAATACATCCTTCATTGCTATAATCATGTATCGGATGGCTTTAGTCATTTTAGGCTGCAACTTTGCATCATCGTCATCGACACTGGAGTCAGAATCCGTGTTGACATCTGTGTCAACCAACTGGGATAGTGGGCGCTTTTGAGACCCTGACGGCCCCTGAGCTGTAGAATCAGACATGGGTTGAGACCCTGACTGATTATCCAACCTTTTATGCAAGGAGCTTACGTTATCATTTAACACCTTCCACATATCCATCCAATCAGGTGTCGGCACCGTCGGCGGCGACACCACATTCACTTGTTCTGCCTCCACGTAACCGTCCTCATCAAACATGTCGACACAAACGAACCGACACACCGCACACACACAGGGAATGCTCTAATTGAGGACAGGACCCCAGAAGGCCTTTTGGGGAGACAGAGAGAGAGTATGCCAGCACACACCCCAGCGCTATATAACCCTGGGATTACACAGTAACTTAGTGTTTACTAGAGATGAGCGGGTTCGGTTTCTTTGAATCCGAACCCGCACGAACTTCACTTTTTTTTCCACGGGTCCGAGCGACTCGGATCTTCCCGCCTTGCTCGGTTAACCCGAGCGCGCCCGAACGTCATCATGACGCTGTCGGATTCTCGCGAGGCTCGGATTCTATATAAGGAGCCGCGCGTCGCCGCCATTTTCACTCGTGCATTGAGATTGATAGGGAGAGGACGTGTCTGGCGTCCTCTCCATTAGAATAGAGATAGATAGATTAGATAGAGAGAGATTGTGCAGAGTCGCAGACAGAGTTAGTTTACCACAGTCAGTGACCAGTGCAGTTGCTAGTTAACTTTTATTTAATATAATATATCCGTTCACTTCTCTCTGCTATATCCGTTCTCTGCCTGAAAAAAAAAACGATACACAGCACAGTCAGTCACACAGTGTGACTCAGTCTGTGTGCACTCAGCTCAGCCCAGTGTGCTGCACAGTCATCAATGTATAAATTAAAAGCTTATAATTAATTGTGGGGGAGACTGGGGAGCACTGCAGGTTGTTAGCAGGAGCCAGGAGTACAATTATATTAATTAACAGTGCACACTTTTGCTGCAGGAGTGGTGACCAGTGCCTGACCACCAGTATAGTATTGTTGTATACTACTAATATCTCTTTAAATATCAACCAGTCTATATTAGCAGCAGACACAGTACAGTGCGGTAGTTCACGGCTGTGGCTACCTCTGTGTCGGCACACGGCAGGCAGTCCGTCCGACCAGAATTGTATTATTTATTATTATATACCTACCACCTAACCGTGGTTTTTTTTTCATTCTTTATACCGTCATAGTGTCATCCTAATTGTTACGAGTATACTACTATCTCTTTATCAACCAGTGTACAGTGCGGTAGTTCACGGCTGTGGCTACCTCTGTGTCGGCACACGGCAGGCAGTCCGTCCGACCAGAATTGTATTATTTATTATTATATACCTACCACCTAACCGTGGTTTTTTTTTCATTCTTTATACCGTCATAGTGTCATCCTAATTGTTACGAGTATACTACTATCTCTTTATCAACCAGTGTACAGTGCGGTAGTTCACGGCTGTGGCTACCTCTGTGTCGGCACACGGCAGGCAGTCCGTCCGACCAGAATTGTATTATTTATTATTATATACCTACCACCTAACCGTGGGTTTTTTTTCATTCTTTATACCGTCATAGTGTCATCCTAATTGTTACGAGTATACTACTATCTCTTTATCAACCAGTGTACAGTGCGGTAGTTCACGGCTGTGGCTACCTCTGTGTCGGCACACGGCAGGCAGTCCGTCCGACCAGAATTGTATTATTTATTATTATATACCTACCACCTAACCGTGGTTTTTTTTTTCATTCTTTATACCGTCATAGTGTCATCCTAATTGTTACGAGTATACTACTATCTCTTTATCAACCAGTGTACAGTGCGGTAGTTCACGGCTGTGGCTACCTCTGTGTCGGCACACGGCAGGCAGTCCGTCCGACCAGAATTGTATTATTTATTATTATATACCTACCACCTAACCGTGGTTTTTTTTTCATTCTTTATACCGTCATAGTGTCATCCTAATTGTTACGAGTATACTACTATCTCTTTATCAACCAGTGTACAGTGCGGTAGTTCACGGCTGTGGCTACCTCTGTGTCGGCAGTCGGCAGGCAGTCCGTCCATCCATAATTGTATTATTATTATAATATATACCACCTAACCGTGGTTTTTTTTTCATTCTTTATACCGTCATAGTGTCATACTAGTTGTTACGAGTATACTACTATCTCTTTATCAACCAGTGTACAGTGCGGTAGTTCACGGCTGTGGCTACCTCTGTGTCGGCAGTCGGCAGGCAGTCCGTCCATCCATAATTGTATTATTATTATAATATATACCACCTAACTGTGGTTTTTTTTGCATTCTTTATACCGTCGTCATAGTGTCATACTAGTTGTTACGAGTATACTACTATCTCTTTATCAACCAGTGTACAGTGCGGTAGTTCACGGCTGTGGCTACCTCTGTGTCGGCAGTCGGCAGGCAGTCCGTCCATCCATAATTGTATTATTATTATAATATATACCACCTAACCGTGGTTTTTTTTTCATTCTTTATACCGTCGTCATAGTGTCATACTAGTTGTTACGAGTATACTACTATCTCTTTATCAACCAGTGTACAGTGCGGTAGTTCACGGCTGTGGCTACCTCTGTGTCGGCAGTCGGCAGGCAGTCCGTCCATCCATAATTGTATTATTATTATAATATATACCACCTAACCGTGGTTTTTTTTTCATTCTTTATACCGTCGTCATAGTGTCATACTAGTTGTTACGAGTATACTACTATCTCTTTATCAACCAGTGTACAGTGCGGTAGTTCACGGCTGTGGCTACCTCTGTGTCGGCAGTCGGCAGGCAGTCCGTCCATCCATAATTGTATTATTATTATAATATATACCACCTAACCGTGGTTTTTTTATACCACCTAACCGTGGCAGTCCGTCCATAATTGTATACTAGTATCCAATCCATCCATCTCCATTGTTTACCTGAGGTGCCTTTTAGTTCTGCCTATAAAATATGGAGAACAAAAAAGTTGAGGTTCCAAAATTAGGGAAAGATCAAGATCCACTTCCACCTCGTGCTGAAGCTGCTGCCACTAGTCATGGCCGAGACGATGAAATGCCAGCAACGTCGTCTGCCAAGGCCGATGCCCAATGTCATAGTACAGAGCATGTCAAATCCAAAACACCAAATATCAGAAAAAAAAGGACTCCAAAACCTAAAATAAAATTGTCGGAGGAGAAGCGTAAACTTGCCAATATGCCATTTACCACACGGAGTGGCAAGGAACGGCTGAGGCCCTGGCCTATGTTCATGGCTAGTGGTTCAGCTTCACATGAGGATGGAAGCACTCAGCCTCTCGCTAGAAAACTGAAAAGACTCAAGCTGGCAAAAGCACCGCAAAGAACTGTGCGTTCTTTGAAATCCCAAATCCACAAGGAGAGTCCAATTGTGTCGTTTGCGATGCCTGACCTTCCCAACACTGGACGTGAAGAGCATGCGCCTTCCACTATTTGCATGCCCCCTGCAAGTGCTGGAAGGAGCACCCGCAGTCCAGTTCCTGATAGTCAGATTGAAGATGTCAGTGTTGAAGTACACCAGGATGAGGAGGATATGGGTGTTGCTGGCGCTGGGGTGGAAATTGACCAGGAGGATTCTGATGGTGAGGTGGTTTGTTTAAGTCAGGCACCCGGGGAGACACCTGTTGTCCGTGGGAGGAATATGGCCGTTGACATGCCAGGTGAAAATACCAAAAAAAATCAGCTCTTCGGTGTGGAGGTATTTCACCAGAAATGCGGACAACAGGTGTCAAGCCGTGTGTTCCCTTTGTCAAGCTGTAATAAGTAGGGGTAAGGACGTTAACCACCTCGGAACATCCTCCCTTATACGTCACCTGCAGCGCATTCATAATAAGTCAGTGACAAGTTCAAAAACTTTGGGTGACAGCGGAAGCAGTCCACTGACCAGTAAATCCCTTCCTCTTGTAACCAAGCTCACGCAAACCACCCCACCAACTCCCTCAGTGTCAATTTCCTCCTTCCCCAGGAATGCCAATAGTCCTGCAGGCCATGTCACTGGCAAGTCTGACGAGTCCTCTCCTGCCTGGGATTCCTCCGATGCATCCTTGCGTGTAACGCCTACTGCTGCTGGCGCTGCTGTTGTTGCCGCTGGGAGTCGATGGTCATCCCAGAGGGGAAGTCGTAAGCCCACTTGTACTACTTCCAGTAAGCAATTGACTGTTCAACAGTCCTTTGCGAGGAAGATGAAATATCACAGCAGTCATCCTACTGCAAAGCGGATAACTGAGTCCTTGACAACTATGTTGGTGTTAGACGTGCGTCCGGTATCCGCCGTTAGTTCACAGGGAACTAGACAATTTATTGAGGCAGTGTGCCCCCGTTACCAAATACCATCTAGGTTCCACTTCTCTAGGCAGGCGATACCGAGAATGTACACGGACGTCAGAAAAAGACTCACCAGTCTCCTAAAAAATGCAGTTGTACCCAATGTCCACTTAACCACGGACATGTGGACAAGTGGAGCAGGGCAGGGTCAGGACTATATGACTGTGACAGCCCACTGGGTAGATGTATGGACTCCCGCCGCAAGAACAGCAGCGGCGGCACCAGTAGCAGCATCTCGCAAACGCCAACTCTTTCCTAGGCAGGCTACGCTTTGTATCACCGCTTTCCAGAATACGCACACAGCTGAAAACCTCTTACGGCAACTGAGGAAGATCATCGCGGAATGGCTTACCCCAATTGGACTCTCCTGTGGATTTGTGGCATCGGACAACGCCAGCAATATTGTGTGTGCATTAAATATGGGCAAATTCCAGCACGTCCCATGTTTTGCACATACCTTGAATTTGGTGGTGCAGAATTTTTTAAAAAACGACAGGGGCGTGCAAGAGATGCTGTCGGTGGCCAGAAAAATTGCGGGACACTTTCGGCGTACAGGCACCACGTACAGAAGACTGGAGCACCACCAAAAACTACTGAACCTGCCCTGCCATCATCTGAAGCAAGAAGTGGTAACGAGGTGGAATTCAACCCTCTATATGCTTCAGAGGTTGGAGGAGCAGCAAAAGGCCATTCAAGCCTATACAATTGAGCACGATATAGGAGATGGAATGCACCTGTCTCAAGTGCAGTGGAGAATGATTTCAACGTTGTGCAAGGTTCTGATGCCCTTTGAACTTGCCACACGTGAAGTCAGTTCAGACACTGCCAGCCTGAGTCAGGTCATTCCCCTCATCAGGCTTTTGCAGAAGAAGCTGGAGGCATTGAAGAAGGAGCTAACACGGAGCGATTCCGCTAGGCATGTGGGACTTGTGGATGCAGCCCTTAATTCGCTTAACAAGGATTCACGGGTGGTCAATCTGTTGAAATCAGAGCACTACATTTTGGCCACCGTGCTCGATCCTAGATTTAAAGCCTACCTTGGATCTCTCTTTCCGGCAGACACAGGTCTGCTGGGGTTGAAAGACCTGCTGGTGACAAAATTGTCAAGTCAAGCGGAACGCGACCTGTCAACATCTCCTCCTTCACATTCTCCCGCAACTGGGGGTGCGAGGAAAAGGCTCAGAATTCCGAGCCCACCCGCTGGCGGTGATGCAGGGCAGTCTGGAGCGACTGCTGATGCTGACATCTGGTCCGGACTGAAGGACCTGACAACGATTACGGACATGTCGTCTACTGTCACTGCATATGATTCTCTCAACATTGAAAGAATGGTGGAGGATTATATGAGTGACCGCATCCAAGTAGGCACGTCACACAGTCCGTACTTATACTGGCAGGAAAAAGAGGCAATTTGGAGGCCCTTGCACAAACTGGCTTTATTCTACCTAAGTTGCCCTCCCACAAGTGTGTACTCCGAAAGAGTGTTTAGTGCCGCCGCTCACCTTGTCAGCAATCGGCGTACGAGGTTACATCCAGAAAATGTGGAGAAGATGATGTTCATTAAAATGAATTATAATCAATTCCTCCGCGGAGACATTGACCAGCAGCAATTGCCTCCACAAAGTACACAGGGAGCTGAGATGGTGGATTCCAGTGGGGACGAATTGATAATCTGTGAGGAGGGGGATGTACACGGTGATATATCGGAGGGTGAAGATGAGGTGGACATCTTGCCTCTGTAGAGCCAGTTTGTGCAAGGAGAGATTAATTGCTTCTTTTTTGGGGGGGGTCCAAACCAACCCGTCATATCAGTCACAGTCGTGTGGCAGACCCTGTCACTGAAATGATGGGTTGGTTAAAGTGTGCATGTCCTGTTTTGTTTATACAACATAAGGGTGGGTGGGAGGGCCCAAGGATAATTCCATCTTGCACCTCTTTTTTCTTTTCTTTTTCTTTGCATCATGTGCTGATTGGGGAGGGTTTTTTGGAAGGGACATCCTGCGTGACACTGCAGTGCCACTCCTAGATGGGCCCGGTGTTTGTGTCGGCCACTAGGGTCGCTAATCTTACTCACACAGCTACCTCATTGCGCCTCTTTTTTTCTTTGCGTCATGTGCTGTTTGGGGAGGTTTTTTTTGGAAGGGACATCCTGCGTGACACTGCAGTGCCACTCCTAGATGTGCCCGGTGTTTGTGTCGGCCACTAGGGTCGCTAATCTTACTCACACAGTCAGCTACCTCATTGCGCCTCTTTTTTTCTTTGCGTCATGTGCTGTTTGGGGAGGGTTTTTTGGAAGGGCCATCCTGCGTGACACTGCAGTGCCACTCCTAGATGGGCCCGGTGTTTGTGTCGGCCACTAGGGTCGCTTATCTTACTCACACAGCGACCTCGGTGCAAATTTTAGGACTAAAAATAATATTGTGAGGTGTGATGTGTTCAGAATAGGCTGAAAATGAGTGTAAATTATGTTTTTTGAGGTTAATAATACTTTGGGATCAAAATTACCCCCAAATTCTATGATTTAAGCTGTTTTTTAGGGTTTTTTTTAAAAAAACACCCGAATCCAAAACACACCCGAATCCGACAAAAAAAATTCGGTGAGGTTTTGCCAAAACGCGGTCGAACCCAAAACACGGCCGCGGAACCGAACCCAAAACCAAAACACAAAACCCGAAAAATTTCCGGCGCTCATCTCTAGTGTTTACCCAGTAGCTGCTGTTTATGATAACTAAAATACTTTCTTATTAGCAAGCTCAGGAGAGCTCACTAAAAGCACCCAGCTCTGGTCGGGCACAGATTCTAACTGAGGTCTGGAGGAGGGGCATAGAGGGAGGAGCCAGTGCACACCAGGTAGTACTAAATCTTTCTTTAGAGTGCCCAGTCTCCTGCGGAGCCCGTCTATTCCCCATGGTCCTTACGGAGTCCCCAGCATCCACTAGGACGTTAGAGAAATTGTGAATATTGTTTTTAGTAGCAGTACTACAAGTCCCAGCAAGCCTCCCCCGCAAGCTGGTACTTGGAGAACCACAAGTACTAGCATGCGGTGGAAAACCGGGCCCGCTGGTACCTGTAGTAGTACTACTACTAAAAAAATACCCCAATAAAAACAGGACACGCACACCGTGACAGTACAACTTTATTACATACATGCACACCAACATACACACATACTTACCTATGTTCCCACGAGGCTCGGTCCTCTTCTCCATGTAGAATCCTTGGGGTACCTGTGAAAAAAATTATACTCACATAATCCAGCAAAGAATCCGACCTTTGAATAATCCACGCACTTGGCAAAAAAATAAAACGGAAACCCGACCACGCACTGAAAGGGGCCCCATGTTTACACATGGGACCCCTTTCCCCGACTGCCAGGACCCCCCTGACTCCTGTCAAAGAGGGTCCCTTCAGCCAATCAGGGAGCGCCACGTCGTGGCACCCTCCTGATTGGCTGTGTGCTCCTGTAGTGTCTGTCAGGCAGCACACGGCAGTGATACAATGTTGCGCCTATGCGCTCCATTGTAGCCAATGGTGGGAACTTTGCGGTCAGCGGTTGACCGAAAGTAACCTCACAGCTGACCGCAAAGTTCCCACCATTGGCTACAATGGAGCGCATAGGCGCAACATTGTATCACTGCCGTGTGCTGCCTGACAGACACTACAGGAGCACACAGCCAATCGGGAGGGTGCCACGACGTGGCACTCCCTGATTGGCTGAAGGGACCCTCTTTGACAGGAGTCAGGGGGGGTCCTGGCAGTCGGGGAAAGGGGTCCCATGTGTAAACATGGGGCCCCTTTCAGTGCGTGGTCGGGTTTCAGTTTTATTTTTTTGCCAAGTACGTGGATTATTCAAAGGTCGGATTCTTCACTGGATTATGTGTGAGTATAATTTTTTTCACAGGTACCCCAAGGATTCTACATGGAGAAGAGGACCGAGCCTCGTAGGAACATAGGTAAGTATGTGTGTATGTTGGTGTGCATGTATGTAATAAAGTTGTACTGTCACGGTGTGTGTGTCCTGTTTTTATTGGGGTATTTTTTAGTAGTAGTACTACTACAGGTACCAGCGGGCCCGGTTTTCCACTGCATGCTGGTACTTGTGGTTCTCCAAGTACCAGCTTGCGGGGGAGGCTTGCTGGGACTTGTAGTACTGCTACTAAAAACAATATTCACAATTTTTCACAAGGCTATCAGCCCCCCATCCGCCGCCCTTGGATGGGGGGGGGGGGAGGGGGGGACAGCCTCGGGCTTCACCCCTGGCCCTTGGGTGGCTGGAGGGGGGGGGGGACCCCTTGATTGAAGGGGTCCCCACTCTTCCAGGGTACCCCGGCCAGGGGTGACTAGTTGGGTATGTAATGCCAGGGCCGCAGGGACCAGTATAAAAGTGTCCCCCGGCTGTGGCATTATGTACCTGGCTAGTGGAGACCGATGCTGGTTTTAAAAATACGGGGGAACCCTATGCTTTTTGTCCCCCGTATTTTTGGAACCAGGACCAGGCGCAGAGCCCGGTGCTGGTTGATTAAATATGGGGGAACCCCTGTCAATTTTTTCTCCATATTTTTTCAACCAGGACCGGCTCAAAGAGCCCGAGGCTGGTTATGCTTAGGAGGGGGGACCCCACGCAATTTTTTTTTCTGTTTTTACACTAAACAGACCCTTTCCCATAGATAACCATGCACAGATCTCACTGATCCGTGCATGGTTATCCAAACTCGACTGGAAAAAGCAGGTCTATTTTTTTGCTGCTTTTTTTAACGAATCGGAAAAAAACAGACCCGCACTTGAGCACTCAGAAACTAACACCCAAATACGAATGAATAGTGAATGCCCGTATTCTATGAAATAACAGCCGCGTTTGACCGATGGTCTATTCCAGGCATTCCCAACCACGGTCCTCAAGGCACACCAACAGTGCAGGTTTTAGTGATACCCAGGCTGCAGCACAGATGATTAAATCAAAATAACTGAGCTGCTAATTAAGTCACCTGTGCTGCAGCCTGGATATCACTAACACCTGCACTGTTAGTGTGCCTTGAGGACCGTGGTTGGGAATGCCTGGTCTATGCATTCGTATTTCGGAAGGTTGTCATTCAAACCATTACGAATAGACCAGACACTGCCGAGATTGGTGCTTAGTGAATTCCCGGATTGGGACTTAGAAAAAAAAACACAAATCGGCCAAACTCGGATTTTTAGTAAATACTGACCCAGGTCCGAGAGACCCTCCCCAAACAGTTCCTCACCCTTGTAAGGTAAAACCTCCATGTGCCTTTTTGAGTCGGCATCGCCTGTCCATTGCCAAGTCCACAGGACCCTTCTGGCAGAAATCGACATTGCATTTATTCTAGAGCCCAGTAGGCTAATGTCTCTTTGAGCATCTCTCATATATAGGACAGCGTCTTTTATATGCCCCAGGGTCATTAATATAGTATCCTTGTCTAAGGTATCAAGTTCCTCAGACAAGGTATCCGTCCATGCTGCTACAGCACTACACACCCAGGCCGAAGCAATTGCCGGCCTTAGTAAGGTACCTGAATGTGTATAAATGGACTTCAGGGTACCCTCTTGCTTTCTATCCGCAGCATCTTTTAGGGTGGCCGTATCCTGTGACGGCAGGGCTACCCTCTTGGATAAGCGTGTTAGAGCTTTGTCCACCCTAGGGGAGGATTCCCAGCGTAACCTGTCCGTTGGCGGGAAGGGATACGCCATAAGCATCCTCTTGGAAATCTGCAGTTTTTTATCTGGAGATTCCCAAGCCTTTTCACATAACTCATTTAGCTCATGTGAAGGGGGAAAGGTCACCTCCTGCCTTTTTTCCCCATACATATGAACCCTCTTGTCAGGGACTGGGGTTTCCTCTGTGATGTGCAACACATCCTTCATTGCTATAATCATATAACGGATGGCTTTAGCCAATTTAGGCTGTAACTTTGCATCATCGTAATCGACACTGGAGTCAGAATCCATGTCGGTATCTGTGTCAACAATTTGGGATAGTGGGCGCTTCTGAGACCCCGACGGCCTCTGCGACATCGGATCAGGCATGGGTTGAAACCCTGACTGTCCTAAGGTTTCAGCTTTATCCAACCTTTTATGCAAGGAATTAACATTATCATTTACAACCTTCCACATATCCATCCAATCAGGGGTCGGCGCCGTCGGCGGAGACCCCACATTCATTTGCTCCCGCTCTGCTTCCACATAGCCTTCCTCGTCAAACATGTCGACACAAGCGTACCGACACACCACAAACACACAGGGGATGCTCTTTTTTGAAGACCGTTCCCCCACAAGGCCCTTTGGAGAGACAGAGAGAGAGAGTATGCCAGCACACACCCCAGCGCTATATGTCCCAGGAATCACACAGTAACTTAGTGTTAACCCAGTAGCTGCTGTATATTATGTTTTTGCGCCAAATTTATGTGCCCCCCCTCTCTTTTTACCCTCTTCTACCGTGAATCTGCAGGGGAGAGCCTGGGGAGCTTCCTCTCAGCGGAGCTGTGGAGAGAAAATGGCGCTGGTGAGTGCTGAGGAAGAAGCCCCGCCCCCTCAACGGCGGGCTTCTGTCCCACGTTTCTGTACACTATTATGGCGGGGGCTCATACATATATACAGTGCCCAACTGTATATATGTGTAACTTTTGCCAAGAGGTCCTAATTGCTGCCCAGGGCGCCCCGCCCCTGCACCCTACAGTGACCGGAGTATGTGGGTGTAGTGTGGGAGCAATGGCGCACAGCTGCAGTGCTGTGCGCTACCTCAGTGAAGACTGGAGTCTTCTGCCGCCGATTTCGAAGTCTTCTTGCTTCTTTCACCCGGCTTCTGTCTTCCGGCTCTGCGAGGGGGACGGCGGCGCGGCTCCGGGATCGGACGACAAAGGGTGAGATCCTGTGTACGATCCCTCTGGAGCTAATGGTGTCCAGTAGCCTAAGAAGCAGGACCTATCTTCAGAGAGTAGGGCAGCTTCTCTCCCCTCAGTCCCACGATGCAGGGAGCCTGTTGCCAGCAGATCTCCCTGAAAATAAAAAACCTAACAAAGGGGCAGATGTATTAACCTGGAGAAGGCATAAGGAAGTGATAAACCAGTGATATGTGCAAGGTGATAAAGGCACCAGCCAATCAGCTCCAATATGTAAATTAACAGTTAGGATCTGATTGGCTGCTGCCTTTATCACCTTGCACATATCACTGGTTTATCACTTCCTTATGCCTTCTCCAGGTTAACACATCTGCCTCAAAATACTTTCTTATAGCAAGCTCAGGAGAGCTCACTAAATAGCACCCAGCTCGTCCGGGCACAGATTCAAACTGGGGTCTGGAGGAGGGACATAGAGGGAGGAGCCAGAGCACACCAGAATCCAAATTCTTTCTTAAAGTGCCCATGTCTCCTGCGGAGCCCGTCTATCCCCATGGTCCTTACGGAGTCCCCAGCATCCACTAGAACGTTAGAGAAATTATTTTGTTTGAAGCAGTCAACAGTGAGGCAGAATACTGTACATTACATCACTTGTGGAAGAGAGTTCATCCTAACTATGTGGATCCGGTCACAGGATCCCCCTAACTTAAAAAATAAAATAAAAATACAAATTGAATAAAGTTAGTTCTAAAAAAAATTCCTTGCAAAAGTAAGAATAGTCCAGATATGTAATTTACCTGCACTCCCTCCAATCAAGAAGGATAAAATGACATGGGAGAGCCTTCAGACTGTCAGTAAATAACTTCATTCCACCCAAAACGTGTTTTGTTTTTGATTTTAAGTAAATTATCATGAGTATAATATAAACTGCTGGTGAGGGATCTTCAGTAATGTATCTAACACACTAGAAGAGCAAACACCATCTGAATATGAAATTATATGGTTTCATATTGCTATATCCACATACAGTATAACTCTGAGGACAGAGTGGACCTTGCCTGTTAACTGTCCTCCACCATTAAGTCCAGACTATGGGACCCCCCAATGCAATGGGAGCAAATATATGTATTTCTTCTTAGGTAAACACTGGCTGCTGTTGCATGTAGCCCACATATGCTGGATGGCTTTATTGCTACACTGCAATTTTAATTGAACACACCCCTCCCAAATCTAAATCTCTCCAACATGGCTTTGCCAAGGTGCAAAATTTCTCTTTTTGCTTTGTTCCCAGCCCAGAATCAGCACCTGTGTGAATAATCCTAAAACATGTGGTGTGACAGAGTGGGTGTTGAAGGTAAATTCTCCGCACACGTGCCTAGTATAATATGCAAAGGTCATCATTGCCGGTGCCCTCCTTACACTGTAGGAACATCAGAGCTGTGCACCTTATATAGTCACACGGCGTTTGCTGTGTGCAGTCATCAGTGCCCCTCTGCGACATAACAAATATAAATATGTAACGTGAAGATCAGAGTGACGGACATATAATACAATCGTCAGCAGCCCTGTTCAAGCCAAAGCCATGCTGCTGCCTACAGAGTGTGCCTCGTCTGTCACTAGTATAGAGCGTCCAGCCGCGTCCACCTCACCTCACTGATGATCAGCCACAGGCAGACTGCGCACCGCACACACTGGCTAGTTCTGCGTTGACCTCTCAGCAGCAGCAGCTATGTGCAGTATGTATCCCAAGCCTCCATCTGATGGTACAGGGGTCCTTCCTCTTCCGCTCGTTTAACCTCTCCCTCTGCTGAAGATGACAGTAATAGGCTGCGCCCCCACTGGAGTGATTAGTAACTGCAGTGTTCTCTCAGATTTCGTGCTGCAACTCTGCAAGGTCAACAAATACACATTCTGTACTGTAAATTAGTGCATAACGATCTAACTAATATCACAGTATATAGTGTTCTTATTGCAGCAATAGATGCTGTGTCATTGTTTGGGAATTACTGTATATTATTAAAAGAGTTTTCACAAGCTGAAACGAATTGCATTAAAAAACTGACCTATAGGAATAATACTGCTAGCTATAGCTATATGTGACTGGTGTTTCACAAATGATGTTTGTATTCAGCCCTATCAGAACGTTTTTGGGGCTAAATGGCAAATAAAACAACCACAACCTAAAGTTCTCTATTATCCTAATTAAGTAATTGTAGGAAGGGTTTGGTACAAGCTAGACGTGTGAAGACATTTTCAAATACTTGTTCTCTTGCCAAGCAAATTGCAGTACCAATAGTGATGATAATCAAGGGCTCTGCCAGGCGCCGTAGTGCGCATGCGGGAAAGCCGTAGCAGGACAGCGATCGCCTCTGCCTGATTGACAGGCAGAGGCGATCGATGGGCGGGAGGGGGCGAAACGGCGGCGTTTGGCCACCGTTTCATAGGCGCGGTCCGGGCCAACGCAGGCGTGGCCGGTCCGAATGGGGGGCTGGCCGCAGCAGCTGCGTGACGTCATACGCAGCCACTGCGGGCCAGGGAGTGAGGAGTAGCTCCCAGCCAGCACGCTAAAGCTGCGCTGGCCGGGAGTTACTCCTGAAGTGCAAAGGCATCGCTGCTGTGCGATGCCTTTGCACTTCTGCGAGGGGGCAGGGACTGACATGCGGGGCAGGCTAGCCCCGTGCTGGGCGTCCCCCCGCATGTCAGGAAAGATGATCGTAGCTGTGCAATATTTAGCACAGCTACGATCAACTCGGAATGACCCCAACAGTCAAAAGGCTCATGCACATTATAGCAGTCCCGGCGTTTACCATAGAGCAGGCCTGGCTAACCTGTGCCTCTCCAGCTGATATGAACTACAAGTTCCAGCATGCCTTGCCATAGTTTTGCTATTAGAGAATGCTAAAACTGTGGCAAGGCATGCTGGGATTTGTAGTTTCACAACATCTGGAGAGCCACAGGTTGGCCAGGCCTGCCATAGGTGGTCAAGAACCAATGTTTTACCATTAGTGGCATCCCATCAACAATGAAACAACTCACCATTCTTTTACTAAGTACACTGGACAAACTAACCTGTCCAGCATGTTATATACCCCCATGGCTAGCACAAATAGGGCCTTATTCAGGTTTGTTAGCAAAACTATAAATAAACAGATCATCCGTTTGCACATGCACTACATTCGCATAGCAAGTGCGTGGACTTTCACAATGTGATCGCATCCCGGCATGATGCAATCACATAGTGATTGAAAGCCGACAGGTGTTCCAAGGGAGCTTGGTGGAGATTGGTGCAGGAAACGCAGGCGTGTCATGGTCGTTTTTGGTTTGGGTTGGGGACATCACATGCGATCGCTGTAATGGAAAACTTTGCTGCGTATGCAGGGGGACAACCGGTATTTCAGATGGTATTCGATTTCTGCGATGTGTTCGCACTTCATATGCTGGGCGGCCTTGCCAGAGGTGGATTTAGACCTCATGGGGCCCTAAGCAAGGCAGTGATTTGGGGCCCCCCTTCCTCAAACAATCCACCCCAGTTAATCAGTGTATGCACCAAACAGTAGTTGTGCCGCTTACATGCCTATAGTAGTTATGCCCCTTACACACACAATACCCACTGTAGTTGTGCCGCTTACACAAACAATGGCCACTATAGTTATGCCGCTTATTCACATAATGCCAACAGTAGTTGTGCGCCTTACACACACAATGCCCACTGTAGTTGTACCACTCATACACATAATGCCCACTGTAGTCGTACCGCTTATAAACGTAATGCCCACTGTAGTTATGCCCCTTACATACACATTGCCCACAGTAGTTGTGCTGCTTATACGCATAATGCCCACAGTAGTTATCCCCCTTACACGCATAATGCCCACTGTAGTTGTGCAGCTTATACACATAATGCACAGTAGTTATGTCCCTTACAAACACAATGCCCACTGTAGTTGTACCGCTTACTCACACAATGCCCATAGTAGTTATGCCCCTTGCACACACAATGCCCACTGTAGTTGTGCCGCTTATTCTCATAATGTCAACAGTAGTTGTGCGCCTTACACACACAATGCCCACTGTATTTGTGCCACTTATACACATAATGCCCACTGTAATTATGCCCCTTACACACATAAAGCTCACTGTAGTTGTGCCACTTATACACATAATGCCCACAGTAGTTATGCCCCTTACACACACAATGCCCACTGTAGTTGTGCTGCTTACACACACAATGGCCACTGTAGTTGTGCTGCTTACACACATAATGTCCATAGAAGTTGTGCCCCTTACCCCTGCCCTTGGAGCCGGTGGCAGAAGCTGGTTGCCAAGGATAGGAGCCTGGAGCCCCGCCGTCCGCCAGGACCGGGAGGCGGGACAGGTGGTGCCAGGACCGAGAGATGGGACAGGTAGTGCTGGGAACGGGCAAGAAGCTGCTGGGGAAGCAGACATCACCGTACAGTCCAGCACCACCCCGCACTACAGAGTTTTCTAACGTAAAATAAACTACAGCTCCCGACAACCCTTGCTGCCAGGAGCTTCCGAGGGGGCAGATGTATTAATCCTTAAAGAAAGATAAAGTGGAGAAAACTAAACTACGAACCAATCAGCTCCTAACCAAAGTCGTAACTAGGCATTTTGGTGCCATGTGCTATAAAGAGCATCCGCTACCCCTCCCGCCATATTTAAAATAGGTACAGTGCACACCGAAGGCATGTGCAAAACATAATAGTATTTTAATTACCTACCGGTAAATCCTTTTTTCGTAGTCCGTAGAGGATGCTGGGGTCCACATTAGTACCATGGGGTATATACGGGTCCACTAGGAGCCATTGGCACTTTAAGAGTTTGAGAGTGTGAGCTGGCTCCTCCCTCTATGCCCCTCCTACCAGACTCAGTCTAGAAACTGTGCCCGAGGAGACAGACATCTTCGAGAGAAGGATTATACACAGATAGTGGTGAGATTCATACCAGCTCACACATACAAGGCAAACCAAGCTAACTAGCTTGAAAACTCAGCAACCGCTGAAACCTTACTTACCAAGTAACAATGCAGTACTCAACTAAAAACAAAGTTGTACTGAACCAGATAACAACTGCAGGAAAACGAAGCCGTGGGCGGTTGCCCAGCATCCTCTACGGACTACGAGAAAAGGATTTACCTGTAGGTAATAAAAATCCTATTTTCTCTTATGTCCTAGAGGATGCTGGAGTCCACATTAGTACCATGGGGATGTACCAAAGCTCCCAGAACGGGAGGGAGAGCGCGGAGGCTCCTGCAGAACTGATTAATCAAACTTTAGGTCCTCAGAGGCCAAAGTATCGAACTTGTAGAACTTTGCAAACGTGTTCGACCCAGACCAAGTAGCCGCTCGGCAGAGTTGTAAAGCCGAGATACCCCGGGCAGCCGCCCAGGAAGAGCCCACCTTACGAGTAGAGTGGGCCTTATCAGACGTAGGACATGGCAAGCCTGCCGTAGAATACGCATGCTGGATAGTGAACCTGATCCAGCGAGAGATAGTCTGCTTAGAAGCAGGACACCCAATTTTCTTGGGATCATACAGGACAAACAGAGAGTCCGATTTTCTATGATGAGCAGTCCTCCTCACATAGATTTTTAGAGCTCTTATAACACCTAAGGACTTTGATGAAATTGAGGAGTCAGTTGCAACTGGCACCACAATAGGTTGGTTGATATGAAATGCCGACACAACCTTCGAAAGGAACTGCTGACGCGTCCAGAGCTCAGCTCTGTCTTCATGGAAGATCAAGTAGGGGCTTTTGCATGACAAAGCCCCCAACTCCGACACACATCTGGCAGAAGCTAAGGCCAACAAAGTGACAGCCTTCCACGTGAGAAACTTGACCTCAACCTCCTGTAGGGGCTCAAACCAGTGCGACTGAAGGAACTGCAACACCACGTTAAGATCCCATGGCGCCGTAGGCGGTACAAAGGGAGGTTGGATGGCAGAACTCCCTTCAAAAAAGTCTGAACCTCAGGGAGGGCAGCCAATTGTTTCTGGAAGAAAATGGATAGAGCCGAAATCTGGACCCTCACAGATCCTAATCTCAGGCCCATATCCACACCTGCTTTCAGGAAGAGGAGAAACTGTCCCAGTTAAAACTCCACCATAGGAAACTTCTTGGACTCACACCAAGATACATATTTTTTCCAAATACGATGGTAATGTTTAAATGTTACTCCTTTCCTAGCCTGTATCAGGGTAGGAATAACCTTGTTCGGAATGCCCTTCCGAGTTAGTATCTGGCATTCAACCTCCATGCCATCAAACGTAGCCGTGATAGGTGAACGGCCCCTGCTGTAGCAGGTCCTCCCGAAGAGGCCTTGGCTCTTCTAGCAGTAGATCCAGTAGATCCGCGTACCAAGTCCTTCTTGGCCAGTCTGGAGCAATGAAGTGCGCTTGAACTCTTGATCTCCTTATGAGCTTTAGAACTCTTGGAATGAGTGGAAGTAGTGGAAACACGTACACCGACTGGAATACCCACGGAGTCACTAGGGTGTCCACCGCCACTGCTTGCGGGTCCCTCGACCTGGATCAATATTGCGGAAGCTTCTTGTTGAGACGAGAGGCCACCATGTCTATTTGGGGTACACCCCAAAGAACTGTTATCTCCTTGAACACCTCCGGATGGAGACCCCACTCCCCTGGATGGAGATCGTGTGTGCTGAGGATGTCCGCTTCCCAGTTGTCTACTCCCGGATGAAGATTGCTGACAGCGCCAATGCGTGTTTTTCTGACCTGAGGATGATTCTTGTTACCTCTGACATTGCAGCTCTGCTCTTCGTTCCGCCCTGACGGTTTATGTAAGCCACTGTCGTTACATTGTCCGACTACTTGAATGGCCCGATTTCTAAGAAGATGGGCTGCTTGGAGAAGACCGTTGTAGACGGCTCTTAGTTCCAGAATGTTTATCGGCAGGCCGGCTTCCAGACTTGAAAAACTTCCTTGGAAGGTTTCCCCTTGGGTGACTGCGCCCCAGCCCTGGAGACTTGCATCCGTGGTCAGAAGGATCCAGTCCTGAATCCCAAACCTGCGGCCCTCCAGAAGATGAGGTAATTGTAGCCACCAGAGGAGTGAAATCCTGGCCTTTGGTGACAGACGTATTCTCTGGTGCATGTGAAGATGAGATCCCGACCACTTGTCCAGGAGATCCAGCTGGAAGGACCGAGCATGAAACCTCCCGTACTGTCGACCTTTTGACCTGTCGACCTAGCACATGTCGACCTAATGACCATGTCGACCTAGTGTCCCTGTCGACTAATGCATATCGACCTATAGTGGTCGACCTAATGACTGTCGACCTAAGTTGGGTCGGCCCAACGACCCGTACCCATCCAGATCTAAGTGTCGTTTTACTTTGTTTAGATTGAAGTGAAGCAACATTAAAGGGTGGCTACTATAAATATCTGCAGGATGTAATTCACATGTTATTTGTCTGTTCTACATAAAATATGAGCAGCTGTCTGTATTCCCCAGACTGTTCCACCATATACTACAATAATATGCACATAACTTATTAGTGTGTCCTTCCTACTGTACGGCAATGTGTGACTCCTATTTACAATACAGCAGGCTTCATTGTCCAAGTATACTGTATTACACTTGTAGGGACTTGGGCACACTAGGCAAAGCCATCGATGGGTTATCCATTGATAGTTACCATCGATGGTAGCATTGATGGATAACCTCGATGGTGTAAAACCATCTGTAAGGAAACCATTGATGGTTTTACACATTGATGTTCATCCCTGCATTATTGTAAAATGAATTGCAGGCCAATCAGAGTGCAGGGGGCGTGGCTCCGCAGGTGTCACGGGGCGGGGATATACTCTGTGCTCTGACACTTTGAAGAAGAAAAAAATATTTGGTAGCACTGAACCATCGATGGCGGGAAACCATCTGGTTTTCCCCCATCGATGGTAAAGTATTAGACACCGGTCATAGACCATATATGATTTCAAATCATTGATGGTCGATGGCCATACCTAGGGCACACCTCAGACTGCACTCCGCTGTCCTATGTTATCTGTACACTGCACCTACTGTAACATCGATAAAGAAAGATTGATTAACGGCTTGCTAGGACTTGTTTTCCATGGTTACGGGAGGTTACGTTTGTTCGATGGCACATGTTTAGCATTGTAAGGAATGTGATCAAGGCAAGCACGTTTAACACAAACAGCAAATTCATTCAGAAGTCATAATCCAAACTATATTTCATAGTAGATAAGATACACCCTTCGCTTTCATAGCGATATGATACACCCCTCCCTGTGGCTTACTTTACTTTTGTTGAGCAGCAGCCCGGCTCCAGACCTGTACCTGAAAGTCCCTCTTCAGTGTAGACGCTGCAGGGTGAGTTAGTTGTGGGTGGGGGGGCATACTTGCCTACTTTTGAAAAAGCATTTCATGGAGATTGTGAAGCACCTATCAGCGCGGACGTGTACTGCTACATCTGAGAGGCGTCATGAAAATCACTTACATCCAAATGTAAATGAGTCCCAAAGTTAGTAAGATCTATTTGCAGGATATGTTCGTGTATTGGCCCTCATTCCGAGTTGTTCGCTCGCAAGCTGCTTTTAGCAGCTTTGCACACGCTAAGCCGCCGCCTACTGGGAGTGAATCTTAGCTTATCAAAATTGCGAACGAAAGATTCGCAATATTGCGAAAAGACTTCTCTGTGCAGTTTCTGAGTAGCTCGAGACTTACTCTTCCAGTGCGATCAGTTCAGTGCTTGTCGTTCCTGGTTTGACGTCACAAACACACCCAGCGTTCGCCCAGACACTCCCCCGTTTCTCCAGCCACTCCCGCGTTTTTCCCAGAAACTATAGCGTTTTTTCAAACACTCCCATAAAACGGCCTGTTTCCGCCCAGAAACACCCACTTCCTGTCAATCACATTACGAACACCAGAACGAAGAAAAAACCTTGTAATGCCGTGAGTAAAATACCTAACTGCATAGCAAATTTACTTGGCGCAGTCGCACTGCGGATATTGCGCATGCGCATTAGCGACTAATCGCTCCGTTGCGGAAAAAAAAATAACGAGCGATCAACTCGGTCATTCCGAGTTGATCGCTCGTTATTTTTTTTTAGGTATTTTACTCACGGCATTACAAGGTTTTTTCTTCGTTCTGGTGGAACGGTGCAACTATGTGGGGGGGCAAAGCACACAGGGTGAGAAAGAATCTCATAGGCTGCCCAGTCCTGCCTGCTGTGATGTATATTAGCACTGCAGTGGTGCGTCCGGCAGAGAAGGAGTCAGACGAAACTCTACTATTATACATTACAGTGAACAGCACTGCAGCTGGTGGTGGCAGACAGTCGAGGTGGATGCAGACGGTGCGCTCACAGGGCAAATGCGCTGTGTGCTAAGCACTGTCTGCCCAAATCTAAATACGGCCCTGGTGCTGAGTATTTAATTCTACACCATTTTTTGTTTGATATTCATGTACTGTAACATCAGCTAGGCCAGATATTAGCCAGCAGATGGCAGTATAACTCTGTGTGTTTGTCTTTGTGACAACAGCTTTTCTATAAGTTAGTTTTATTGTATGCATTTGTTAACCCCTGAGGCATGGGTCAATGGGCCTACTTCAGACCTGATCTTTGCTGCAAATCAAATCGCAAGCAACGATTTTGAGCTTACTGCTCACGCGCAAAGCGATTATTGCGCATGTGCAGGACGTGATGTGCGAAAAATGTGCAGACATACAAAAGAAAAATCCGACCGCATACAGGCAACGACAAAGAGGTGTGCCGGGGGCGATGCGGGGTGAGGCTTCGCAGACCTGCGAAGAGAGGCATGTAGTGGGGGTGTATGGCATGGGTTGTAGGTGGAGTTTTCGCACATCTGCAAAGCAATTCTCTGTCACTGCACACAAAGCGATCGCAGGTGCCGAGAGAGTATAGGGCTGCGCACAGCATGCAAACGTCCAACACAGGTGTCCTGCCATCGATGTTCACAATCAAACACACCTGAATCAAAACCAAATACCTTTCCTTCTCATTAAACCTTAGATCTCTGTAAAATGGTATGTAGCCTGTCATTCTCCGGATATGTGCAACACACAATCTTCACTTTTTTTTGCTCTCAACTCCTGCTATTATGTTCACATTATACATGTGTGTCTAAGACCAACATTTTAAACATTACACTGTTACAACAACATATTTACTCAGTGTAAAAACCCTGTTTGTGATTTCACATTTAATTGTACTGGTTTACAAATAGACTTGCTGTATGCAGGTCTTGCACCAACATGCCATGTTTTCTAAAAGAATCCTTTACTTATGTAACTCATATTGCAGCATAACCTGCACACAGCAAGTGTTGGCATAATGCACACCACTCATGCTACAGTAAAAGAAGAACGAACACTACACAGTTGGCAAAATACATTTTTATTTTTATTTTTTTGCCTTTGTTTTTTGGTAAAACAAACATAATTTTGGAAATAAAAACACAATAACTTAGTTTTTTTTCCTATATTAGGACAAAAAAAAAACAGAGGCTAAGGCATTTTTTAGGCAAACACAACAGCAAACACCTGGCCGTGCAGAGGAGCAGCTCACAATTTCAGCCAACACACTACCAATTTGGCAGGAAGGAGCTGCACATTCTAGTCCCTCAAAAAAACTAAAATATGAGGCAAACAACTGTTGGGAGCGCATCTGGCGAAACATGTTAACATTGGCCTCTTTTCTTGACCAGCTGAAGGGGGGCTTTGGGTGAGTGGGTTCTGCGTAACGATCTGTGAGTGCCCTGGCCAGAGGTGTTTTGTTACTGGCCAGGGCTGGGGGATGGTGCAGATGAGGTTGGCTCCCTGAGAGTTTGGGACTGGAGGGATGCGATGGCCTGCATGCCTTGGGCAATAGGGCCTAGAAGGGAGGTTAGCTCACTCATGCCATTCCTGATAGTTAAGGTCAGCTCACACAGCTCCAGGAACACCTGCTGTTGGAAGTCCTCTGTCCTGTTGCCTTGTTGTTGGATGGCTAGCAGGAGCTCCTGGTTGGTTGGTGGGTGTAGCAGTCTCCTCTGGGTGTGGTGGTAATTGTGGTCCACCCCCAGACTCTGATTCTGAGCTGCCCACCCCAGGCTGTGGAGCTGGACTTCGACATCTGAATTTTTAGAGGGGGAAGGGGGGGGAATTAGCATTTCCATTTTGCACATTACTAAAATATAGACTAATTTTGCTATCATAATAACCTTGCTCTTCATGCGGAGCTTCAATGGCAGGCATGTTGGTGTCCATCTCGGACATAACTACCACCCAGAGCCGGCCCTAACCAATATGATGCCCTAGGCAAGATTTTGGCTGATGCCCCCTAGCACCGCCGCTAGTTCTGCAGGAGATGCCTGGCATGAGTCAGCTGGCAGCTCTGCTAACGTCGGGCATCTTTTGTTTATGAAAATGCATATTATTTGCATTACTATAAATGCTACATTACAGTGATTTCCAGGAATACACGCAACGTAGCATTTTGTATGCAGATACAGCCGCAGTCACACACAGAATATAGGCATGCCGCATATCATTTTAATCAGCAGAAGCTGCTGGTGCCCCTAAGCATACCAAATGCCCTAGGCATTTGCCTAGTTTGCCTATGCCTAAGGCCGGCTCTGCTACCACCTCCTCCTCGGCCACACAGCACAAGACCATCTGCTCCAAGGCGGTGTATTCTAAACTCTCAGGGAGTCAGCCACCACCTGTCCCCCTCGCCAGCGGGCAGCCATCTTCCCCTTCAGCTGGCACTTGAAGTCAGCCCATCTAAAATGAAATACAATATAGAGGACACATATAAAGTTTATGCTACAGTCTCTAATATTTTATTTATTTATTTTTTAAAGAAGCAAGGATTAACCTCTTTCTAAACACCTACAGTACATTACTTTTACATACTTGCCCTTGTACACAAACACACTGTCTTTGTGCAATGACCAGTATGCTACGATAGACAGTTATTACCAAATTTTTCAACACATATTTTGCTTCTTGCAATAGTGTAGTCCAGGCATATTTTTTGACCATTTTAAATCACAGTATTTTTAAGTTTGCTTGTTCATACTGTATTAATGGTTAATATTTCTTTCTTTTTTTTACTTAATGTTTTGACAAATATAAATCTAGGATTATTTTGGGCCTTCAGACCTAAACACAGACCCAGCTCCCTGAGTCGCACAGTTTAACAACATTTTCAAACATGCCTTACATATACACATGCACCCATATACAGTATCCTTGTTAGTTTTGCAGTTTGTACATACCGTATTCTTACCTCCTGTGAGGTGTGAACGATGGGGGCCTCCACGTTTACGGCATCCGTGATCTCTCGCCAGATGCACTCCTTTGTTGCTGATCTAATATATTTTGGGTGCGTGATGAATTTGCTCCATGGCTTGAGGGACTAGAACAGGCCTGGCCAACCTGTGGCTCTCCAGATGTTGTGAAACTACACATCCCAGCATGCCCTGCCACAGTTTTAGCATTCCCTAGTAGCAAAACTGTGGCAAAGCATGATGGGACTTGTAGTTTTACAACAGCTGGAGAGCCACAGGTTGGCCAGGCCTGGACTAGAATGTCCAGCTCCCTCCTGCCAAATGGGGGTCGTCTCTTTTTCTTTTCTTTCTCCTATGTTGGCTGAAATTGGCTTGTACTGGGTCCTTAGTCTTGTGGTAAATGACACTGAATTTGCTGAGCCTGCCTACTGGTTCCTGGTTGGTGTGCTGGTGGTATTTGAAGCTGTTCATCCTGGGTATTGGCTGTTGGTACCTGGGTAATGGGATTAGTTTTTTTGGAGTTTTTTCCAAATATTTTTATTGGGTGTTTCAAAACATACAGGATAAAAGAGAAAGTATAAGGATCATAATATCACAATCACGGTTTAGGATAGACACTCTAAACATATCTGAGTGAGGACAAGGATTGTTATCTCCCTGGGGGGGGAAAGGGAATACTTGCAATTGTAGCAGATATATTAGAGCCGTTTAACAATGTTCTTGCATAAAACATCTATCATGATCTGATCGTCTTTGTAGCACAATTCAATACAACAAATACCAACATAAAATTAATTAGGGGGGGTGGGGGAGGAGTGGAAAAGAAGGGGTGGGGGTGAAACAACTGGGAGTGGTTGCCATTATCTTTGTACATATGGTTACAGACTGTTGAGTGCCAGGTCATCATATCCATATACATTCAGGAGAATAATAATAGCGTAAAAAGAGAGTCATCAGGGGTAATGTGAATGTAACACTAGTAGAAAATAAGGAAACAGTAGTATCAGAGGAGTTACATTATGTATTTAGTGTCCCTTAATAATAGTGGGACTGTTGGGTCAGCTCTGTATCTGGAATTACACACCCTCATTAGAAGACCTCATATAATGCCCTCACTTGCGATGAAACCTCAAGGAACCATTATGGGAATCAGGGAGCGTATCATACTGTACCGAATAACATATATTTCAACAACAGGGATTCAACTTCCTTCAGTAAAGGGGATCTATGTTTAGTCCATGAACTTAATCTAACCTTCTTTGCTACAGTTACTATCATAGTCAGTATTGGTACTAGGTGTTTCTCATGTGCTCGGAGGTGCCAGATGTCAAAATTAGCAAATAGTAAAGGAAGTGGATTCAAAGTCGTGGTTAGATGAAAAGTTACATTTATAAAATAAATAATTTTATTCCAAAATTTCTTGATATGCCCGGATGACCAGAGGTTATGTATAAGTGTTGCTATTTACATCCTACATTTAGGACATCGTCCATCTTCCTCAGGCACAAAATGGCTGCGCTGGCCCTGAGAGATATACACTCTATAAAGGGTTTTTACGTGGACCTCCTGGAGCACAGAAGAATGTACAGTTCTCAGCAGATAATATCGAAACAACGTGTCTTCTTGTAGCAATAAAGGAATATCGTTATCCCACATCCCTGTGGTTCGTTTCCAAATTTGTTCTTTGTGGAGTTGCAAGAGAGCTAAACAAGTAATCATTGGTTTATATTTATTTACCTTACATTTGTGGAAAACATGTTCCAAAGAATCCAAAGGGGCGGGAAGTCTAAGTGGTATTGGAAGAGAGGGCACATAATAGGCGGGATTCAAATCTTCTGTCCCCCCTCCCGCTCCCATCGCGCCCACCGGCAGTATTCAAATGTTGCTGCCGATGGGTGCGATATCAACATTTCAGCTCACCACCCCCAGGGGTGGTGAGCTGAAATGTGCGAAAAGTGACCCGTTTTGATGCCCAAACGGGACTTTTCACGATCGCGCCCATGTTTTTAGTCAGGTTTATCTGCTTTACGTGGCTAAACCCATCTCTTATGGGCGCGATCAGTGCGATAATCGCTTTAGACGGGAGATCGGGGGCAATAAAACATTTGAATCCCGCCCATAGTCTTAATTGGGCATACGCAAAATATCCAGAGGCAAGGAGACCATATGTATCTTGCAGTATCGCAAATGAGATGACATTCCCCCCCGGATCAAACTCCTGAGAAATACAGACAAATTCAAAAAGTAACTTAAACCCGCGCTCCACTCAAAGAAAGTCCTCAATAAAGATACAATAATGCAGATGCGCGCTCCTTCTGGAACAACCTGTAGTTTATGTACACCCGGAATCTTCAAACAGCCAATCAATGAAATCAACTCTTATTATAATCTCCCCATGTCCATTGTCCTCAATCCATTGCCAGATATTGGTGCAACTTCGATGAAATACCAAGGTGAGGTCTACCACAGATACCAAACCCAGAGCAACTTCAATAGAGTGATAAATCCACCATAAATTTAGGGTTGAGTATGCGTACTGGATTTTGTGGGGTGTCATCAGATGCCCATCCGTCAGCGTTTAAGGATAATCAGTTTGGTATCTGTGGTAGACCTCACCTTGGTATTTCATCGAAGTTGCACCAATATCTGTCAATATAGCTAAACTGTACTTCACTATTATCTCCATCCTCTGTTTTGTTTGAGGACAATGGACATGGGGAGATTATAATTCAAAGAAGAGTTGATTTCATTGATTGGCTGTTTGAAGATTCCGGGTGTACATAAACTACAGGTTGTTCCAGAGGGAACGCGCATCTGCGTTCTTGTATCTTTACCTGAGAAATAGCCTTCAATCATTTTAGTTTGAAACGCAAGAAAGCAGGGTTTTCAATTCCAGCGATAAACATCGGGTTGCCCCAAATTGGTTGCCACTCGGATCTAAAGGGGTTGTGGTCTAGTGTATTCTTTACATGATGCCAAGCACCATATGAGTCCTTGTAGAAAATATTATGGTATATATGTTTGGCAATGAATGATTTGGGAGTATGAAATTAGGCTCCCAAGGAATATGGAGCTAACAATGCACATTCTGCCTCATAGTTCATAAAGTGATTCTGTTCCAGCAGCCAATCCATGGCGTATATAAAATGTATTGCCTGTGAGTATAAGGATAAATCAGGGAATCCTAATCCTCCATCTTTTTTGGGTAATTTCAGTTTTTGGAGAGCAATTTTCATTTTTTTTGGATTGCCATATAAATTTGGTGCAAATTCGGTTAATGTATTTAATATCCATAGAAGTTAGTTTAATGGGAAGAAGCTGCATCATATAAGTCAGCTTAGGGAGTAAGATGGATTTGATTACCTTTACTCTGCCCAAAAGGGATAAAGGTAGGTCATGCCAATTCTTTAATGACTACTCCAAAGAGGTAATTACTGGAGTAAAATTAAATTTGTATAAGTTGCTAGTGTTTTGAGGAATTTGAATTCCCAGATATTTAATTTGTGTACGAGCCAATTTTATAGATGTCATGCCCTCCTCTGGAGGAAAAATCGGTGGGGGGCCACGTAAAACTAACATTTCAGATTTGCTAATGTTAATTTTGTAGCCGGAGAAGGAGATAAATTTAGAGATAATGGTTATAGCAGTCGGAACTGAGTTCTCAGGCTGGGCCAGAAGAAGAAGCATATCATCGGTGAATAATGAAAGCCTGAGATCAGTGTTTCCTAATGAGATGCCCTGATAAGAGGGGGATTGTCTCAGGGCGATCGCTAGGGGCTCAAGCGCTATGGCGAAGAGGAGTAATAACGGGCATCCCTGTCTTGTGCCTCGCATGATAGGAAAAGGATCTGATAAAAGACCATTGCATATTATGTCTGAGGCAGTGTCAGTGTATAGTGTCTGAATAAAACGTATAAACTTAGATGGAAAACAGAAACGGTAAGAAAGTCAAATAAGTGGTCCCAGTGCACCATGTCAAAAGCTTTTTCAGCATCAAGAGATAGTACAGCTCTACTAGAATTTGACATGGAGCACTGGGAGTCACATACCACCGCCAGGAAATTCTTAATATTGGTGACCGGATTCCTGCCTTTTATAAAGCCGGTTTGATCGTGGTGTATCACATCTGGTAGAAGGAGTTTTAATCTATCACCCAATATATTGGTCAGGATTTTATAGTCTTTATTTAGGAGTGATATCGGGCGATATGATCAAGGGTCAGATAAATCTCTACCAGGTTTCGGTATTACCTGTATGATTGCACTGTTAAAATATTTAGGGAGTGTGCCAGTAAGGAGGATGGTGTTATACACAGCGGTCAAGATTGGTGCTATATGTACCGCTAACAGTTTATAAAGTCCCTGTAGAAGTCAGTAAGAACTTTCGCTATTTGTTCATTATTAGTAGTGATGAGCGGGTTCGGTTCCCCGGAAACCGAACCCCCCCGAACTTCACATATTTTACACGGGTCCAAAGCATACTCGGATTCTCCCGTATGGCTCGGTTAACCCGAGCGCGCCCGAACGTCATCATCCCGCTGTCGGATTCTCGCGAGATTCGGATTCTATATAAGCAGCCGCGCATCGCCGCCATTTTCACTCGTGCATTGGAAATGTTAGGGAGAGGACGTGGCTGGCGTCCTCTCCGTTTATTCATTGTTGATGCAAATATTTGTGCTTGCTTATATCTTAATTGTGGGGACTGGGGAGCAGCTGTATTATATAGGAGGAGTACAGTGCAGAGTTTTGCTGATCAGTGACCACCAGTTTTATCCGTTCTCTGCCTGAAAAAAACGCTCCTTATCTGTGCTCAGTGTGCTGCATATATCTGTGCTCACACTGCTTAATTGTGGGGACTGGGGAGCAGCTGTATTATATAGGAGTACAGTGCAGAGTTTTGCTGACAGTGACCACCAGTATACGTTGTCTGCCTGAAAAACACTCCATATCTGTGCTCAGTGTGCTGCATATATCTGTGCTCACACTGCTTTATTGTGGGGACTGGGGACCAGCAGTATTATATAGGAGGAGTACAGTGCAGAGTTTTGCTGACCAGTGACCACCAGTATTATACGTTCTCTGCCTGAAAAACGCTCCATATCTGTGCTGCATTGTAGTATATAGTAGGAGTACAGTGCATAATTTGCTGACCACCAGTATATAATATATAGGAGTACGGTACAGAAGGCCACTGCTCTACCTACCTCTGTGTCGTCAAGTATACTAGCTATACATACCTGTGGTGCATTTCAGTTTTGCACAGTTTGCTGACCACCAGTATATAATATATAGCATTACGGTACAGTAGGCCACTGCTGTACCTACCTCTGTGTCGTCAAGTATACTATCCATCCATACCTGTGGTGCATTTCAGTTTTGCACAGTTTGCTGACCACCAGTATATAATATATAGCATTACGGTACAGTAGGCCACTGCTGTACCTACCTCTGTGTCGTCAAGCATACTATCCATCCATACCTGTGGTGCATTTCAGTTGTGTGCAGTATATATAGTAGTAGGCCATTGCTATTGATACTGGCATATAATTCCACACATTAAAAAATGGAGAACAAAAATGTGGAGGTTAAAATAGGGAAATATCAAGATCCACTTCCACCTCGTGCTGAAGCTGCTGCCACTAGTCTTGGCCGAGACGATGAAATGCCATCAACGTTGTCTGCCAAGGCCGATGCCCAATGTCATAGTAGAAAGCATGTAAAATCCAAAAAACAAAAGTTCAGTAAAATGACCCAAAAATCAAAATTAAAAGCGTCTGAGGAGAAGCGTAAACTTGCCAATATGCCATTTACGACACGGAGTGGCAAGGAACGGCTGAGGCCCTGGCCTATGTTCATGGCTAGTGGTTCAGCTTTACATGAGGATGGAAGCACTCATCCTCTCGCTAGAAAAATGAAAAGACTTAAGCTGGCAAAAGCACAGCAAAGAACTGTGCGTTCTTCTAAATCACAAATCCCCAAGGAGAGTCCAATTGTGTCGGTTGCGATGCCTGACCTTCCCAACACTGGACGGGAAGAGCTTGCGCCTTCCACCATTTGCACGCCCCCTGCAAGTGCTGGAAGGAGCACCCGCAGTCCAGTTCCTGATAGTCAAATTGAAGATGTCACTGTTGAAGTACAGCAGGATGAGGATATGGGTGTTGCTGGCGCTGGGGAGGAAATTGACAAGGAGGATTCTGATGGTGAGGTGGCTTGTTTAAGTCAGGCACCCGGGGAGACACCTGTTGTCCGTGGGACGAATATGGCGATTGACATGCCTGGTCAAAATACAAAAAAAAATCAGCTCTTCGGTGTGGAATTATTTGAACACAAATGCGGACAACAGGTGTCAAGCCGTGTGTTGCCTTTGTCAAGCTGTAATAAGTAGGGGTAAGGACGTTAACCACCTCGGAACATCCTCCCTTATACGTCACCTGCAGCGCATTCATCATAAGTCAGTGACAAGTTCAAAAACTTTGGATGACAGCGGAAGCAGTCCACTGACCACTAAATCCCTTCCTCTTGTAACCAAGCTCCTGCAAACCACACCACCAACTCCCTCAGTGTCAATTTCCACCTTACACAGGAAAGCCAATAGTCCTGCAGGCCATGACACTGGCAAGTCTGACGAGTCCTCTCCTGCCTGGGATTCCTCCGATGCATCCTTGAGTGTAACGCCTACCGCTGCTGGCGCTGCTGTTGTTGCTGCTGGGAGTCAATCGTCATCCCAGAGGGGAAGTCGGAAGACCATTTGTACTACTTCCAGTAAGCAATTGACTGTCCAACAGTCCTTTGCGAGGAAGATGAAATATCACAGCAGTCATCCTGCTGCAAAGCGGTTAACTCAGGTCTTGTCAGCCTGGGTGGTGAGAAACGTGGTTCCGGTATCCATCGTTAATTCAGAGGCAACTAGAGAATTGATTGAGGTACTGTGTCCCCGGTACCAAATACCATCTAGGTTCCATTTCTCTATCAGGCGATACCGAAAATATACACAGACGTCAGAAAAAGAGTCACCAGTGTCCTAAAAAATGCTGTTGTACCCAATGTCCACTTAACCACGGACATGTGGACAAGTGGAGCAGGGCAGACTCGGGACTATATGACTGTGACAGCACACTGGGTAGATGTATTGCCTCCCGCAGCAAGAACAGCAGCGGCGGCACCAGCAGCAGCATCTCGCAAACGCCAACTCGTTCCTAGGCAGGCTACGCTTTGTATCACCGCTTTCCATAAGAGGCACACAGCTGAAAACCTCTTACGGAAACTGAGGAACATCATCGCAGAATGGCTTACCCCAATTGGACTCTCCTGGGGATTTATGACATCGGACAATGCCACCAATATTGTGCGTGCATTACATCTGGGCAAATTCCAGCACGTCCCATGTTTTGCACATACATTGAATTTGGTGGTGCTGTCATTATTTAGGGGCGTGCAAGAGATGCTGTCGGTGGCCCGAAGAATTGCGGGCCACTTTCGGCATTCAGCCACCGCGTGCCGAAGACTGGAGCACCACCAAACATTCCTGAACCTGCCCTGCCATCATCTGAAGCAAGAGGTGGTAACGAGGTGGAATTCAACCCTCTATATGCTTCAGAGGATGGAGGAGCAGCAAAAGGCCATTCAAGCCTATACATCTGCCCACCTGACTCAAGCGCAGTGGAGAATGATTTCAACGTTGTGCAAGGTTCTGCAACCCTTTGAACTTGCCACACGTGAAGCCAGTTCAGACACTGCCAGCCTGAGTCAGGTCATTCCCCTCATCAGGCTTTTGCAGAAGATGCTGGAGACATTGAAGGAGGAGCTAAAACAGAGCGATTCCGCTAGGCATGTGGGACTTGTGGATGGAGCCCTTAATTCGCTTAACCCGGATTCACGGGTGGTCAATCTGTTGAAAGCAGAGCACTACATTTTGGCCACCGTGCTCGATCCTAGATTTAAAACCTAAGTTGTATCTCTCTTTCCGGCAGACACAAGTCTGCAGAGGTTCAAAGACTTGCTGGTGAGAAAATTGTCAAGTCAAGCGGAACGTGACCCGTCAACAGCTCCTCCTTCACATTCTCCCGCAACTGGGGGTGCGAGGAAAAGGCTAAGAATTCCGAGCCCACCCGCTGGCGGTGATGCAGGGCAGTCTGGAGCGAGTGCTGACATCTGGTCCGAACTGAAGGACCTGCCAACGATTACTGACATGTCGTCTACTGTCACTGCATATGATTCTGTCACCATTGAAAGAATGGTGGAGGATTATATGAGTGACCGCATCCAAGTAGGCACGTCAGACAGTCCGTACATATACTGGCAGGAAAAAGAGGCAATTTGGAGGCCCTTGCACAAACTGGCTTTATTCTACCTAAGTTGCCCTCCCTCCAGTGTGTACTCCGAAAAAGTGTTTAGTGCAGCCGCTCACCTTGTCAGCAATCGGCGTACGAGGTTACTTCCAGAAAATGTGGAGAAGATGATGTTCATCAAAATGAATTATAATCAATTCCTCCATGGAGACATTCACCAGCAATTGCCTCCAGAAAGTATACAGGGATCTGAGATGGTGGATTCCAGTGGGGACGAATTAATAATCTGTGAGGAGGGGGATGTACACAGTGAAAGGGATGAGGAATCGAAGGATGATGATGAGGTGGACATCTTGCCTCTGTAGAGCCAGGTTGTGCAAGGAGAGATTGATTGCTTCTTTTTTGGTGGGGGCCCAAACCAACCAGTCATTTCAGTCACAGTCGTGTGGCAGACCCTGTCGCTGAAATGATGGGTTCGTTAAAGTGTGCATGTCCTGTTTATACAACATAAGGGTGGGTGGGAGGGCCCAAGGACAATTCCATCTTGCACCTCTTTTTTCTTTCATTTTTCTTTGCATCATGTGCTGTTTGGGGACAATTTTTTTGAAGTGCCACCCTGCCTGACACTGCAGTGCCACTCCTAGATGGGCCAGGTGTTTGTGTCGGCCACTTGGGTCGCTTAGCTTAGTCACACAGCTACCTCATTGCGCCTCTTTTTTTCTTTGCATCATGTGCTGTTTGGGGACTATTTTTTTGAAGTGCCATCCTGTCTGACACTGCAGTGCCACTCCTAGATGGGCCAGGTGTTTGTGTCGGCCACTTGTGTCGCTTAGCTTAGTCACACAGCTACCTCATTGCACCTCTTTTTTCTTTGCATCATGTGCTGTTTGGGGACTATTTTTTTGAAGTGCCATCCTGTCTGACACTGCAGTGCCACTCCTAGATGGGCCAGGTGTTTGTGTCGGCCACTTGTGTCGCTTAGCTTAGTCACACAGCGACCTTGGTGCGCCTCTTTTTTTCTTTGCATCATGTGCTGTTTGGGGACAATTTTTTTGAAGGGCCATCCTGTCTGACACTGCAGTGCCACTCCTAGATGGGCCAGGTGTTTGTGTCGGCCACTTGTGTCGCTTAGCTTAGTCACACAGCGACCTTGGTGCGCCTCTTTTTTTCTTTGCATCATGTGCTGTTTGGGGACAATTTTTTTGAAGGGCCATCCTGCCTGACACTGCAGTGCCACTCCTAGATGGGCCAGGTGTTTGTGTGAGCCACTTGTGTCGCTTAGCTTAGCCATCCAGCGATCTCGGTGCAAATTTTAGGACTGAAAATAATATTGTGAGGTGTGAGGTGTTCAGAATAGACTGAAAATGAGTGTAAATTATGGTTATTGAGGTTAATAATACTATGGGATCAAAATGACCCCCAAATTCTATGATTTAAGCTGTTTTTGAGGGTTTTTTGTAAAAAAAACACCCGAATCCAAAACACACCCGAATCCGACAAAAAAATTTCAGGGAGGTTTTGCCAAAACGTGTCCACATCCAAAACCAAAACCCGAAAAATTTCTGGTGCACATCACTAATTATTAGTAGTAAGTTTACCATCTGTCTGTTTCAGGAGATGAATCATGGCAGAAGGGGGGACGCCTTTAAGCAAATTGGTCAAAAGTTTACTCGATTTGTTCCCAAATTTATGGTACCTGAAGTCTCTGAGGAATGAGTAAGATATTTCCATTTTGATAAATAAGTTTTCATGTGCATCCCTTGCTGACTGGTATGAGGCCCTATTTTGTGGGGTCGGGTCATTTTTAAAAGTGAGGAATGTCTGTGAAGCAAGATCATGAGCATCTAGGTTTTGTTAGCTGCTCTTTAAGCGTGGAGATAGTTTTTCCTCTAATAGTGGCTTTAGATGCCAGTCAGAATAGGAAAGGGTTGTTACATCTAGTGTCCTCGTTGTTAATCCCATAATTTACCCAGGCATTCAATAACGCCTTTTGAAGTTTAGAGGAGGTTGCCAAAGTAGAAGGGCACCTCCAATTTATACTGCTACCTTTATCCTGTGATAGTTGAATTTGTACCCAAACCACAGCATGGTCTGATAGGAGTATCGGCTCCATGTCTGAGTTAGGTATTCTCTGTAAAAGTGTAGTAGAAATGAGCAGGTAATCTATTCGCAATGACAATGCTAAATTCCTTTGTCGTATAAACAACCCTTAATGAAGTCTAAGAACACAGTACGCTGTTTACTTTAAGAAGTACCGTAAGGGTACGCTAGTTGCGTAACGATCGCTTAGCCGTAGGCGAGACGCTCAAGCGTCACGTTCGCTCACGGCCCAGTGATCACAGGACAGCACGTTATTGGTGATGACTAGAGTAATGATTCGCTATGGCGTAGCGGACGCTCGAGACCACGAGGAGATCACCAGCGGCGCAGACGCTCACAACGCTATACCTTTATGTCTAAACCTTTTATCAATGAAATACACAGAATACCTTAATATGAATACAGGGTGTAAGTGCAACCTTGTGTAACCTGACTAACTACAAAGCTGCTTGAGCGTCACCGACGCTCAAGTGAACACTTAAAACTATAGGAAATACACAGATACTGGTTTAGGGTCCAAAGCCTATTATCTGTATTATAACTATTATACTTGCAAAAAGAATCACAGTACAAATGATACACTACAATATAACAGAGACTTCCTAACCGAATAACTATACAAGAAATGCAATACAATACTATGCTGATCTAATACAATACAATACTAGTCAATGGGAGATACGAGAGAAAGAGAAGGGAGAGAGAGAGAGAGAGAGAGAGAGAGACGGAGAGAGAGAGATTGGCTCACAGTAAGACAATATGATTACGGAGAAAAAACTTACGCACAAAGGGTATGATCGCATGCGCCTCTGGACATCCAGCTTCCCGATTATCAGCAATGAGAACCGTTTGATGAGAAGTGAAAGCTGGATGCCACAGGCCCGTCTTTTATGCTACTCATACAATGCAATCTAATGGTCCCTACAACCTCATTGTCCATTGGACGCAGGAATTCGGCTTCGCATTATAACAAAAGGTCATAGGGTGATTCATACAGGTGGGCTGTGACGATTTCAAACAGCTCAGGTGGGTGGGAAACTAGGTTTCCCGCCACATACCTGAGTATGAGTAAATAATAGAAATGGACATAAACTTCTTATGTCCATAACTATCCGCACGAGCGATTAGTACGCTCCAAACCAACACCGGAATATTGTTAATTAAATACTCTTCCGATGGGTACCAAACACTGCTGTATGATTCCTGTTAGACCCTTCGCACAATACAAAGAGGGATTCCTCCGTTCAGGGACATTCTATATTAACCAAACTTTCAGAATCTATCAAAGGGACCATGGTCTACAAACTACATTAATTGTGAAAATATGTAACGATTGGGTCGCACGCTACGGTTACATAAACTCTACCGTAAATACGCATACCGTGCGTCCGCGGGTGCACGCTATTGCGGTATGCGCCTTCACGGGAGAGCGTACGCATGCGCAGCGCAGACCAGTGTGCGGTGCAAATATGGCAGAGTGTATGGGGATATTTTTCTGACTTTGACAGTCCACCCTTTGGCAGTCAATAATAACTGCCACCTTCAAAACATTTCAAAAAGGAGAAAAATATAAGTCAGGGGTTAATTCATTTCCATGGTTGGGTAAGGAAGAAGAGAGGAGTAGGTGTGAAGAGGGTATGACCTAGTGAGATAGCAGAAGCATGTGTGTATGAGTCCATGTTTGGAGGGTCATGTATCATCGTGCCGTACGTGTGGTAAATCAAGCTTCGAGGTATTGCGAAGTATACATTTGAATTCCTTCTTATCCCGTGGTACAGGTCTGTGGATGGGCTGTCAAACTTTACCGAGCTCTTTTCGGCTTTTGAACAAAAATGGGGAGCACATTTTAGTTGATGATACATGAATGGGGGAATATGTGGTTGCTGATATCTGTGCCTGTATTCCCTATACTATGTGTGTTATTACCTGAGGGTTGTAGAGATGAAGATAAAGAACACTTATGGAAAATGCAATGATATTCTATGTCAGGGAAATGTACATCTGTTGTTGAAGTTTTGTTCGGTATCTGTTGAGAGTCGTCTTCTTTGCGCTGTATTGCTCCTTGGGCATGAGCAAATAGCTTTGTCAGTGCCATCAGATTTACAAAAATGTTGGGCTAGCGTGAGTTTAAAAATACTAGGGAAACTGGGGATCCATGGCAAAGTTCATCAAGTGTCCATATCATAGGTTGTCAAAACTTCATCTTTGGTGCTTGTCTGTTGTCTGTATAGCGTCTCGTCAACTTCCTCGTCCAAGGGGGTCTTTGTATCTTGGAGAAAAGCAGAAAAACAGGTGAAAGAAACGGACCGTATAATCGCATTTTTCATCACATCCTGGTTTCTATCATTGGGTCATAAATCAAATCCAGGTTAATTACAGTTTCCTCACTCCTCAAGCTCATCACTTTTGTACTTTGTTTGCACCTCATTAAAGCCTGCCCGCATCTAAATATCAATCCAATAGATATAACAACACCTAAGATACATAGGAGAAACTTTCCAACATCCATTATGACTCCTTGAGCCCAGTCTCCTAAACCGGAGAACCAATTTCGCGGGTTCAACCATGACACCCAACTAGTCAGCTCATTACCTACAGCGGCAAGGGTGAGATTGTGTTTTCGGCGAAATTCCCATTTTAATTGGAGAATATCGTCCATCTTTTGGTCTATGACCTCTACCGGATCCTCGGTGCTATTTGTGATATACGTGCAACACTTTATGCCGTACTGTGTTGCCAATGTAACACAATATCCGCCTGTTACTGCTGTAAGATAATTAAGAACCATCCTATGCTGAACTAGTTCTGTTTTATAAGCTTGAAGTTCTCTTCCAGTGTATCTGAACGTGTCATCATACATTTCAGTGATATTATCTAACAAATTGGCGAGTGCGGAAATGTATCTATAATTCATCACTCCTCGAGCGGTGCGAGTGAAATCTAACGCTACCAGAACCTGAATCCCGGTGGATTCATGGATAAGATCAGAGGCCGGATGCTCTAACCTTTCTGACAGTTGTCTTTTAACTCGGTGCTCGTAATGAGTGTGAGTATAAGGAGCTTGGGCACCACGGTGTATGTCCTTCATTTTGTCATGTGTTATAGTCATCACTTCAGGCAATACTTTTCCAATATAACACAATCCTTCAGAGTTTGGGGCAAGCCACTTGTACGCCTTTCTCCCACATATGAAATATGCATCATCGGGGAGAACATATGGGACGGAGAAGGACATTACCATATTACACACCTTCCAGGTGAATTCTCCTGACCCTAATTCTTCCATCTGCTTAATGCATGTATCAGTTTGTACGATATGTGCACAGTATCCTGGTGATACTTCTCCAACTCTAGTAATCCTATTTCCTAAGGTATATCGATACCGGAAAGATTTTCCTCTACTGGCTATGTGGCGTACAAGCTCTGTATCTGTAGGCATTCTATCTGCTCTGTGTGAAAAGGTCATGGTAAGGTTGCTCCATGACACTTCCCAATTTCCCGGCTTACGGGGATTGGAGATATTGAAACATAAGAGGGACCTATCCACATGGTATTGGTGGAGCTTCAAACTAGGAGGGCTGGAGATGTTAAACCTCCGGTCCACCGGTCTCCCACCACTTAGCTCAAGTACCTCCCCTAACGTTAAAGGAAATGGTACTAGCCCTGATTTGCTATGACCCTGAGGTACTTGAGAGCATACCCAACAATCTGTTTGGTTTAATACGTTACCCACTAAGGAGTGATAGTCACTCAATGGATGCCGGTCCATATGGATATTAAAACTGGATTGGCATTTCTTTATGCACCCATCCTCAATCAAATTGTCACAGAGCCTACAGATACAGTTTTCTTCAGCTAACAATCCATCACAATTTCTTCTATCGGATCGTTTTCTGATACTCGCCTTTGCTTGTTGGTTTGGTTGATCTTGGAAAACTACGCCTCCATCATCATAATCGGAACCCATTCCAGAACCTCTCTCGACCTCCATGGTACTCTCGCCGGAACAGACTGCTCTAATCAACATCATGGTTAACAGGAAAATCCGGATCACAGTCTCTTGGGGCAAGTCCATCTTTGAGGAGGAAATGGAGAAGAATGAGAAGGGGGAAAAAGAAACTTCAAGGGAGAGGGGATGGGAAGTGGAGAAAAACAATAAAAGGGATTGGGGAGTCGACAACTGCTTTCGGTCTTCAAGGCTCAGGTGCCGCCTCAGTCCTCCTGGAACAGACACTCCAGTGATACAACCTCTACCGTCTGTTCCTTATCACGGGACTTCTCTGGATCAGCAACCTTTTTGCAGTGGGATGAATGGACCCAAGTCTCTCTCTCAGCAACCTTCAATGCTGTGGTGCTAGTCAATAAGACCTGGTATGGTCCTTCCCATCTATCAATAAGACAACCTGAGCGTAGAAAATTTCGTATCATTACATAATCCCCAGGTTCAATGTCATGACAATTACTATCTGGTAAATCAGGAATCACCAACTTCAGATTATCATTTTGATTCCTCAACTGCTTACTCATGTTAATCAAGTATTTTACAGTCACTTCATTGTTACATTTCAAATCATCCTGAGGGTTAATCATGACATGCGGTTGTCGACCAAACAGAATTTCAAAAGGGGACAGGTTAAGAGGGGACCTGGGAGTGGTTCTGATGCTATACAAAACAATGGGTAAAGCTTCTGGCCACGTCAATCCTGTCTCTGCCATTACTTTACTCAATTTATTTTTAATAGTGCTGTTCACTCTTTCGACCTTCGCACTCGCCTGTGGACGGTACGGAGTGTGCAGCTTGCTATCAATACCCATTAATTTACACATTCCTTGAAAGACATCACCGGTAAAATGGGTACCCCTATCACTTTCAATGATTCTAGGGATACCATATCTACATACAAATTCCTGCACAATTTTCTTAGCTGTAAACATAGCGGTATTTGTAGCTGCTGGAAATGCTTCGACCCAATTCGAGAAAACATCTATACAAACAAGTACATATTTCAAATTTCGACATGGGGGTAATTGAATGAAGTCAATTTGTATTACCTGGAAAGGGCCGCCGGCAGGTGGGATATGGGATGGTTCTGTAGGTATTGCTTTTCCAATATTCTTTCTCAGACAGGTAAGGCATGACATTGCTCTTTTACCCGCATGAGAGGAGAATCCTGGGGCGCACCAGTATGCTCTTACCAATTTGCACATCCCCTCCTTGCCTAGATGAGTCAGCCCGTGAGCTGCTTCAGCCAGACACGGAAGGTATGTCCTGGGGGCCACTGGTTTACCATGTCCATCCGTCCAGAGCCCTGAGGACTCCTGGCCATATCCCTTTGCCTTCCAGACTGCCTTTTCCTGTGTGGAACACAAATTCTGCATCTCACACAACTTCTGTGTGTTGATGGTATTAAATACCATCAGTTGTGTGGTGTCTGTCTGTATGGGGGTAGCAGCTGCAAGCTTAGCTGCTTCGTCTGCTCGGCTGTTACCAAGTGACACTGGGTCTTGACTATATGTATGTGCTTTACATTTGATAACAGCCACTCTGTCGGGTTCCTGTATCGCTGTTAGAAGCCTTTTTATATAAGCTGCATGCGCTATCGGTGTACCAGCTGCCGTCATGAAATTTCTGAGGCGCCATAGGGCTCCGAAATCATGTACTACCCCGAAGGCGTATCTAGAATCGGTGTAGATATTGGCTGACTTACCCTTAGCCAATTCACATGCTCTGGTTAGGGCGACCAGTTCAGCAACCTGGGCTGAGTGAGGTGGACCTAGCGGTTCCGCTTCTATGGTGTCTTGGTCATCTACGACTGCGTATCCAGTACACAAGTCTCCCGAGTCTGACTGTCTATGACAACTACCGTCAGTGTAGAACGTGAGTTCTGCATCTTCCAGTGGATTGTCACTGATGTCAGGCCTTGCGGTAAAATTTTGGGTCAAATATTCCATACAATCATGTGCATCTTCCTTTGTATTGAATCCTCCTTCCCCATCACTCTCACCTTCCACCCTTTGTGTCTGACCAGGCACACCTGGGAGAAATGTTGCAGGATTTAATGCGCTGCATCTCCTTATGGTGATGTTTACTGGGGCCATTAATGCCAATTCCCATCTTGTAAACCTTGCTGATGAGACGTGTCTGGTTTGGGCAGAATTCAATAAGGCAGATACTGCATGTGGTGTATGGATTGTGAGGTTGTGGCCTAGCACGACATCTTCGCTTTTTGTCACTAGCAATGCTATCGCCGCAACGCTACGCAAGCATGTGGGAAGGGATCGCGCTACCGTGTCTAGCTGAGCGCTGTAGTATGCAACTGGCCTGCTGGCATCACCGTGTTTTTGGGTTAGTACACCTGCTGCGCAACCAGCACTTTCTGTTCCGTATAGTTCAAAGGGTTTCCCATAGTCTGGCATACCTAGTGCTGGCGCCTGCGTTAGGCACTGTTTGAGTCTCTCAAATGCTGTTTCGGATTCGTCTGTATGCGAGATCCTATCAGGTTTGTTTGAGGAGACCATTTCCTGCAAAGGTAACGCCAATATGGAAAACCCTGGGATCCAATTACGGCAATACCCACACATTCCTAAAAACGTCCTGATCTGTTGCTGGGTTTGTGGCAGTGTCATGTCTCTAATGGCTTGGATTCTATCAGCGGTCAGGTGTCTCAGTCCTTGTGTTAGACAGTGTCCCAAATATTTTACCTTAGTTTGGCATAATTGCAACTTGTCTTTGGAAACCTTATGTCCTGTGTCTGAAAGATGAAACAGGAGCTGTTTCGTATCCTTCAGGGAAGCTTCCAGCGAATCTGAACACAGTAGTAAATCATCTACATACTGTATCAATACTGATCCACTCTCCGGTTGGAAAGACTGTAAACAATCATGCAAAGCCTGAGAAAATATACTTGGACTGTCTATGAAACCTTGGGGTAACCGAGTCCACGTGTATTGGACTCCTCTGTATGTGAATGCAAACAAATATTGGCTGTCAGGGTGCAGAGGTACCGAAAAGAATGCGGAGCAGAGGTCAATAACAGTGAAAAATTTGGCAGTGGGAGGAATTTGCATTAGGATGACAGCTGGATTTGGCACTACGGGGAACTGACTCTCAACTATTTTGTTAATCCCCCTTAGATCCTGCACTAGCCTGTAACCCCTCCCCCCACTCTTTTTAACAGGGAAGATGGGACTATTTGCTGTGCTGGACGTTCTTACTAGAATGCCCTGTTGTAGCAAGCGCTCTATTACTGGGAAAACTCCTAACTCCACCTCTGGCTTCAGAGGATACTGTGGGATTTTTGGAGCTATCCTACCATCTTTTACTTGTACAACTACTGGAGCTACGTTTGCCATTAATCCAGTGTCCTGTCCATCTTTTGTCCAAAGTGACTCTGGTATCTGAGATGTCATCTCTTCTATTTGGGATGGATTCCTATTTGTCATAATGGGATGTGACATTAATTTTGATGGGGAGTCTAACATGTCTCGTACTTCCTGAGCGTGATTCTCAGGAATGCCCAAGAATACACCTTCAGGAGTACAATAAATGACACAACCCATTTTACATAGTAAGTCTCTTCCCAGGAGATTGGTTGGTGCCGATGCAGCTAGCAAAAACGAATGCTTGGTATGCAAAGGCCCTATTGTAATCTCGGCTGGTTTGCTAACAGGGTAGTGCTGGACTACTCCTGTTACTCCCATGGCTGGAACTGTCCTACCAGTGGTTCTCATGCCCACTGTCGAATTTATCACTGACTTGGCCGCCCCTGTGTCTACAAGAAAGTTTAAGGTTTTACCAGCTACATTGATTGCAATCTCTGGTTCATTTCCAAGACTGGCAATCAATTTCACTGGCTGCAGATTACAGGTATGGCCACACCCCTATTGGGTATGCTGACCTCCCTGAATCCCGTTGGCAGCAACTACTTGTGGGGGAGTTAGCTGGGAACTACCAGAGGCATGCCAATCTCTGTTCGGGGGGTATCTTTTTGTTTCCCCTGTATGTGGCTCAAAACTCCGCCTCTGTGGACCCTGCTCCCAATGTCGTGTGTCGTGTCGTTGTCTAGGGGGTTGAAAAGATCTTTGTACACTCTTTGTTCTACAGTCTCGTGCATAGTGTCCCTGTTTGTTACAAGAAAAACATGTTATTACACTTGACTTACCCACAGGATTCGGTGGTACATACGCAGGCTGCCTTGTGGTCAGCGCCTGTATACTTACTGACATCAACTTATCACTTTGCGACTCCCTGTGTCTAGTGATGTTTCTGTCGTGATCAATAGCAGCCTCTCTCAATGTGGACACCGACAGACCTCGCCAACATGGTTGCGTGGTCTGAACCCTAGTCTTTAATGTTTCCTTTAAACCATCCATCAGTACAGATACTGCTACTTCTTGGTGGTTTGGGTTGGTCCTAATGTCTTCTATTCCAGTGTACTTTGCCATTTCTAATAGTGCCCGATGAAAATATTCTGCTGCCGTTTCGGACTCTTTTTGTCTAATGGAGAATATCTTGTTCCATTTAACAACGGCTGGGAAATACTCCTTTAGCTGTAAATTTATCCTTTTTACATTATCCTTGTTGTACACGTCTGTAAGCGGTACATCTTTATCTAGTCCACAATCCGCTAAGAATTGAACTGAGTCGACATTTGAAGGTAAACAAGCTCTTAGCAGTATCTGCCAATCCTTGTTGTTGGGTTCTACAGTGTTACCTAGATCCCTGATGTATTTTTGGCTAGCAACTAAGTCTTTCCTGGGGTCAGGAAATTCGGACACTATTGTTCTTAATTCCATTCGGGAAAATGGTGTGTACATGGCAATGTTCCTTATGGGAGTGGCTCCTGATACATCTGTTTTCCCATTGGGAACTGCTATTACTCTAACAGGGTTAACTCTAACAACCTCATTCTGTGTAGATTCTACAACTTGTGGTGAAATTGTTTCAGTATAATGCATGGTGCCGTACTTACCCGTTGACACGACCTCACCTATCCCTCCGCTAGGGGCCTTTGCTAATCTCGTGGGTGTTGCTGTGCCTACTGTGGTCTCTGCTATGGTGGCTGCGAGAGAGAGAGCTGAAATTGTTGCTGGATCGTCTTCTTGATCACACTCCTGAGGAAAGTTCAAAACAGGGTACAACTTGCACGGGTTAATACTTGCATGAGTTACTTGGTTAACATCATTAACATTTACAGGGTTACTAAGTGTTTGTGTTTTACAACCCAGTGCGTTTCTCTCCGTAATCAACTTCTCTCCTGCTATGTATGGTGGTGGCGGGGCTGTGGCTATCAGTTTCCTGACTGCCCCAGATCCCGCCGCCAGAGCCAAACCTCTCTGTATCTCACCTTCCTGTTGCCACAACTGTAAATAATCATGATGCTGAATTCGTCTCTTTGTTGATTTTATGAGACATATCCTCCTCCTTAAATTTTGTAACACTTCTGGACTGAAGCTACCTATTCTTGGGAATTTCTCCCTGTCTTGTACAGTCATTCTCTCCCATTCATCACATAAAACCTCTGTGTGACTTCCGTATTTTTCACACATGATGTACCTTGCCGACCCGACTGGTCGGTTCTCTGAATCAACCCGAACCGAGGTTGATCGCCCCCTACCTGAACAATTGGCCCCATAATCTGCAGGTGTTGCTTACTACTCCTTTGATCTTTATGTCACGGTCTTCAGCGAACCCTTACAGCAAACCAAATTATTCAAAATAGGCCGGCGGTGGCGGTTTACCGAGTACCCCACTCACTCGCCCACCTCGACCAATACGACCTGATCACACCGATATGGTGCTGGCGTACTCGATACAGGGCCCTACCAGAAACCTTCTGTTTACTGGAACATATGAGGGTTACCCGCAGGACACTTACTCTTTCCAGTAAAGGTGGGGTTGTTAGATAGTTCCTGAGTGACCAGCGAACTTCCCTTTAAAAATAAAAAATTACACAAATCACGTCAGAATGTACAAATAGCGTTTGTGACCACTTTACTCTAATGGTATTAGGTCAGATTACTAACTACTGCACACAATTACGTGCGGTACAATCGTTCAGTACATAAGCACTACCTGTTATGTACTGAGAGATCAATGGAATCGAAAATTGCGGCTGCGGATTCCTTCAGCCAGAGCTTCCAATGGCCTATATGGGTTTTAGCACCAACCCCCGGGGTTGTGCTTCTTGTACCTTTATAGCGGACCTTTTTGTACCTTGTGACCTCCTGGTCTTGTATACTGGTCCGCTATACTCTAATGCTCATATTTTATTTAACCAAGGATGCCTCCTTAGCCACCGTATATGTCACTTACACGTATGTCCTACCCGATTTCTTTTTGGTTCAACCTCTAAGTTATATAAACTTATGTAATAAAAACACACTCACTCAACACATGTACACTTTCGTTTCTATATCTATTTCTGCGCAGAAATTTTCTTTAGCCCAGCTGTGTTACCAATTAGGAGCAGGATCTGTTAAACTAAATTTCAAATTTTCCAAAAATAGATTTGCGTTATTTACCGCGTCGCGTTACTTATCGCCTTATCACAACTTGAGCTACGTGGGCGTAACCGGACGCTACGTTGCGTAATGTACGCTGCGTGCGTCTGCCTTTGGATTGCGTACGCTAGTCTTTGTTAGAGACACGTGTACGCAAAACAAAAGATCCACCGTAACACAATTTCTACTTTTATCAATGTAGATGATCCCTGATCATCTACCGCACACCACACTGACTGCCTTATCTCCCAGACAAGCCGTGTGTTGGTCTACACTTTTAACTATTACCTCTATTCTTAAACTATGAAATAACAGCAAGTCTCTTTTAGTACTTTCTATCAACTATAAAAATTGGCAAACAGGAATAGTGATATACGAAATTGAAAAAGAAATGCAGATATATATGTATGCGTGCGTGTATACGCAAGACAGAAGAGAAATAAACAGTTTTAAAAGACACAAGCGTTTTGTTCTTACTTCCGGTTCCCGGATTCCTTCAGCACTCTTTATCTAAGTGAAGCAGACGCTTATCCCGTCAGCACTGCGAGACAACCTCCCACCCTTTGCTGGGGGATAATGTCTGCTGATCTACCTAGTGCAGATATGAGAAGGACAGGACGAGTCCCCCAATTGACAATGCTAAATTCCTTTGTCGTATAAACAACCCTTAATGAAGTCTAAGAACACAGTACGCTGTTTACTTTAAGAAGTACCGTAAGGGTACGCTAGTTGCGTAACGATCGCTTAGCCGTAGGCGAGACGCTCAAGCGTCACGTTCGCTCACGGCCCAGTGATCACAGGACAGCACGTTATTGGTGATGGCTAGAGTAATGATTCGCTATGGCGTAGCGGACGCTCGAGACCACGAGGAGATCACCAGCGGCGCAGACGCTCACAACGCTATACCTTTATGTCTAAACCTTTTATCAATGAAATACACAGAATACCTTAATATGAATACAGGGTGTAAGTGCAACCTTGTGTAACCTGACTAACTACAAAGCTGCTTGAGCGTCACCGACGCTCAAGTGAACACTTAAAACTATAGGAAATACACAGATACTGGTTTAGGGTCCAAAGCCTATTATCTGTATTATAACTATTATACTTGCAAAAAGAATCACAGTACAAATGATACACTACAATATAACAGAGACTTCCTAACCGAATAACTATACAAGAAATGCAATACAATACTATGCTGATTTAATACAATACAATACTAGTCAATGGGAGATACGAGAGAAAGAGAAGGGAGAGAGAGAGAGAGAGAGAGACGGAGAGAGAGAGATTGGCTCACAGTAAGACAATATGATTACGGAGAAAAAACTTACGCACAAAGGGTATGATCGCATGCGCCTCTGGACATCCAGCTTCCCGATTATCAGCAATGAGAACCGTTTGATGAGAAGTGAAAGCTGGATGCCACAGGCCCGTCTTTTATGCTACTCATACAATGCAATCTAATGGTCCCTACAACCTCATTGTCCATTGGACGCAGGAATTCGGCTTCGCATTATAACAAAAGGTCATAGGGTGATTCATACAGGTGGGCTGTGACGATTTCAAACAGCTCAGGTGGGTGGGAAACTAGGTTTCCCGCCGCATACCTGAGTATGAGTAAATAATAGAAATGGACATAAACTTCTTATGTCCATAACTATCCGCACGAGCGATTAGTACGCTCCAAACCAACACCGGAATATTGTTAATTAAATACTCTTCCGATGGGTACCAAACACTGCTGTATGATTCCTGTTAGACCCTTCGCACAATACAAAGAGGGATTCCTCCGTTCAGGGACATTCTATATTAACCAAACTTTCAGAATCTATCAAAGGGACCATGGTCTACAAACTACATTAATTGTGAAAATATGTAACGATTGGGTCGCACGCTACGGTTACATAAACTCTACCGTAAATACGCATACCGTGCGTCCGCGGGTGCACGCTATTGCGGGTATGCGCCTTCACGGGAGAGCGTACGCATGCGCAGCGCAGACCAGTGTGCGGTGCAAATATGGCAGAGTGTATGGGGATATTTTTCTGACTTTGACAGCAACATTATGTGTCTGACAGCAGAGAGACAAGAGAAGTTCTTGTCTGTCGGGTGCAATATGTGCCATACATCTAGCAGTTGAAGTTGTTTAGCTAAATCTGGCACTCTCAGACTGGGTAATTTACGTTTACAAGTTTGGGGGGTTTGTCTGTCTAGATATACATTAGAAACAAGGTTGAAATCGCCTCCTAGTAAAATAGACATGTGCAGTCTTGGGGTGAGTAGAGTAATAAGTCGTACAAAGAACTCTTTTGCTTACACATTGGGAGCATAGACATTCATACAAAAAAACATTTATTTTCCAAATACAATTTGACAAGTGACATATCTGCCTAGTGGGTCTGAAAGTATATCTGAGACCTCTAAGGAAAGCTGGCGTCTTGCCAATATAGCCACTCCCCTGGCTTTGGAAGTGTGTGAGGCTGATGCGAGCACCGACCTCCCTAGCATATTTAATTTCAGTGTTTCAGGGGGGATCAGATGCGTTTCTTGTAAATAAACTAGATCAAGATGAAGTTTGTTCAAGTATATTAACAGACGTTTTCTCTTCTGTGGTGAATTAATTCCACCAACATTCCAGCTTCCTAATTTGAATGTCTGCAGCATCTATTATTAAAGATGGAGTGGAGGACCATACTGGATGTTAGTGACATGTTCAGACTGTGTAATCAAATGACATGGGGTCTGGTAGTGTAATACATATAGGATATGGCAACGTGCAGAGAGAGAGGAGAAGGGACATAAAGAGGGGAACAGTGTCTATAGATTCCGAAAAAACAGAATCATAAATACAAGAAAACAAATAAACATTGGGTCCTAAAGAGGACTAAATGTGATATCAGACTTCCATATAGAACATAAACATACATTCAAGTAAAAGAAGTAGTGCAGTAAACATGTGTGCTCCTTAACTCGAGCACCTCACCTGAATAATCTAAGTATAGAAACCACTAGCCAATCATCAAATGCTAAGACAGAGCATCAAAAGACATAAGGCACATATAAGGTATGTCAGCTGGTAAAAGAAAAGCTGTGGAAAAGTCAGGTAAGTAATCCAAATAGACTATATTGCAGCAAAACCAGTAGAAATGAAGAATGACAATGGTGGTAGCAAAATCATTCACAATCAGACATGTGAGGTTCTGAGCCCGTGGCCCATGCAAATTCCTGAAGGTAAGCTTTTGCGTCATCTGGATTCAGGAAGTCTTTGAATGATGTGCCATCGTATATACATAAGCAGGCTGGGTAGAGTAGGGCAAATTTACGCTTATCCTGTATCAGTTGCGAGCAAATCTGGGCGAAATCTTTTCTAGCTTTGGACAACGCCGCAGAGTACAGTAGTCCTGGAATAGTAGGATTTTATTCCCGTTCCAAGATACATCTTTACATCTGCACAATGCTATCCAGAGCAGTTCTTTGTGCAAGCAATTTAGGCTTTTGAAAATAACAGCTCTTGGTCTTGCCCCTTCGTGATTCCGCTGTGGCCCAATCCTGTGTGCCCTCAACTACCACATCCTGGCATCTGTCTTGGACTTTAAGCAGGTCTGGCAATGTGAAGTGTATAAAATCAAAGAGTTCCTGACTTTTGATCGTTTCTGGGAGACCCACTATTCTTAAATTGTTTCTGCGCGAGCGATTTTCAAATCTTGCACCTTGTTGTGCAGTTGGTGTATTTCAGTGGTCTGCCTAGAGACTTGCTGCTTCAGTGTGCTAATATCTGCAAATGACTCTCCCATTCTGTGATCAGTATCCAGAACCCTTTGAGAAAGCTGTACCAGGTGCTGATTAATCTGTGCTGTCTGTGCTTTGAGAAAGTGGTCTATAGCCATTCTCACCGCTTGCACCAGATCCCCATATGTCACAGGTCTGTCCATGTGTGGTATTACCTGCTCTAAACATGAAGCCGGGGAGCTGGGAGGAGAGTCACCCTCCGATGGATCAGCCACCTCTGTGCCAGGGACGCGGACCCATTGCGTTAAGGGGATAGGAGGTATGATTACTGTGTCTGAAGTGAATTCCAGCACCATCTTAGCTTCCACCCAGCGCCGCTCCTCCCTGGCAGCGCGTTGTTTGTTGTTAGGCATGGCTGTGAAGTATTTGTCTATGTAGTGGACACTGTCCCCCAGTGGTATCAGGTGGTATGGAGGCTGCAATAGCCTAGAGATCGGGTGTGAGGCGGCTGTTACAGCGGAGCCAATGTGGTTGACAGCCGCCCATGCCGCTGCCGGAACCAGAAGTTGGGTAATGGGATTAGTGATTGTGTACTGGTCCCTGGTCCCTCATCATCTGCATGGCCAGTTGCTTGGATCTTTTGTGCAAGTCTCTCTGCTGCTTTGCTTTCTACTGCTCTTCTTTCTGCTGCTCTTCTCTTTCTTCCCTCTGCATGGATGCATTTTTATACAGGGTGACTCAAAAGTCGCAGTACACCCTTTTGTTTAAAAAACTGTGCAGGAAATTGGAAAACTGAATATTCCAGTAAGGTATGGGTGAGGTGGGCAATATTTTAGGGTATGTACCGAACATGGACGCCATCTTGAAATCGGCCATCTTGAATCTAAGTCAGTTATTTCAAAGGGAAAGGGGTTCATGTAACATGTCAAACAACATCCGAATTTGCTGAAAAGTTTATTGCTGTAAACAGATTGGGAATAGCAGTTATGGTTCAAAAGTTACAACACTTTTGTCGTATGTAACTAAAGATGGCTTTGACAAAAGAGGAGAGAATTGAGGTCATTTTGATGTCTGGAGAATTAAGCTTCCATGTCATAGCTGCAGATTTTAACAACCGACACCCAGAAAGACCTCCAATTTCACATAACACTGTCAAGTGCCTAATTACCAAATTCCAAGAAACTGGGACTGTGGCTGACAAGTCACGGAGTGGTCATCCAAAAAGTGCTAGTGACGAGACAACCTCAACAATGGTTTTGGCATCCTTCGTGAAGAGCCCACAACGCAGCACAACGCCCACACATTGAACGACTGTCCTTTATGGAGAACAGTTTAGCCTATAATTCCAACAAAAAAAGTGTTGTAACTTTTGAACCATAACTGCTATTTCAAATCTGTTTGCAGCAATAAACTGATGTTGTTTGACATGTTACATGACCCCCTTTCCATTTGAAAAAACTGACTTAGATTGAAGATGGTCGATTTCAAGATGGCACCCATGTTCGGTACATACCCTAAAAGATAGCCCACCTCACCCATACCTTACTTGAGTATTCAGTTTTCCCATTTCCTGCACAGTTTTTTTTATACAAAAGGGTGTACTGCGACTTTTGAGTCACCCTGTATAAAAATGCACCCCAGTTCCGTACACATTGTGGCATTGACCATGTCTAGCATTGGCAGACATCTGGCCAAGATAACTGCATGTATCCATGCAGAGGGAAGAAAGAGAAGAGCAGCAGAAAGAAGAGCAGTAGAAAGCAAAGCAGCAGAGAGCAAACACTGGTCCCAACCATGCCCCTCATATTAACAGAACAAAATGTAAGTTGCTCAAATCAATTAGGAAATACAGTTCAGCTGGTCTCTGTAGTGCCATTTGGAGATCCCGGGGGTATCTTCAGGTGAGTTAGCTCTCATTTCGGATATTTTTGCTCAGATGCCATTATCATGTGGCATTATGTTATATTACCCGGAAAGGTTGTTATTATTATTATTAGTAGTAGTAGTACCTGGGGCGGGTCTGGGGTGCGGTTCCCCCTGGATTGGTGGGGCTGGGCTACTATGTGGTAGCACACTGCAAGATCTTATTTAGCACCCCCTTAACATATTTATTAATCCTCCTGGTCTTTTAATTACACTTTCACTAGTATATTAATTTTTGTGTATAGATTTTGTTTTCCTTTATTAACACATACTAACACTTTACCTTCTCGCGTTGTGCTGCCCTGGGGTGGCTGGCCTTTGCCGGTGTGTGGGGTTCTGCACCCCGGGCCCAGACCTAGAGTTAGGGACCACCAGCATCAGAGGAGCCTTGTCGGGGCCTGGTGGCTTATCATATGTTTGCAAACTGTATGTAACCAAGACCTCTGGATTTCTATTATATATATAGTCTTTCATGTCTTGGTACAGGTACAGCTCGGTGTGCTGGGGGACACCAGGGATTTATCCCCAATTTATTTCTTGTCCTGCATTTGTAAGTGTTACATGTACTTTTTCAATGTATTAATTTAAATTTAGCAGACACCTGCATGTGGAGTAATGTTGGCAATTTAATTGCACAGTGTGATGGGTGGTTTTAAAAGTAGTAATTGTTCTATTTTGTTCCTTACAAGGGTGTGTGTTTTGTTTTGTTTTGTTTTGTTTTTAGCTTTTGTGCAGAGTTTGGCCTATAATATTTAATCATATATTCTCTTTTTACTTCCTCTGGTATGTGTTTGTGTGCAGTGGTGTGTTGTGTATTCACAGTGTGATGGGTTATTAATGTGCTATTAATTTGCTTTTTTGGCCAGAGGTGCCTCTAATTTCTGTTTGGTATACAGTTTGAGTATCCCTTATCCAAAATTCAAAATCCCACATTTTTGGGTCCCCTACTGAGATAATGACTTACATATTATATATTATGTGTATATATAGATATATTATATAGATATATAATATAATATATATGTATATGTGTCATTATCTCAGTAGGGGAACAAAAAATGTGGGATTTTAAATTTTGGATAAGGGATACTCAACCTGTATTTGGTTATTTTTCTACGCCGGTAAGTATGTTCTGGGTTTGCAGTGGTGTGTTGTGTGTGCACAGTGAGGTGTAATATACTTAAAATGGGTGGGGACAATTTTGGAGTCTAAACTAAAATAACTTATTCAACATATACTGCATATTATATTTTGGTTACAGCCAGTTTAATAGTGCATGCTCATAATAGTGAAGCCTTATGGCAAGACTGATTGTGGTTGTACACTCACAAACCCAAGTAATTGTACATGTTTAATTTCGCATTGCATGTATTAAGGAACAACAACAGTAGTGATTATGAAGTGATGTGTAAGCACCATTGATGTATTTGCAATTCTAACATTGCTGTGGGATGAGTGTGTTTGTGTTAATTGATAACACATTCTTATTTTGTATTTTGAGTGGTCTGTTTTGGTCAAGAAATGTGTTGGGAGTTAGACACTGGGGCAGTGCCAGTAGTGGAACTAGCAAGCGGTGGGCCCAGGTGCAACAAAATGCTTTGCCCGCCCCCCCCCCCCCCCCCCCATCCTATCCAAGCCCACCCCCTCACCACTGGATAGGATCTGGTGAGGGGGACCTGCTCAGGGCCAGAGAAATGGATACCTAGCAACAGTGCCGTAACTAGACATTTTAGCACTGTGTGCAAGAAACGGCATCGGAGCCCCACCCCTGCATGCAAAACAGGGGCAGTGCGCGCCATAGGCGCGCGCAAAAATACATAGTGGCGTGGCTTCGTGGGGAAGGGGTGTGGCCACAAAATAATACCAATTCATAAAACAGTGCACAGTAGTCTCCATTATTCAAATTACGCCGCACAGTAGCACCACTACACCAGGTAGAGACCCTTTTACACCTTACGGCGGACAGATTCGTCTTTTTACACATTACGGCAGACAGCGTCCCCTTTTTACACATTACGGCAGGCAGCGTCCCCCTTTTTACACATTACGGCAGACAGCGTGCACTTTTTTACACATAACGGCAGACAGCGTCCCCTTTTTGCACATAACGGCAGACAGCGTCCCCTTTTTACACATAACTGCAGACAGCATCCCCTTTTTACACATTACGGCAGGCAGCGTCCCCCTTTTTACACATTACGGCAGACAGCGTGCACTTTTTTACACATAACGGCAGACAGCGTCCCCTTTTTACACATAACGGCAGACAGCGTCCCCTTTTTACACATAACGGCAGACAGCGTGCCCTTGTTAAACATAGCGGCAGACAGCGTACACTTTTTACACATAACGGCAGACAGCGTCCCCTTTTTACACATTACGGCAGACAGCGTGCCCTTGTTACACATTACGGCAGACAGCGTCCCCCTTTTTACACATTACGGCAGGCAGATTCCCCATTTTTACACATTACATCAGGCAGATTCCCCCTTTTTACACATTGCGGCAGGCAGATTCCCCCTTTTTACACATTGCGGCAGGCAGATTCCCCATTTTTACACATAGCGGCAGGCAGATTCCCCATTTTTACACATAGCGGCAGGCAGATTCCCCATTTTTACACATAGCGGCAGGCAGATTCCCCCTTTTTACACATTGCGGAAGGCAGTCCCAACAAAGACAGAAAGAAAGAAAGAAAGAAAGAAAGAAAGAAAGAAAGAAAGAAAGAAAGAAAGAAAGAAAGAAAGAGACAGAATTATACTAACCCTCTCCTCTGGCTCAGGCTCCTCTGTGCAGCTTGACGATTCCCGAGCAGGAGAGAAGGAGGAGGAGGGAGGTGGAGGAGGGAGCCGCAGCAGCGCTATGTTATTGGTGGAGGCGCTGCTGCTGCTGCCCCTCTGCTTCACTATAGGCTGTTCTCGGAAGACAGCCTATAGTGAAGCAGAGGGGCAGCAGCGCCTCCACCAGTAACAAAGCACTGCTGCGGCTCCCTCCTCCACCTCCCTCCTCCTCCTTCCCCCGTACCGCTGCTCCTCTCCTCTCCGGGCGGCTGTGCGCTGCGGGCAGCGATTGCCCGCAGCACACAGCGGCATGTAATGAGTCAGTTTTGACTCATTACATGCTTTGGGCCCCTGGACAGAGGCGGGCCCCAGTGCAACGCACTGGTTGCACTGGCGATAGTTCCGCCTCTGGGCAGTGCTTTTGTACTTGAAGAGTAACTCCCAGCCAGCGCAGCTCCTGCGGCTGGCCGGGAGTTACTCGTCGCAGCGGCTGCGTGTGATGTCACACAGCCGCTGCAGCCTGCCCCTCGCACGGTCCGGCCACGCCTGCGTTGGCCGGACTGCACCCCAAAAACGGCGGCTAAATGCTGCTGTGCCACCCCCTCCCGCCCAGTGAATGCCTCTGCCTGTCAATCAGGCAGAGACGATCGCTAGGTAACGATGGCCTTCAGCCGTCTGGCATGCGCCTGCGCACTGTGGCACCGTCGCATGCGCAGTTCTGACCCAATCGCTGCACTGTGAACAACTGCAGCGTGCGTTCAGGTTGGAATGACCCCCACAGATCCTAATTCAGATCTGATCACCGCATCAAATTTGTTAGCTAATGGGCAAAACCATGTGCACTGCAGGGAAGGCAGATATAACATGTGAAGAGAGAGTAAGGGGGGTACACACGGAGAGATCCGTGTTTAAAATCTAAGCAATCTGACTAGATTGCTTGGATTTTAAGCACGGATCTGTTGTGTGTATGCCCCCCAGCAATAGCATGCAGGCTCAATCTAGCGGGTCGCCCACTTCACCGCTGTGTGAAGTGAGCGGCCCCCTTTCCGCCCCCCCCCCCCTCGCTCAGCACATCGCGCTGTGCTGAGTGGGGGGAGAGATGTGTGCTGAGTGGTTTGTGTTAAGATCACACAGCACATATCTCTCCCGTCAGTACCCCCCTTTAGATTTGGGTGGGGTGTGTTCAAACTGAAATCTAAATTGCAGTGAAAAATAAAGCAGCCATTTATCCTGCACAGAAACAATATAACCCACCCAAATCTAACTCTCTCTGCACATGTTATATCTGCCCCCCCCCCTGCAGTGCACATGGTTTTGCCCATTAGCTAACAAATTTGCTGCTGCGTTCAGATCTGAATTAGGCCCACAGTTTATTTATTTATTTTATTTATTAACAGTTTCTTATATAGCGCACCAAATTAATTTGCGCTTTACAATTGGAAACAACAATTATATAACAAAACTGGGTAATAACAAGCAGTCATAGATGTAGGAAAGCCCTGCTCACAAGCTTACAATCTATAGGGAAATAGGCATGGATACACAAGGATAGGTGCTATCTATTGCAGAGTTGTCCACCAGATTGCAAAGGTTCTTGGTGGACTGCATGATATGGTCACACAAATAGAAAAACAATAAATAACCAGGCGCTGACAGTACAGGAAATCTATGCGTTTGAGAATTTAATAAATCCTGGTATACTGCTGCTTCATAAGGAGATCACTGCATCCCCATAGTCACAAGGAAAAATATATACAAATAATGAAGCGCTGTAATATCAGAATTTTATTTAAAAAAAATTACTTTTTATTCCCACCATATCACATAACAAAACATAAAAACAATACAAACACATGGCCGGTGTCAAAATTTCCTTAAAAACATTTGCATAAAACACCAAAATTCAGCATTGGTCACGTATATTTATGTGATTCTTCCAAATGACCAATGCTCACAGTAATATTTACTTCACAATATTTTATCTATCCCTGCAACATGATTATTACCATGTAAAAAGGAGAAAATTGCACTTATGCTACTACTAATCTATGAATGGATGAGTTTATAGGTGAATGAATTGCCCGGGAGTAGTGTTAAGTCATTCTTTCAGATGTCTCCTACAGCCATCCATTAAATTAGTAAGGCACAGTCTTTAAAGCACAATCAACTCAAGCTGATATGTTAGTATGCAGTTTCCTCCAATGCTCACATTCACACAGACTGGTAATTTTTAGTTAGCACCATCTCATGAGTCCGGCAGAAGATAATGTGTTAGTAAGCAGGAATGTTAGTATGCAGTTCCCTCCAATGCTTACATCCACCAGAATAATAATTTATAGTTAACACCTGTCTTATGGGTCCAGCAGGAGATAATATGTTAAGAATTAGTGCAGTCTCTTAATATTTCCTGCTGAATGGTCTCAATTACAATTACAAAATGTGTGTGTTGGTTTGATAGCTATGGTTAGATTGTAGCACATTGCAATGATTAGTTATGACCAAATGTATAAATACAAAGGATTTCCTGAAGACACATGTGCCAGCAACCGAGAACAAAAGCCCTCAAACTGACCAATAACACATCATGAATGAGAGATCACCCTCCCCTGGACCAATAACAGAAGACTCAGTCCCAGACATGTACTTCCCCCAATACACAGTATATAGGTATTTTACCCTCACCCAATAAATTCTGTTTGCTGTTTTCTGCTGCTGTTGATTCGTTGCTGTTGGGGCAGATTCTAAAATTGAGACAACTGTTCACTGAGCATGGGACAGGGTGAAGTATGCTGGCTGTAATGGATTCTTTTGTAACTACAACTGCTTCTTGCGTAATTGTAACACTGTAACCATATATATGCAGTACATGTGTTATATTGTATGCATACCCTTTTAATATCAAATATATACATCTCTGAGCATTGGACCTCAACCACTGTATGCGATTGCTTGTTTTCTCCTAAGGGATGTAGTGTTTGCGACGTACAGCGCACTTTTATCATATATGGTAATAAGATGCGCCTTGCATCCGCAGCATATATTACTGCTGGCATTTTAAATATTTATTAGAAATAATCGGAACTTCTCATTGTGTTAATATTTCTGTGGGTTTGAGGAGGATTGGAGGACTTCAGCATCACAGAGTTTGAATTAACGGAGGAGAGCATGCAGGTGATAAGGCTGTAATCTGAGAGGGGGAAAGGAGTGTTACTGAGTTCAGAAATGAAGCATAGTCTGGTGAATACTAGATCAAGGCAGTGGCCCTCCTGATGAGTAGAGGAGTCAGTCCATTGGGAGAGGCCAAGAGAGGAGGTTAGAGAGAGCAGTTTGGAGGCGTGAGAAGCAGATTTTGGACAATCAATAGCAATATTGAAATCACCCATGATGATGGTGGAGATGTCAGAGGATAGGAAGTGAGGGAGCCAAGCAGAAAAATCTTCCAGAAATTGTTTGGGATGCCCAGGTGGGCGATAGATAGCTGCAACACGCAGAGAGAAAGGAGAGTAAACCCTGATGAAGTGTCCTTAAAATTATGTAAATGTGAGTGATGGAACCTGTGGTAGAACAGTGTATGCGAAAGATTGGGAAAGTAATAGTCCAACTCCTCCTCCTTTGTGGTTACGAGGCCTGGAGGTGTGTGTAAAGTGGAGACCACCATATGCCAGTGCTGCAGGGGAGGCTGTGTCTGATTGTGTGAGCCAGGTTTCTGTTATAGCCAGCAGATTGAAGTTGTGAGATATGAAGAGGTCATAGATAGATGTTAAATTGTTACAAACAGAGCATGCATTCCATAAGGCACATTTTAGTGATCTGGAGGGTGATGGAAGACATTTGATGTTTATGAGGTTAGCTGTATTTCTATGTTGCTGTGAATCAGATGAATGTGAGTGATGCAAGTGGTTGGGTTCTGGATTTGTTAGCCTCAGATTGTGTCATTGGCCATTTAGAGATGTAAAATGCATGGGCATTACTTGTTTTGTTGATGCATGTATAACCATCACATACTAATCTCACACTGCTGAACACTTCCTAAATAGCCAACCAACGTAAATGTACACCAATTGAATTAACTATTGTGTTCTTCTGTATCATATGTGTACTTTGTCATTGGTAACCGTCATGATGTTATGTGTCCTAAGCCGAAACACAATGGGTATAACCTTATTACAGTAACAACTGTATCATTTTAAAACACAATTTTGTTTGTTTTATATCCATAATTCACACCTGGAGTGGCCAGTTGAGAAGAGAATCTCAAACAGATTGGTAAGTGTTTGCAAATTTACGGTTCATAGTTGCAAACCTTCACTATTGCGACCGCATCCGCTTTCTGATCCACCATGTCAATTTCCATGTGCAATAATAAAATGTATTTGCATTTTTCTGCATCACAGCTGTTGACCAATCAATAGAAGGCAGACTGTATAAAAATTGACAATTAAGATCAATACGCCATTGGCAACATGCGAGCTGCCGCATTCACACTGCGTGAGCGGCGCCTTCTGACAGCTGTGACGGACCGCTGCATAGGCCTCATGGGTCCATACAGTATGTGTTCGATGCCCCGAAGCATGCGGCCTACGCGGAGGCACTCAGAAAGATCTTCTGCAACACCGACACAAAGCGGACCATCACCCAGGTTGAGCACCGCTGGTCGGACCTCCGCTGCTGATGGCCACATTTGCTTGCGCGCATATGTGCAGAAATTGCTACACGTAAGTGTTGCATGCTGTAACATTCCCGTGGGTATGCTTGCACATGAGTGAGTTTATCTGGCATGTCGAAAAGAGAGTAAAAGTTGCAGGCAGTAGCGTGCATATGGTTTGTTTTGTCCAGAGAGTGATAAAGTGCATGTATGTAGTACTAAGAGTTATCTGTTCTATTGATGTTTGGTTATTTTAAAATAAATAAATTTGCAGTATTATTGCTATTAATAATAATAATAATAATAATAATAATAATAACAACAACAGTATTAATAATAGTAGTATTTTTATTTTATTTTTTTGTTTAAAATGATATTCTTTACTTGAACCACACCAGGCTTCATTTTTATTGTTCCCGTTTAGAATGATTAATTTAAGAAAAATTAGAAACACAAAATTGTAGGACAGTTATAGTTAATGTTTTTTATTCTATGCTAGGTAATAATGATAAAAGATATTTATGATACAAATGATTGTTACTGCCTAGTTAAAACTGTTCCTCTCTCCTTAGGCAGAACACAATGGACTGAAAGGGGCCAAGCAGTTCCACAGCAGCCACCACCTCCCCCATCACCACAACACAGCTCGTCCCCCCCTCAACCTCCATCCCCCCTCAGCCTCCACCCCCCAACCTCCATTTCCCCATGAAATGCCCTCCCCCTCTCAAACTGAACCTCCTTCTGCTATCCAACCTCCGTCCCACTTTCAAGCCTCTTCTCCCCTCAGCCTCCATCCCTCCTCTCAACCTCCATCTCCCCCTCAACCTCCATCCCCCCATGAAATGCCCTCCCCCTTTCAATCTGAACCTCCTTCCCCCATCCAACCTCTGTCCCACTTTCAAGCCCCTTCCCCATCCAACCTCCATCCCACTTTCGAGCCCCTTCCACCATCCAACCTCTGCCCTCCTTTCAAGACCCTTCCCCAAATCTGCCACAACCATCTTTTGAAGAGGAGGATGAGTTGGCAGATGAAGAAGAAAGTAAGCAGAATAAGGGTTATTTATTTTCATTTAACATCCTTTGTCTGTTTCTGACATATACCAACATATTCCATTTTGATTTACAACTGGAAACAAACTAGGTCAGTGATGAGGAACCTTTGGCACTCCAGCTGTTGTGGAACTACACACTCAGTATGCCCTGCTACAGTTTTAGAATGGCCAAATAGCAAAACTGTAGCAGGGCATACTGGAATGGGATGTTCAACAACAGCTGCAGTGCCTAAGTTTCCCCATCACTGAACTTGGTCATAACACACATACAGGTAGGAAGGCCCTGCTCCCAATAGTTTAATCTATATGGTATTAGGAAGGATATACAATGCTAGGAAGTATTTCTAGCACTATCATAGTGGGCCCAACACATTGCTAAGACGGTCCTGATGTCATGTCATTAGAAGGTTATATGGGTGGTTCAGAAATTTGTTAGCCTTGCCTGAAGAGGTAAATTTACAGGGTATGATTGAACATTTTAAGCCTAGAGGACAGTCTTATCATGGGTGGGAAGCCATTACATAGGGTGGGTGATGGGCAAAGAAAGTCCTGCAATTGTGTTTGGGAACGAGTGAGCTATGCAGAGGACAGATGCAGACTGGAGAGGTGGAGTTGGGTGTTATTTTTAGATAAGGGAAGAGATATATGTTTATATATGAGATATGTATTTTCAAAAAATATTTTAGATATGAGTCAAAGTTTAAAAAAAAAAGCATATGTGAATAGAATGGAGAGACTGACACAGAGTAGATACACACACAATGACGTTGTGTGTTTAAAATTAGCTTTGCAGTTGCATTCTTAAAGTATTGTAGTGATTGAATAATATTGCATTATGTTTTTCATTTTTTCTTGTTGTTTGTCCCCACTTATTACAGACACTGAAGTTGTAGATCGCAACCACGCTATCCAGCTGGTGTTGTTGGAAATGGAGGCCAACATCCTGTCCTGCTGGCCAATGTTAATTGTTTATTGGATTTCTTTTTATTTTTTTATTTTATTATTAGTATAAAAAAAATTGATTTCTGGAAAAAATAAGTAAACATTTAAATTTACCTATTCTGTGTGGTGTTTTTTTTTTAAAAACATAATCATATATAGTTTTATCTGTCTATTTTCTATGTCATCTATCCTCTGTTTGTTCTATATGTGTCTATTTTTCTATTTTCACCATTTCATTTATGTGTCTTTTCATAGCTTTTTTTTCTTTTGGGTTAACAACATAACTATTTAAAAATACTATTTTTATATATAGTATTTTTAAATAGTATTGAGTGTACTGTGCAAATAGGACAGCAAACATATTGCTGAATGACATTGAGCAATTAGGTTGTCAAACTTCAATTTGCAGTGTTTGATCACTTAATTGTTCAATCACATTTCGATTCCTTAGGTTGTTTACCTTTGTTCGATGTGCAATGCGTTTGAATCGAGTTGCCGAAGTACGTGCAAATGCATACAGCAGCGATCAGGTCTGAATCGGGCTGCGCCCATGTTTGAATCTGGAGGGAGAGTCTGTTTGAACCTTAGCATGTGAGAGACTGAGGCCATGTTACACAGCGTGCTGCACGCAGACAGCGCAGGTGGAATCCAGGCTTGGAGCACTGGGCCAGTCTCAGGAGACACTTGGAAGGTAAGACATGGTGATGAATTACCCGGATCGTGACAATATGTTTCCTGGAGATAAGATTGTAAAAAACAAAACAAAGGAAAGAGTTAAATATCTGCCCCAGTGGCAGTTGCAGGGGAGTGTAACATTCAAATAGAGGAGCCAGGGCAGCCATCGGGAGGGGGGGGGGGGGGGGGGGGGGGCTGCGGGGACTAGAGTCCCGGGCCCTTATAGAGAGGGGGGCCCACCCGTGGTCCTGCGGCCAGTATCTTGAGAGCTACACAGGCAGCGCAACAGCAGCGGGCTGATGCGCAGAGAGGACTTAAAATGAGCCTTCCCTGTGCATCAGCTCTGAGAATCATTCCTGCAGGTCTGCAATGCTCCACCTATAGGTAACGTCATGATGTGAGACATCATATAGCGGTGGAACAGTGTGGCAGAATCTTTTTATTTTGGTGGGGGGCCCCTGTCTATTTTGTCAGTCCTGGGCCCCACAGTTTCTGATGGCAATTTCCAGTGAGTGCCAGATGGTGATATTTGGCAGCATTTCGGGTGGTAGTTGGTGTGGCTCCCTTATTTACATTTTGGACTGTGCTGCAAGCCTGCAACTGGAGAAGAGATATTTATCTCTAACTTATCTCCCTCCAAAAAAACATAAAAATTTAATTTTTCAGCTTTTATGAGATAATTATGTTTATTAAATATCACTCTATGTTTCTAATGAACAATAGTGGAAAATGGGGGATGGGGAGGGAGCACAGGCACATAACAATTGCTGTTTTGCTCTTTTGTGACATATTTGGTATTCCTATTAATACTTTGCTAGCTGGCTGAATAACAGTGTTCCTTAGTAATGCAACTACAGTAAAAAAAAATTAGCTTTTATCAATAGATATCAATAGAAAATGGATGCAGGGCCCTTATGGACGTACAGAATGGCTGGCTTGTATATACTCTGAATCAGATATCTTTTGTACTGGTGTGAGAGGTGCGGCTGCGGTGCGTGTGGTGCCTACCCCCTTCCAGCGGCAGGTAGGGATTAAAAAGGGACAGCACCGTTTTATATTGTATTTCCGATGTGTGTTGTTACCGTGCAGGGCGAATTGCTGTCATAATGTTTGTGCATAGTTATGTCGCACCACACCCACAGAGCTAGTTTGAGGGCTCTGCCGTTATAGTTAGTATAAGGTGTGACACTAGGTCTAGTTAGGCCCTGCACGGCTGTTTCTTTCTGTTGCCTCCTTACAGGGACCTGTACTGGAGAAGATCGGAGTACCGGAGTGTAAGACGGTGAGTAACCACGGTCTGAGTGTTTGGTTGTGTTTCTTTCTATCTCCCTTCCTTCAGGGCAACGGTGAGCCTTGCACGGCTGTGCAAGGCGGAATTTCCACCTGGTGCGAAAGTGCCGATAGGTGAAATTCGGGCTCTGAGGCGGACGCCAATGATGACCCCCACCTAGCCCGAAAGCACTATTTTTCTAGAGGTCGGAGGGCATTTCGGTCCACAGGTAGGAGGACGGCACTCAGCAATCTCTTTCCTCCTAGGTCGTCGTGTCCGGGTCCGACGGAAGAGTTGCCAGGTCCGTTGAATGTTCCGGTACCTGAAGGTGAGAGAGAGCGGTGCCTGGTGAGTACAGAGTCTACACCTGCACGGCAGCAGGCACCACACGCACCCCGCAGCCGCACCTCTCACACTTGGCGTAGTCGGCAGGATCAAAGAGACCGGATCACGGACACGATGTGGAACGCCACCAAGAAGACCTCCCTGCGGACGGCTCCGGAGAAGACTTTCCCCCGGATGTGTGCGGACCAGAGCGACTGGGTGACGGTGTCTGGGGCAGACATCCTGAAGATGGTGCAGCGGTCGGTCCAGCGTGGAAAAGAAGAGCGCCGGGAGAAGGGGCGCAAGAAAGCCGCTGTGACGCCCTGCAAGAAATGTCGGCAAACAGGTCACTTTGCCAGCGAGTGTACTTGGCAAGAGACGTCCCCAAAGAAGGTGGTCCAGGAAGCGGGCCGAAGACGTCAGAAGGGCCAAGGGAAGGAGTCCTGGTGTTTGCTCTGCGGAAACTACGGGCATGAGCACAACAGTTGTCCTTGGGACGAAGAGTTGAGCGAAGACGAGGTTGATTCCCGGTGTGAAAGCTGTGGAGATCCCCGACATCGGCTCCTGGAATGTCCATGGACGGAAGACAGGACGGACTACGAGGCCACGGTGAAGCAGATGACGGAGTCTCGTCAGCAGCTTTGGGACCGGGTGGCTGCAGAGCCTGTGTGTGCGCTCTGCGAGGCGAGAGGACATGCGCTTCCCGATTGTCCGTGGAATGAAGACCGGATGATTGCGGATGGCCGCGCCCAGAGATGGGAGGAGGAAACCAGGGAAATGGAGCGGAAGGCTTTGCTTGAAGTTAATTCGCAGGTGCCCATTTCCTCTGAGCCGGAACCAACGGGTGAAGATTCCCCAGTGAAGGAGGTGGACCAGGAACCCGTCTTGGAGAAGGTGGCAGTGGCCCTCCCTTGTTGGAAGTGTCGGCGACCAGGACATGCGGCCAGTGAGTGCCCCTGGGAAGATGCCGCGGACCTACTCTGTCCCAAGAAAGTGACCCCAGTAAGGCAGAATCCTTTCCCGCATGAGGCGGAGGTGGACGACTGGGAGGTGAAGAGACCACGCTGCGAAGAAAAGCGTGAAGACCCAGTGACTGAGACGTCCGGAATCTCCCCGCGATGGAACCGTCCATGACCAGGACGTGCGGAACAGGAGTGCCCTGGGTACCAAGAGATGCCAGCGGAAGCGCAGGAGTACGCTGAGGAAGAAAAGGATCCAGCGGAAGCGAAGGAGTACGCTGAGGAAACAGAGGTGCCAGCGGAAAGGACTAAGTACGCTGAGGAGGAAAATAATACCCCAGTCCAGATATCGGAGGAAGACTCTGACTACGGTGAGCTGTCCGCCGACGAATCCCTCCCAGAACAGATGGAGGACGACTCTGGCATCGGAAGCGCCGACGAGAGTGACTGGCAGGATCGGGTGGAGTCATGCTCCCAGTTGAATGCCCTCCGTGAAGAGGAGGAGATAGTCCTGGAGCAAGAGTACCTGCCGGGAGTGCCGAAATGGACGGATGTACGGGTACAGGATCGTGATGCCGTGGGAGGACCCGTTCCAGAGGAAGACACAGGACCTTTGGAGATGCCCCACGAGGAAATGCAACATATGGTGGCTGTTGCCCAGGAGGAAACGGATGCCCCGGAGGATTCCGCTGTTGGGTGGTGGTCGATACCACACCCGGAAGACACGGACAAAGCCACAGACGATAACGAAGGTCAAGAGTGGGTGACTGTTGTCCCCGTGGAGGAAGATTCCCCTTGGTGGCCAACGTCGAGCGACCGTGAGGAGATGCCACTCCCCCAGAGGATCCGCCGATGGAGGTCAGGACGTAAGAGGAACCCGGAGCTGGAGGAGGAAGGATGTGGGGTCACAGCTGGTCCAGGCTGGGCCCCCGAATGCACCTTCGCCGGAAGGACCTTGGAATTCCCTGACCCGCGGACAATGGACGTCGTGGAGACCTTTGTAGGGACTACAAAGGAAAAAGGGGGGGGGGAATGTGGAGATGTGCCCTGCGGGCGCATCGGCAGCGCTGGGTGCGTGGCGGCTGGTGTCCGGTGCAGGGATTACCCTTTTCCCTGCACCGGACCAGAGGCTGCGGAGGCGTTCGAATGTTGGCGCCCTCCGGGAGCCAATCGCGGCTCCCGGAGCGGCAGCCAGTCAGAGAGGGATGCGGCGAGCCAATCGGCGCTCGCCGCGTCATAGGCCCCGCCCCCGGTGTCTGACGTCAGACGCCGGGCGGGAGCCTAAGGGACGGAGCGCGCGGAAGAGCGGGAAGAAGAAAGAAGACGCCGCGCGGAGGAGAGAAGAAGAGCCGGACGGGGAGCCAAGATGGCGTGGACGAAGAAGACGGCGGCCGTGGGGAGAAGAGCTCCGGTGGCCGCTGAAGAGGCCGGAAGACGTCGGCCTGCAGGAGGAAGATGACCAGCGGCGGCAGGACGCGGAGGAGAGACGGCGGCGCCGCTGGCCAGGACGGGTCAGCGGCAGAAGAGAGTGCCGGAGACCCCGCGGATTAGGTGAGGCCTCGGTGAGGCAACCTTCACCCCCTCCCCTCTTCCTCCCTAGACCACCGGGTGTTCGGGCATTAGGCCCGTGGGCACAGTCAGGCCCTCCCGGCCTGTGGGCACGTAGTCGGGCCCTCCCGGCCCGTGGGCAATATTTGATTAGGTGGTTTGGGCATTAGGCCCAAGCCACCCTACCCCTGTGCGCAGTTAGGCGGGCACTAGGCCCGGGGCAAATCAGGCAATAGGCCTGTGGGCGTTAGAGGGCGTTAGGCCCTAGTGTATTTTTGGCCATTAGGGATACGATAAGGTGACCTTGGGCACAAGGCCCAGGTCACCCAACGGGCAGCATGTTAGGCGGGCGCTAGGCCCGTGGGCGAAGTCAGGCCTCCGGCCTGTGTGGAGTTAGGGGGCGCTAGGCCCAGTGAATAAGAGCCCCCGAGGTGAGTACAGGTGGCCCTGGGCACTAGGCCCAGGCCACCCCGAGGTATTTAGGAAGGCAGAGCTGAGGCCCACATGAGGGAAGGCACAGGAGGTGGGTAGGCCGTGCGGTGCCCACCCCCTTCCAGCGGCAGGTAGGGATTAAAAAGGGACAGCACCGTTTTATATTGTATTTCCGATGTGTGTTGTTACCGTGCAGGGCGAATTGCTGTCATAATGTTTGTGCATAGTTATGTCGCACCACACCCACAGAGCTAGTTTGAGGGCTCTGCCGTTATAGTTAGTATAAGGTGTGACACTAGGTCTAGTTAGGCCCTGCACGGCTGTTTCTTTCTGTTGCCTCCTTACAGGGACCTGTACTGGAGAAGATCGGAGTACCGGAGTGTAAGACGGTGAGTAACCACGGTCTGAGTGTTTGGTTGTGTTTCTTTCTATCTCCCTTCCTTCAGGGCAACGGTGAGCCTTGCACGGCTGTGCAAGGCGGAATTTCCACCTGGTGCGAAAGTGCCGATAGGTGAAATTCGGGCTCTGAGGCGGACGCCAATGATGACCCCCACCTAGCCCGAAAGCACTATTTTTCTAGAGGTCGGAGGGCATTTCGGTCCACAGGTAGGAGGACGGCACTCAGCAATCTCTTTCCTCCTAGGTCGTCGTGTCCGGGTCCGACGGAAGAGTTGCCAGGTCCGTTGAATGTTCCGGTACCTGAAGGTGAGAGAGAGCGGTGCCTGGTGAGTACAGAGTCTACACCTGCACGGCAGCAGGCACCACACGCACCCCGCAGCTGCACCTCTCACACTTGGCGTAGTCGGCAGGATCAAAGAGACCGGATCACGGACACGATGTGGAACGCCACCAAGAAGACCTCCCTGCGGACGGCTCCGGAGAAGACTTTCCCCCGGATGTGTGCGGACCAGAGCGACTGGGTGACGGTGTCTGGGGCAGACATCCTGAAGATGGTGCAGCGGTCGGTCCAGCGTGGAAAAGAAGAGCGCCGGGAGAAGGGGCGCAAGAAAGCCGCTGTGACGCCCTGCAAGAAATGTCGGCAAACAGGTCACTTTGCCAGCGAGTGTACTTGGCAAGAGACGTCCCCAAAGAAGGTGGTCCAGGAAGCGGGCCGAAGACGTCAGAAGGGCCAAGGGAAGGAGTCCTGGTGTTTGCTCTGCGGAAACTACGGGCATGAGCACAACAGTTGTCCTTGGGACGAAGAGTTGAGCGAAGACGAGGTTGATTCCCGGTGTGAAAGCTGTGGAGATCCCCGACATCGGCTCCTGGAATGTCCATGGACGGAAGACAGGACGGACTACGAGGCCACGGTGAAGCAGATGACGGAGTCTCGTCAGCAGCTTTGGGACCGGGTGGCTGCAGAGCCTGTGTGTGCGCTCTGCGAGGCGAGAGGACATGCGCTTCCCGATTGTCCGTGGAATGAAGACCGGATGATTGCGGATGGCCGCGCCCAGAGATGGGAGGAGGAAACCAGGGAAATGGAGCGGAAGGCTTTGCTTGAAGTTAATTCGCAGGTGCCCATTTCCTCTGAGCCGGAACCAACGGGTGAAGATTCCCCAGTGAAGGAGGTGGACCAGGAACCCGTCTTGGAGAAGGTGGCAGTGGCCCTCCCTTGTTGGAAGTGTCGGCGACCAGGACATGCGGCCAGTGAGTGCCCCTGGGAAGATGCCGCGGACCTACTCTGTCCCAAGAAAGTGACCCCAGTAAGGCAGAATCCTTTCCCGCATGAGGCGGAGGTGGACGACTGGGAGGTGAAGAGACCACGCTGCGAAGAAAAGCGTGAAGACCCAGTGACTGAGACGTCCGGAATCTCCCCGCGATGGAACCGTCCATGACCAGGACGTGCGGAACAGGAGTGCCCTGGGTACCAAGAGATGCCAGCGGAAGCGCAGGAGTACGCTGAGGAAGAAAAGGATCCAGCGGAAGCGAAGGAGTACGCTGAGGAAACAGAGGTGCCAGCGGAAAGGACTAAGTACGCTGAGGAGGAAAATAATACCCCAGTCCAGATATCGGAGGAAGACTCTGACTACGGTGAGCTGTCCGCCGACGAATCCCTCCCAGAACAGATGGAGGACGACTCTGGCATCGGAAGCGCCGACGAGAGTGACTGGCAGGATCGGGTGGAGTCATGCTCCCAGTTGAATGCCCTCCGTGAAGAGGAGGAGATAGTCCTGGAGCAAGAGTACCTGCCGGGAGTGCCGAAATGGACGGATGTACGGGTACAGGATCGTGATGCCGTGGGAGGACCCGTTCCAGAGGAAGACACAGGACCTTTGGAGATGCCCCACGAGGAAATGCAACATATGGTGGCTGTTGCCCAGGAGGAAACGGATGCCCCGGAGGATTCCGCTGTTGGGTGGTGGTCGATACCACACCCGGAAGACACGGACAAAGCCACAGACGATAACGAAGGTCAAGAGTGGGTGACTGTTGTCCCCGTGGAGGAAGATTCCCCTTGGTGGCCAACGTCGAGCGACCGTGAGGAGATGCCACTCCCCCAGAGGATCCGCCGATGGAGGTCAGGACGTAAGAGGAACCCGGAGCTGGAGGAGGAAGGATGTGGGGTCACAGCTGGTCCAGGCTGGGCCCCCGAATGCACCTTCGCCGGAAGGACCTTGGAATTCCCTGACCCGCGGACAATGGACGTCGTGGAGACCTTTGTAGGGACTACAAAGGAAAAAGGGGGGGGGGAATGTGGAGATGTGCCCTGCGGGCGCATCGGCAGCGCTGGGTGCGTGGCGGCTGGTGTCCGGTGCAGGGATTACCCTTTTCCCTGCACCGGACCAGAGGCTGCGGAGGCGTTCGAATGTTGGCGCCCTCCGGGAGCCAATCGCGGCTCCCGGAGCGGCAGCCAGTCAGAGAGGGATGCGGCGAGCCAATCGGCGCTCGCCGCGTCATAGGCCCCGCCCCCGGTGTCTGACGTCAGACGCCGGGCGGGAGCCTAAGGGACGGAGCGCGCGGAAGAGCGGGAAGAAGAAAGAAGACGCCGCGCGGAGGAGAGAAGAAGAGCCGGACGGGGAGCCAAGATGGCGTGGACGAAGAAGACGGCGGCCGTGGGGAGAAGAGCTCCGGTGGCCGCTGAAGAGGCCGGAAGACGTCGGCCTGCAGGAGGAAGATGACCAGCGGCGGCTGGACGCGGAGGAGAGACGGCGGCGCCGCTGGCCAGGACGGGTCAGCGGCAGAAGAGAGTGCCGGAGACCCCGCGGATTAGGTGAGGCCTCGGTGAGGCAACCTTCACCCCCTCCCCTCTTCCTCCCTAGACCACCGGGTGTTCGGGCATTAGGCCCGTGGGCACAGTCAGGCCCTCCCGGCCTGTGGGCACGTAGTCGGGCCCTCCCGGCCCGTGGGCAATATTTGATTAGGTGGTTTGGGCATTAGGCCCAAGCCACCCTACCCCTGTGCGCAGTTAGGCGGGCACTAGGCCCGGGGCAAATCAGGCAATAGGCCTGTGGGCGTTAGAGGGCGTTAGGCCCTAGTGTATTTTTGGCCATTAGGGATACGATAAGGTGACCTTGGGCACAAGGCCCAGGTCACCCAACGGGCAGCATGTTAGGCGGGCGCTAGGCCCGTGGGCGAAGTCAGGCCTCCGGCCTGTGTGGAGTTAGGGGGCGCTAGGCCCAGTGAATAAGAGCCCCCGAGGTGAGTACAGGTGGCCCTGGGCACTAGGCCCAGGCCACCCCGAGGTATTTAGGAAGGCAGAGCTGAGGCCCACATGAGGGAAGGCACAGGAGGTGGGTAGGCCGTGCGGTGCCCACCCCCTTCCAGCGGCAGGTAGGGATTAAAAAGGGACAGCACCGTTTTATATTGTATTTCCGATGTGTGTTGTTACCGTGCAGGGCGAATTGCTGTCATAATGTTTGTGCATAGTTATGTCGCACCACACCCACAGAGCTAGTTTGAGGGCTCTGCCGTTATAGTTAGTATAAGGTGTGACACTAGGTCTAGTTAGGCCCTGCACGGCTGTTTCTTTCTGTTGCCTCCTTACAGGGACCTGTACTGGAGAAGATCGGAGTACCGGAGTGTAAGACGGTGAGTAACCACGGTCTGAGTGTTTGGTTGTGTTTCTTTCTATCTCCCTTCCTTCAGGGCAACGGTGAGCCTTGCACGGCTGTGCAAGGCGGAATTTCCACCTGGTGCGAAAGTGCCGATAGGTGAAATTCGGGCTCTGAGGCGGACGCCAATGATGACCCCCACCTAGCCCGAAAGCACTATTTTTCTAGAGGTCGGAGGGCATTTCGGTCCACAGGTAGGAGGACGGCACTCAGCAATCTCTTTCCTCCTAGGTCGTCGTGTCCGGGTCCGACGGAAGAGTTGCCAGGTCCGTTGAATGTTCCGGTACCTGAAGGTGAGAGAGAGCGGTGCCTGGTGAGTACAGAGTCTACACCTGCACGGCAGCAGGCACCACACGCACCCCGCAGCCGCACCTCTCACACTGGCTAGGAGCATTTAATACAGGCTACTGTATTTATGTGAACGTATATTAATGTCATTAAAGTATACAAATGTACAGATGTTAGATATGTAGTAATCTCTTTCATTCATGCTTAAGTAAAACCCAAATGAGTTTCCAATAAAGATGGTTTAAGGAACTAGCCCATCTCTGTAATCCTCCAAATTCAAACCAAAGGCACACAAATTGGCGATGTTCATGTCGTCGACAATAAATATGTTGACAGCTTGATATCAAAAGGACGAAGCCAGTACTGTTGTAATGTTATTTAAGGCATTGTAACAGTCGGCAATATAACTTTACACATGATTGTTCAAAAAGTTATGCCAACACTGTTACAATACTTTAACATTACAACAGTGTCTGCTTTAGTCTATCTATATCATACTGAATGCTGACAACATGAAGCGCAACAAAATAACTATTTTCCAATATGAAAGGTAGAAGATAAAAAAATAATAAAAAAAACCCCCTTCAGTTCCAGGTAAGACCAACAAGTAATGAATTCAGGGCCTAATTCAGACCTGATCGCAAAAACAAAATATTTCTCTAATGGGCAAAACCATGGGGGTCATTCCGAGTTGTTCGCTCGCAAGCTGCTTTTAGCAGCTTTGCACACGCTAAGCCGCCGCCTACTGGGAGTGAATCTTAGCTTCTTAAAATTGCGAACGAAAGATTCGCAATATTGCGATAAGACATCTCTGTGCAGTTTCTGAGTAACTCGAGACTTACTCAGCATCTGCGATCAGTTCAGTGCTTGTCGTTCCTGGTTTGACGTCACAAACACACCCAGCGTTCGCCCAGACACTCCTCCGTTTCTCCAGCCACTCCCGCGTTTTTTCCAGAAACGGTAGCATTTTTTCACGCACACCCATAAAACGGCCAGTTTCCGCCCAGAAACACCCACTTCCTGTCAATCACATTACGATCACCAGAACGAGGAAAAAACCGTGAGTAAAATTCCAAACTGCATAGCAAATTTACTTGGCGCAGTCGCAGTGCGGACATTGCGCATGCGCACTAAGCGGAAAATCGCTGCGATGCGAAGAAATTTACCAAGCGAACAACTCGGAATGACCCCCCATGTACATTGCAGGTGGGGCAGATATAGCATGTGTAGAGAGAGTTACATTTGGATAGTGACGTGCGGTGAGGTGAATGGCTGGGGAGGCACATATGGGGATGGGTCTGAATGCTGGAATCCTGTCTCACCCTCTACTCACTGTAACTCTCCCCTCACTACACTAAGGGGGACATTTACTATGCAGTGATAAGTGCAGAGAATGAGCCAGTGGAGAAAATGCCCCACCAACCAATCAGCTGCTCTGTATAATTTTATAGTATGCAAATTATATATGTTACTTCAGTGCCGATTGGTTGCCATAGGCAACTTCTCCACTGGCTCACTTCTCCGCTCTTATCACTTCTTAGTAAATGTCCCCCTTAGCTACAGTGCCCATTGAGTCTCCTACCTACATCCCTGTGCTTTTTCTTGCTGCTGCTGACTGAACTCCAACTACACTGCACGTCCTGGTCACATGACATATTCAAGTGTCCATCAGTACACAAGGCCCACCCCCACACTCAGAGACATGCCTCTATTAGCTTCCTTTCTGACTGTAGAACCAAGGCAGAGCTGTTTCTGCCTCATCTCTCTGCAGCTCCAGGGATCTCTACAAAGCTGGTGAGTGTTATCTATAATAAAGGATTACAATAAACAAAGAAGATGTTTATGTTATAAATATCTTCTTTGTATTATTTTAATCGTTTTGATATAAAATCTCAGGAGTTTGACAGGGAGGTACCCTGAATGCACGCCCCTGGATTTGGGTGGGTTATATTGTTTCTGTGCAGGGTAAATACTGGCTGCTTTATTTTCACACTGCAATTTAGACTTGACTGAACTACAAAAAGAGAACCCGGTGCCACTGTTATCCCAGAGTGCCAGCAGCAAGTCCTAAGGGCCATGTTTTTTAAGCCCTAAAAAATGCTAAATACAAATAAAAAATACAAGACTGCACTTCTCATCCAGGTATGGACATTTATTGCACAATACTACAATTATTAAAACTACAACACTGGCTGGTATCATAAAAAAGTCAAATTACATAACACAGTATTAGTTACTTCACAACAGACCTAACTGGTAAACATTTGTTAGTCTCTGATTAGGACTTAAAATATGTTCCTCCATACTCCATATATTGTCCAGCTATCAGCTCTTTGTAAGACAGTGCAGGCGTCCCTGCAATATACAGCAAGTTCAATAATAGACAGTCCTGTTGTTAGTATGTTAGATTAACACAATGGTACTGGAGCACACTCCTTATTCCCCTATGTGCAAACAGCCTCCTCTTCCCCCTTTTCTATGGTTGGCAACTGGGTAGTGAGGCAGAACAAAAAGCCGGCCGGCTAGCAACTCACATAACAGGGGGTATGCTCTCCTCTTATCCAGACTTCCACAGCCGCATTCCCCCGCTTGTATTAGTCGTCAGCGGCTTCCTCAGTGTGTATATCAGGTCCTACTCAGCTGTAGCCATTTAAATACCGGAATCGTATTCCCATTCCGTTATGCGCATGCGCATAACGGATTATAAATCCTAATCAGAGACTAACAAATGTATTAACTCCTGCATGGTTATATATTTGACTGAACTTTCATACTAATATGCATGCAATACATATTAAGGGTACTTGCTACTAACTGTATAATTAAGGAGTGTCGTATTGGCATATGTGCAGATGAAGTTTACAAGTTACAGTAGGTCTGTTGTGAAGTAATTGATACTGTGTAATATAATTTGACTTTTTTATGATACCGGCCGGTGTTGTAGTTTTAATAATTGTTGCATTGTGCAATAAATGTCCATACCTGAATTTAGATTTCAGTTTGAACATACCCCAACAAATCTAAATCTCTCTGCACATGTTATATCTGCCTCCCCTGCAATGCACATGGTATTGCCCATTAGAGAAAATTTTGCTGTTGCGATCAGATCTGAATTAGGCCCTCAATTCCAAAGTGGTTATATACTCTGTAGATACTCTAGATCAGGAATCAAATAGGCCATATCTGTTGTTGTTTTTTTCTTTGCATGTTATTCATTGTATAAAGGATGGGGTGTATCATAGATGAAAATTAAGTTAATTCCCACAAAACTGGCATTTTCTGAAGTTTATCACAATACATAGGGAACCCCATATATATGAAAAAGGTCTGCAGCAGATATCAGAGACACTATGCCCCTAGGATTCTATGGGGCAGCATCAAACTCCTGAAAGAGTAACGCACATGCAGATTTGGACCACCCTGGGTCATAAACCTGGAAATCTCTACATCACCTGGACAGCTCTATTTAAGAAGACCTCTCCAGGAAGGTTTCTGCATGCCATATATAAATATGCTGTTATACATGAAGTGACATTTGACAAAAGTATTGGTTTAGAGGTGCTCTTGACAAACCTGTGTTCTTGTAAGAGTTTATTGTGCCAAATGCATCTGGGATTATTTACACCTGTCTCCAAAATCTTGTGCACACCCCTGCAACAAGCAAAAAATAAATGGAACAGCAAAGGAAAAGATACATATAATTAAGGAGATGAGAGGAGGTAGTTTGAAAGTGATGTAGGGCTATCCATCAATATGGTCTGAATACAGGAGACATCTGGAGGGGGGCAAAGGTGGACTTTGGTGCCTTGTGTCTTTAGGTTCCAAAATGATGAGAATGTCATAGAAATGCATCATATTAGCCCCACCCCCTCCCTACAGACCCACAAATCATGGTATTCTGCCAGGCCTACCATTTCACTAAGAAGTGGGCAGGATGTGGGAGGGCCACACCCTCTTTCAAAAGTCTGGGGAGTCCTCGAAAATTGGTTTTAGAGTAGGTAAGTATGGTTCCGAACCTATTTAAAAAGAATATAATAATCAATCGAAATATTTGTTTCCACTACCCACTATTGCCATGTTGAGATGGCATCAGTGATCGAAAGACAGGTACTGCGGCTCTCCTTCTAAGGTTTGTGACAGCTTGCTCCCCATGGGTAAAATGTTGACTGACATTGCTGCCGCCAGTGAAATTTAACACTGCCAGCAGTATCTTTTGATAAACAGCAGACAAATCCTATCTCCAGTGAAAACAGACAATTTATTTGGAGATCAGCTTTTCAGGGCTTCATAAATAGTGTTTTCCAACAACCATATTCTATAATACTGTAACAGTGTAATTTGTCACACAAAGCATCTTTATGTATGCATTTCAAAAAGCAGTTTATGCACCTGGCTGCCAAATCGGCGTATTTGTGCAACACATAGGCCTTGCTTCTCAGCACTTTTTTCTGGTTTGTAAACAACCCCAAAATATTTTTTGCCAGAACAGTTCTCTGGCTGATCACTGCTCGTAAAGGGGCTGGAGAGTCCTGCTTTGTGTCTTTCTACTGCTATGTGCTTCCATTGCATGACTCACTGCCAATGCCAATAATACAGATATCCCATTACCGTGACTCAGAAACTCTATGCTTCACTGCTGCAAGCAATACGTGAATAACCATAGACTCCCCATGCAGATGATAATACAAATGCTGACATGTCCATTACTGGTTTTCAAACCAGTGTGCAATGACTCAGGGTCCCAAAATGTGAATATATACTCACTGTTGACAGTAAAATCTTTATTTTATACTCATCATATACAAAAAGTGTTCCTGTACAATCGCTGCACTGCATGTACTACTGTAAAGCTGACAGTGTACTCAGGGGCAAACACAGGATTTATTCAGGGGTGTTTCCGTGTGTATGTGTGCATGTGTGTATATATATATATATATATATATATATATATAGTGACTCGCCTCCCTGGAGGATTCCACACTGGTATATCATGCTTATTTATATATATACACACACACAGTATATATATATATATATAATGTGGCTGTGGATGGCCCGGCACTCCTGATCGCCTGTGTAGTAAAAGCTGCGGTGCCCTCCGGGTGACTCCAAGTCACTGATATATGGTGTAGATGAACGGCGGCACTCAGACAGACTCCTCAATATGCAAGTAAGGTCATTTATTGAGACCGTGACGGTCTCAATAAATGACCTTACTTGCATATTGAGGAGTCTGTCTGAGTGCCGCCGTTCATCTACACCATATATATATATATATATATATATGCACATGCTGTATATGGGATGCAGTTAAAATGCCACCTGTCTGGATCCCGCTGTTCAGGGGACCAACGCCAGAATCCCTACAGTCGGTGAAATATTGAACAAAGTCACGACATCCACAGGGTATTCCACTCGGTTGGTAGGTCCAAGCCCCCAACCGAGTGGGAATATAACATGTGGCGAGCAGAGTGAGCTACTGGGTCCGAAGCGTGGCGAGCACAGCGAGCCCAAAAGAGGACTCTCTGCCTCGCTTCCAACAGACAGGAGGCTGCCGACGGTATACTGACAGATGGCATCCCGTGTGCCTGTAAAACATACAGATTCCATATATACATATATATGTAGATGAATTGGCACTCCACTCAAAGATAAAAGATGCTCTGGTACCCTCCAGAGAGCATGGATGCATAAACTTATAAAGAGAGGCGGCACTCAGAGACAGCGTGACTGAAAAATCACATATTAAATGTTCATAGATGCCGGCGTTTCAGAGCAATTCCGCCCCAATTGTCAAGGTGAGGTACAGGTGATAACATAGACAACCACAAAAAAGACTTACCTAAAGAGAGGGGAAGAAAGACAGCCATGGAATTCGACAGCGTATGTCTACGCGCATCTCTCCTGGTGCGCACAGCGATGATGTCAGAGCAGCTGGGGGAATCCGTTGCTATGACAGAGGTGGACGCTCACTCAGCGCCCGATCGGTATCACCGCTAATACACCCGGAGGATGCTAAGGCTGGCACGCTGAGGGATAAGAGAGAAAGAGTTCAAAATAGAATGAAACATCAAAAAAGAAAGAAACATCAAAAAAGAAAGAAAGACTGTACAATCATGAACCACATAAGTGCTCAGTTTAAAAAATACTCAGTTTAAGAAAAGGAGACGGAGATAAATATGCAGCTTGTATAAAAAGTCCCATATTGCAATAAACTAGTAACCAATATGTTAAGGGAATATATTGAAAAAGAAAAAAATAACAGACAGCACTAACTGCACAGATTCTGGATTCTACCAAGGAACAGGGACCAGACACAGGTACAAACAGGAAACAGGAAGCTTCAAGCTATAACTGGCCTCAGATGAGGGGCAGGCTGGGTAATAAAGGAATCAATCCCCAATCAGGATGGCTGGAAAGCCAGACACAGGGTAATGGCCTAATTATCTGACAGGTGAGAATGCACAGGCCACACATACAGGAGACAGGCTGCAGTTACACAGACAGGAATGAGCCACAGCGGTGGCTCATGACAGTTCCTTTTTACAAAACTTCTTGTTGGAACCTCAATAATGTTCTTCTTCAGTTATGAATATAATGAGAAATTAGGAAATTACTCAGTGTCTTCTCCCCACGAAAGTCCTCTTGCATATTATATCTTTTTTCTACTTTTTGAAGATTTACAAATTTACAAATTTCCAGGACTTACAATCACAAAATACTCTTATAGGTCTGCTCTAAAGCAAATCTCCCAATTGTGGAATCCTAGCTCAGGACAGGGGATGTGACCATGACGCAAAGGAACATGTGAACATCTTGTAGTGGCCATATCAGTGATAGGATACCCCTACTCACCATTCTGTCCTTCATGCAATCACCTCTTTACTACTCTGGATGCACCAGTGTCATGAAAGAACTGAATCAGCCCATATTTGCTTCTTATATGGTTTCTCTTTGTGAAGTGTTTGACCTGCTTAGTAATAATACAGTAGCATTAACTAGTCTAAATATTGTGTGCAGTAACTTATAGGAGTAGGAGCCAATAGTGGTGTCCATGGACCATGGATTTCCAGACTGTAGCCATGAAGCATGTACTGCGGGATTCTCACACCCAAGACTTGCATGCAAACTCTGTAAACAGGGTGAGATAGACACTGGCTAGGCGGGAGTCCAGGATGGTCCCTAGAGGGCCCCACTGACTCCGGTCCACTATCACGGGTGGACAGGGCCAAGACAAGATGTGGGTCGTATGCCAGCAACATATTAACTTATAACCAGTTACAACACAGATACTGACCCAGCAAGCCTTACATGCAATAAGTTACATAACTAGATTCAGCATCTGTTTCAAGGGTTCGGAGGTCCGATAACAGGCTTAATTGCTCAGAGAGAACCTTTCTTGACTAGCTACCTGGGCAGGAACTTTTGTTCAGAGCTTTGTTTCCACTAAGCATGTGAGGTAGTGACTTGTAACCATAAAATGCTGAGGTGCTGTGTAGCTGCAGAACCACAGAATAAAGGAGGTCTGTCACCTCAGTGTAGCAGGACTAAATATGGGCTGTCTCCTCCACCTGCAAACATTTTAGTTAAAAATTGGGGTTGGAAGATTAAGCAGAATTTCAAAGGCCAAGTAAAACACAACCTATTGTACGTGCCACCACCATGGATCACTACTACTGCCCCCACCAAATATGGGTTTTTAGGTGGGGTACTGGTGTTTGCTGCCAAGGTCACTAAAATCTTTACTCATGGCTCTGCATAAACATGTATCCTTTTAACTATCATAAGCCATATCCCAGACAACATATATGTATATAATAATAGAATTGATTATTTTTATTATAGATATTATTTATATAAACATACAAGCAGCCCGTAGATCGAACCCACGCCACCTAGACTCTTACTAGTGTCATGGTAGTAATGTCTTTTCACTGGTTTTACTAACCAGTTAAACTACTCTGTAGACTGTGTTTAACTGGGTTTGCATCGAATGTATGGTGTAGTGGATTTGACTACACAGATGCCAGTGCACCTTACATACAGATGGAGCCAGCGTTATCTCCCCCTGCCTAGTCGCAGGCGTGCACTCCTGGTGTGACTAGGCAATCTGTCCGTCCGGGCGCGCGGACGGAGACGCTCTCCATTAAAGTGAATGGGGAGCACCTCCATCTGGGCGCGCGCGCCTGTTCAGACGGAGACACTCACAGTAACTAGGTGCGCCCAGGCAGGCGCGCCTAGTCACTGACGGAGCAATAATAATGGAGGCTCCATCTGTAGCAGTGCTGTGTCTATGTGTTTGAAACTTTATAATTTTATGCTGTTATTTTTGTCTGCCTGCCGCTCTTTACCGATGTGAAACAGGAAACAGTAGCAATGAGATGTATGAACATCTCATTTGCCGGAGTGAAAACTCTCCTCCTGGTGATCCCCGACACAGCCCACAGATCATTAGCCTAGTGCTGATGTCTCTCCTCCTACCAGGCTCCACTGGGTATGCACGAGATCTCGCATGCCTTGCAACATCTCAGGTGCAAACCGGCGGCTGCCGTAGTCAGAGACAGTGTTGTCCCTGCTGTGGTGATGGGGCAATGTCAGCTGCAGCTGTCGAAATCAATACTAACAGCTGTCGTAATGGTCAGTGCCACTGCCATTGCCTCGCATATCTGTGTACTATCTTGTAGACAGCAACACCGAGAAAGGTAGGCCCATGTAGCACACACATCTGCATTCATACATGGGGAGAAATGGTATTAGCTCACACAATGTGCACCGAGATCACTAAACTCCCATAACGGCACTATTTACATCTACCCCCAGGTCATTTAAGTGCACAAATAATTGCATTACTCTGTATAAATTGAACCCAAGTAATGACATCACACTATTGGCAGACAATTGATTACTACCTTCTCAGAGGATATACTTAAATCAAGTGCTCACTGGTCCAGAGAGCTTTGCAGGCACTGGTTGTGCTGAGTTTCAATGTCTGTTGTACTTTTAAAATGATTAGACTTCCTCAAATTTACTACTGCACACCATTATACTGTAGTATTGAAACATAAACGTTTTACTATTTCTATTGTGCAAATTATATTCAGTTGTACTGGCAGGGAAAAAAAGCTAATATTTGCTCCTCTATGCTGGTACAGCTGAGCCTAGTCATTAGAGGCATATGTATCAAAGTGAGGAGAGAGATAAAGTACCAACCAATCAGTTTCTGTCACTTTCAAACACAGCCTGTAAAACGACAGAAGCTGATTGGTTGGCAAATTATCTCTCCCCACTTTCTCTCTCTCCAAACTGTGATATATGTTCCCCCCTAATTTCTTTACTACAGTAGTATACATACAGTATGCATGTACATTACAGGAGTATACTAGCATACATTATTTCACACGTAAAGGTTTCTTTATGGACCCGAAACTTCTCCCAGCTGGATGGTTTGTTATTCGTGTTCTTTCAAATTCTCACCAAATGGTGTCACAGCGTGGGAGATACCGGGGGAAAGAATATCCCAATTAATGAATATATCACAGTTGATTTTATCCAATTAATTATACTGGTAGCCAGTAGGGATAAACTGGCATACCGTACTCACACTCCAAAAATGTTTAGTACACCCATAAAGGTATCTTTTACAAGTAATCCAAACTTCAGACAGATTAAAACGGGTATAAGAAAGTGGAGGGTAAGCGTACCCCACTTACAATCTTACAATCTTCAATGATGTCTCTGGGTGCCACACAGAGACACGCATATTTCTACTCTGTCACCTTTCAACCACAGAGCAATTTGGGACAGGATATGTTTCTGTGGAGGTGGCTGTATTTTCAATTCACTTTCAGAGATTGGAAGTACTTGTGAGTGGAGGTCCACTTCATGGGAAGAGATTGGAAAAAGAAACCGCTACGTGCTTGAAAACATCATTGAAGATTGTAAGTGGGGTACGCTTACCCTCCACTTTCTTATACCCGTTTTAATCTGTCTGAAGTTTGGATTACTTGTAAAAGATACCTTTATGGGTGTACTAAACATTTTTGGAGTGTGAGTACGGTATGCCAGTTTATCCCTACTGGCTACCAGTATAATTAATTGGATAAAATCAACTGTGATATATTCATTAATTGGGATATTCTTTCCCCCGGTATCTCCCACGCTGTGACACCATTTGGTGAGAATTTGAAAGAACACGAATAACAAACCATCCAGCTGGGAGAAGTTTCGGGTCCATAAAGAAACCTTTACGTGTGAAATCCTCCGTACTAGACGTGAGTACGGTACGAACCATCTTGTTGAGCTATACAATCTAGAATCCCCTGAAATTTAGGACCTACTACACAATATTGCTCTTTTCACTGTTTTTGAGGGACATTTGGCGAAATTGAAGGAGATCCATTGGAGTTAGAAAAAGAAAAAAGGAAGAGAAAGGAGAAGATTGAACAACATTCCCCTCTTCATTATCCCAACAGACATTTTTTTCAAAAAAAAAAAAAAACTTTCGACATTTTAATGAATCATCCTTAGCTGTGCGCAGTTGGGTAGTTCCCTTTGTTTGTTTATGTTCACGGTATATGGTGTTGAGTGACACCAGGGTTCTATATAACTGCAGCCGCAGTGAGCGCAGTGGTCTACTATCTTTGTATTTTCTGTATACATTATTAACTTCCCAGTATATAATATATGCGAAAAAATGTGGCTCATCTTGTAGTTACATAGTTTGTGAGGTTAAAAAAAGACAATCCGTCTGTCGAGTTCAACCTATTTGAGTTCTCCTACTCTGTATTATTTTCAGGAGTAATTTTATCTATTGATGAAGTCGGCCGTTGTGTTGTATGTCCTCATTTTATTATAACTATGGTACGCGATCTATCCTCTATAACCCTGTATAGCCTTATCTATTAGGAATTTATCTAGGCCATTCTTAAAAGTATTGAAAGAGTCTGCCATTACTACTTTCTCAGGCAGGGAACTCCAGACTTGTATCTCCTTACTGTGAAAAAACCTTTCCGCCTCTGTGTGCGGAATCTCCTCTCCTCTAACCTAAGTGGGTGTCCACGTGTTTTCTGTACTGGTCTTAACAAAAACAGATCCCCCGAAAGCTCTGTATATTGTCCCCTTAAATATTTATAAATGTTGATCATGTCCCTCAGCGTCTCCCTCCGAATTTATAACCTCACATAGTTTGGTATTGTCTGCAAAAATTGACACCATGCTCTCTAGACCTTCTGCTAGATCGTTAATGAAAATGTTTTCATCTTTTCAATTTGTTTTGTGAATATGGATGTTTTGATGGCCTCTTATGTACCTGTTTCTAGCCTGCAGGTGTCACTGTTGCCCTTTCTGATTGCTTATTGCACTTCCCAAAATGGAACATTTACAACAGGTATATCCATATTGTGGGAAGCACTGCACCACAGTGAAAGTGAGAGTTTGTATTCAATTAGGTGAATTACAGTTCAGAGCCAATTTGTTAATGCAACAAGCTTGAAAATATAAATGGGCAGATGAGCAAATACCTAGGTATAATACAAGGTGTAACATCTGAAAATATTCTTTTACAGAAAATCATGTGAGACTGAGGATTACTGTGTTCACTTATGTTCTTTAATAGCTGACATTGTGTTAAAATGTTCACATCCAATTATTAACACAGAGGCATTGATGCAGAATATGAAACACAAAAATAACAATAAGGTAGACAATAGTCAAAGAACATAAAATGAAATGTATGCACAGAAAGATAGGTAAACAGAAAAGAGTGGATGCACATGAAGATAAAGAAGGAGGAGGGGAGTATCATGAGATAGGGAGGGTGGAAACCACACGTCATGGGTACTGATGCCTGTGGCATAACACATAAAAACCCCAAACCTCATCAGTCAGCCTTCTCAACTAAACAGAACGTAGCAGCTGCCATCCGCAACAGGAGGGAGCCCAAGACTACCTGTAGTACTGTGACCAATTAAAATCTGGGGCACACAGCCACTCCACTGAGCAAGATGAGTCAGATTATTACACTTTGTCTAGGAATGCTGATATTGGCACTTATTATACCAAGCCAGGTGAGATTTGTACATTATTTGGATTATTAATATTAATAATCAGATTGAGTCCAGATGTTTGCATAGATTAGGAAAATATCATTGTAATTGTATGGTTACTATTATAATATCATTAAAGTAATTATGTGAATATAACTTTCAATTACATTATTGCATTAGTGCCAGCTTGGTAGCATTTTGCCTGTCTGCAAAATATTATAGCTTGCACTGAGGTTTAGTGAATGGACCTGCACATAATATGCCTTAACTTGACAGTGGTTTATTGTTTATACTTTTCCACTACATTTTCAGATGCATTTGTGCAATTTTAAGATATATAACATAATTTACAAAAAAATAATAATTGTATAACAATGTAAATATTTTGTCTATAACATCCACACTCTCGGACATTTAATGTATGTTTTTCTTATAACAGCAGAATTTTTATTGACATTTGAACTATTTTGCAGAAATGTGAATAAGACAAATGTCAGGGAGTCCGTGTAGAGATATTTCTGTGTCTGTTAGTTTACATGATTGGATGTAGATATCATTAGCCATGAAATAACTGACTAGTGAGCTTACATATATCTATCATTTTGAATAAGTATATAACATTTTGTAGAAGGGATTGTTTGAAACGTTATTTTTAATAATATTCCCCATCCATCTACAATACAATGGGGTGTTAACATTACTACCAGCACATTGACCTTCAGCTGATGAAGAGCAAACCAACATTAAACATTATTAATTTGAACTTGCTTACCATATAACAAAATAGGAGACAAACTTATTGCATGAAAATAAGTGTTACAGAGAGAGTGACATGTTTTCAGTTATCTAGAAATCTTGCCCTACAGTATACGGGAAGCTCTTTTCATAGATAGTTCAACCCATGAATTTCACATTTAATAGTTAAGGATCAGTAACCTATGCTATCAGTATAAGCTATACAATGATCTGACAGTAGCCACCATTTGCACAATACTCAAGGTTGCCATATATGAACAAATACATAGTTAGCATGTGAGTATGTAAACTAGAATATAGTACCGTAGTTCTCACTTTTCTATGAGTCTAAGGAGAACATATGTTTTGTCACTGACAAGGACCATATGTTACTTTTTGTGGTAGAGTAGGATGTTTGGTGAGTGGTTCTCTGTGTTCTGCTCAAGAACACTGCTCATAGTTTATATGGAATGGATAAATATGCTCAGAGGGTACATTTCCCTACATATTGTGTTTACCAGTTGGCAGCCATGATATATATATATATATATATATATATATATATATGTTACAGAGTGACATGGCTCCATCTTAGTGCACCTGGAAAGATTTTCTCCATAGTATTGTATCTGTGTTTATATTGCACTTGTAAAACATACAAAATAGAGATTATTGATCAAAAAGTGAAATAAGTGCAGTATGACATATTAAAAATGACAGTAAATAGTGTTTACACATAGGAAGTCTAAAGCAGAAGTATGAAATTACAACCTCTATCAGTCAGTTGGTAATAAGATTATATGCAAATTATGATCTTTTACCGATGGCTTCTGGTGGAAATAAAAAAAGATCTGTATCCTTTCTACTTGTGAGCTATATTTAGCAAGTGAATTAAAAGAAAATTGAAGCTCAGCTCTTGCAACCCCTTTCCATACCTACACAGCACACTGACCTACTTTTAGTTTATTTAATTTTACTTTGTTACAGCAACTTTGATATTTGGAAAATAGATAACGTGCTTCTAAAAATTTGTTACAATTAATCTGAGAGGGCAATTTTTGGGAAAACAAAACTCAGACATTTTAAATGTTTTCCCCTTTAGGAAAACCCCTTCAAAATCATACTGTACATACTGTACCTTCTCTTGTACAGCAAATAGGCCATCCACCCTAATTACCTGAGGCCGCTGCTCGTTTTCCCTGCACTGACACCGCCACAGTTCCTGCCTGCTTGCCCTACAATAATTACAGTGGATTTACATACACATACTGTAACTTTTTACAATGATGTGTTTAACCATTCACATTCTGTATGAATTTATATGTATTATCCACTTCTTGCCCACATAAAGAAAACCATAGCTCTAGCCAAGCAAGCGGGAGCTCTGTATAGTATAAGCTCCTATACATTGTGTACTTTGAGGGCAGGCAATACTCTGCTTGCCTCCTGCACTGGAACCATGCTGTCGCCAACAGATTCTGGGTCTGGTTGCAAAAACCAGGAGCCACTTCAAGAATGCTGATTTATTATTATATTGTATTCATTATTTTATTTCTATAGCACACACATATTCCACATGGAACAGTCAATCACATTCACCTCAGCAGGTGAAAACAAATCCCAGATGAGTGCCGGCTTTCGGGGCTAATTGGACAGCCCCCAGATGATATCAATTAGCCATGGTAAATTACTGAGATTGATTGATTTCCCCCTAAGCTTAATGTTTATATTTAGACATATTTTAAAAAATAAGTGAATATTTAAATAAGTATCTTCTCTATTGGGTTGCATATACAAAGTGTAAAAAAAGAAAAGAAAAACGGGCTAAACAAAAAGAAGAAAATACAGAATACTCTGATGCTAAATATCTCCCTTCAATAAATAGGTTTGCTACTAGCGTGGAGGGCAATTGCTATGATTTCAATATGTTATGAACACTATGTACAAAAAGGTACACAGCGCTGGGGTTAGAATTTCATATTTAAATATATGTTAGGAAATATTTGCTCATCCATTAAGGCACAGATAATCAGGGGTGTATCTAGGGGTCTGGGCGCCCCTGGCAAAGTAAGGGACTGGTGCCCCCCATATTTGAAACAGGGAAGGTGCATGTGCAAAAAGGGACATGATCTTGTGGGAAAGGGACATGACCATACAATAGTTCCCCTATTCAAATTATGCTACAGAGTAGTAACCCTTATACACATCGGCCCTCATTCCGAGTTGTTCGCTCGTTATTTTTCTTCGCATCGGTGCGATTAGTCGCAAACTGCTCATGCGCAACGTTTGCAGAGCGCCTGCGCCAAGTAAATTTGATAAAAAGTTTGGTATTTTTCTCACGACTTAACGAAGAAATCTCTTCGTTCTGGTGATCGGAGTGTGATTGACAGGAAGTGGGTGTTTCTGGGCGGAAACTAGCCGTTTTATGGGTGTGTGCGAAAAAACGCAGCCGTTTCTGGGAAAAACGCGGGAGTGTCTGAAGAAACGGGGGAGTGTCTTGGCGAACGCTGGGTGTGTTTGTGACGTCAAACCAGGAACGAAACTGACTGAACTGATCGCAGTGGCAGAGTAAGTTTCGAGCTACTCAGAAACTGCTAAGAAATTTCTATTCGCAATTCTGCTAATCTTTCGTTCGCAATTCTGCTATGCTAAAATACACTCCCAGTAGGCAGCGGCTTAGCGTGTGCAAAGCTGCTAAAAGCAGCTAGCGAGCGAACAACTCGGAATGAGGGCCATCATGCCCACACAGTAGCAGTTCCCTTTACACATTATGCCCACACAGTAATTCTTATAACACTAAGGAGACATCAGCAGTGCCTGGCCTGATTGAGGAGGCAATGCCACCCAAGGCCAGGTAGTATAATTAAATAGTAGTGCAAAGAAGTGCAGCGCAGTGCACTGCCCAGTGGTGCAAGTTGAAAAAAAATCTCAGTGGTACTGTGTGCACGTACCGAACACCAAAAAATGGGTGTGCCATATTGGGCATGGCCAATGAAAATGGGGGCGTGATACCAGGGACGTGCGGTGAGCTAAATGGCTCAGGAGACACTGGCTAACCCCAGAGCCAGATTTACATACAATATATGAGCCAAATGGTACAACTGGGCATTATACACAGGTGCAGCAGTATAAACTCCTGGAAATCTGGTGAGTTTTGATCAGAGATGTGCTGAAAAGATAAGCAGGTTAGGCACTGCCTCACCTGCCATAGACTTTTTACTCCAGAGTTTGGGCTATAAAAATTATTAGAATAATGCAAAGAAGATATTTCAAACAAATTATCAGTATTTTTCATATATTTTATTCAGTCAAAACTTTGGTTTAAACGTAAGTATGACAGGAAAGGCTCTGCCTCACCTGCCTCACCCCTCCGCACGTCACTGCATGATACACATATGACCCCAATAGTGCTGTGCCAGATATACATATGCCCCCAATAGTGCCAGATACACACATGCCCCACAGTGCCAGATACACATATGCCCCCACAGTGCCAGATATGCTCCACATTGCCAAATACACATGCCCCCACAGTGCTAGATATGCCCCCACAGTGACAGATACACATATTCCCCACGTTGCCAGATATGGCCCATGTTGCCAGATATGCCCCTACAATGCCAGATACACATGCCCCCACAGTGCCAGATATGCCATCATAGTGCCAGATATGCCCCCAGCACTGCAACTCACCATTGTTGTTAATGCTTCTGCTGCTGCCTGGGGCCGGCACTGTCTGCTGCTGTTGGGGAGAGGAGAGTACAGCACGAGCCTCTCCTGCCCTCAGTCCAGTCTCCTTCTGCGGCGTCGGCGTCCTGTAGCTCAGATTCTGGTGTTAGTCAGTAAGTCAGTCAGAGCTCACGGTCCGGCAGCGGCGGCTCCTGATTGGCTGCTGGCCCGCGAGCTCTGACTGCCTCATGAACCGGCGTTTGAGTACATGCTGCCGCAGCCACCGGACTCAAAGGGGGGAGAAACCACCAGTCTATGGACTGAAGGGGGCAGAAGAGGAGAGGCGAATGCTGCACTCTCCACGGTGTCTGCAAGGTGGCGGCCCGGCGGTACTGCGTACCGGCACAGAATTTCGCAGTACCGCCATACTTGCAGCACTGGCACTACCTAACTCTCCTATTCAAATGTACATAGCTGTAGTCCCCCCAGAACATAGCCATAGTGCTCAACAGAACACAGCTCATAGCTATTTCCCCCCTCCCAGCACAGTTATAGTCCCCACCCCCCTCCCAGCACATAGCCATAGTCCCCTCCCAGTAAATAGCCATAGCCTCCCCACCTCTCCAAGGAATAACCGTAGTCCCCCCAGCACAAAACCGTAGTCTCCACCTCTCCCAACACAGTCATGCAGTAGTCCCCACACCCCTCCCATCACATAACAATGGTTCCCTGCCAGCATAGATAGCCATAGTCCCCCTCCCTGCACATAGCCCCTCACCTCCCCAAACACATAGCCATAGTCCCCATCCCCCTCCCAGCACATAGCTGTAGTCCGCCCTTAGCACATACTGTAGCAGTAGTCTCCCCCACTCCCAGCATATCCAGTACATAGCCCCCCCACACAGAACATAGCCCTAGTCCCCTCCCCATAACATCCCACCAGATAGCCGTAGTGTCTGGTAATAACTACTGTGCCGAGCTGCCTGGGATGGAGGGCGGAGGATCGCTCTGCAGGCAGGAGCTGGCACCGCCCCAAACTACGTGAAGAAACTGAAAGTAAACTACAGCTCCCAGTAGCCCTAACCGCCCGGAGCTCCTGACAGCAAGGATTGCTGGGAGTTGTAGTTTACTTTCAGTTTCTTCCCTGTAGTGCATTGCGGTGCCGGACACTGGCGCCAGCTCCTACCTGCTGAGCGATCCTCCGCCCTCCATCCCAGGCAGCTTGGCACAGCAGGTATTGCCAGACACTATGGCTTAAGGGATTCCACCCACTGGGCGAGGGTGGCACTGTTGGACGGCACCCCCTGCTCAGCTGGCGCCCCTGGCGAGTGCCATCCTGGCCAATGGGTAGATACACCCCTGCAGATAATTGCTAAAAATAAACAAATTTTTTAATTCAGAGTTTCCCAAACTCCACCATTATAGCCCAGGTTTAAAGGATATCCATGCCTAAGTCCAGATGGGTAAATCAAATTGACTGAGATAATAATTAATTCAACTGTGCTCAAGCATGGATATCCTTAAAACATGGGGGGTCATTCCGAGTTGTTCGCTCGCAAGCTGCTTTTAGCAGCATTGCACACGCTAAGCCGCCGCCTACTGGGAGTGAATCTTAGCTTCTTAAAATTGCGAACGAAAGATTCGCAATATTGCGATAAGACATCTCTGTGCAGTTTCTGAGTAACTTGAGACTTACTCTGCCAGTGCGATCAGTTCAGTGCTTGTCGTTCCTGGTTGACGTCACAAACACACCCAGCGTTCGCCCAGACACTCCTCCGTTTCTCCAGCCACTCCCGCGTTTTTGCCAGAAACGGTAGCGTTTTTTGACACACACCCATAAAACGGCCAGTTTCCGCCCAGAAACACCCACTTCCTGTCAATCACATTACGATCACCAGAACGAAGAAAAAACCGTGAGTAAAATTTCTAACTGCATAGCAAATTTACTTGGCGCAGGCGCAGTGCGGACATTGCGCATGCGCACTAAGCGGAAAATCGCTGCGATGCAAAGAAATTTACAGAGCGAACAACTCGGAATGACCCCCATGGACTGTAATGGTGGAGTTTGGGGAACTCTGCTTTAATTCATTACAAAATGTTAAAATGTACTCAGTTACATTGCATAAAAGAAAAGTCTGAGGAAATATTGGTGTCCGTATAGCCAGGGCCATATTAACAATGGGGCGGATGGAGCTCCAGCTCCAGGCCTCCACATAGAAATAGGCCCATCATAATGACAGCATGATGATGAATAGACACCCAGTTGCCCATAAATCAAAAGGTTTTTTTTACAGAGTGATGCAGTTTTTCAGCTTTTACCTTATTAGGAAGACATTGGGCCTGATAGCGTACACGCCTACATGACACTAGCCACACCCATTTACAAGTTTGCATTCTCTCACACAAACTCATTGACCATATTTTCTTCACTGCAAGTAGACCATAGTGTTCTGTTGGTTGATAAAGTAGCTGACAAACAATACATTGCATATTAACGTTAATGGCATAATGATAAAGATAAAGATAAACCATCATCTGTATGCCTTCCTAAATACATTTCAGGCAATATGGGATGTATGTGTGACATATGGAGCGAAAAGTACTGACTTACAGAAAGAGTTCCAGTAATGTTGTGAGGAGTATTGCCTGTTGGATGAGGTTGGCCTGTGATTGAGCCTACTGTGCTTTTGCTATATCCTGTATTTTATATTGTTTGTACGTTATTTTAGCCAGGATTGTTTTCTACATTCTCATGCCTGTAATATACATTTCCTTCACATTCAGCATTTATAATTTCCCCCTATTCATTCCTTTCTATTTAGTTTGTATTACAAAAAAAAACAATTCCAAGAAAAATCACTTATTAAAATGAATACAGGTGTGTATGTAAATGTTGTGCACCTGCATTAGCATAATCAAACATATGATCTTAATACATTTTACGTTAGCTTGCATATTGTACTTTCACGAGATAGTTGGGATAAAATAATTATTATGTACATCCAGTAACAGCTCTGAGATCTTTGACTCCTACCAGTGGCGTAAGTAGAAATGTATTTTCCCCCAAGCTAAAACATTCTCTGGCGCCCTCCCCCCATAATTGCCACTAGCAAAGGAATGAATCGTCACGCTGTAGGCGTGCGCTGCAAAAAGGGGTGTGGCTTTGCTGAAATGTGTGTGGATTTGCATAAAGGAGCGTGGCATTGCAGGAAAAGACTACCTTATACCCCATTTTTGCAACCTGCATGCCCAGACGTTGGCCACCACAGGAAAAGAAAGTAATCCTGATTCATGCCCCTTACATTATTTGTAATTTTTCCTCCTTATAGTAATACCCAGTATACATTATGCCACATACTGCAATGGCCCTTAGA